>NC_047652.1:8425507-8449874 GCF_902201215.1 Prunus dulcis | reverse complement strand
CTCGAGCCCAGCTTCAATGTAAAAGCCTAGTGCCAGCGTCCTATTTGTAGACCCTACTCAAAGCCACAACAACCAAGGCACATCAAGTTCATCACATTCAAAACTCGGATTGGCCTTGGGGAACTGCAAGGCCCATGCGGAAGAAATAGAGGGGACTTACGAAGCTCACCAAGGCTAGGAAATCGAATTGCCCTGCCCGGGTCCTTGCCAAAGCCCAAGGCCCGGTCTCCTATCCAAAGGTACAAACCCGAAACCTGCTCTGAGTGACTTCCTGCCTAGGGTATATGCAACTACAAATGACAAAGTTATCATACCGAATCTGCAAATAGGCCTTGCCGTCGGCAAGGCCCATGAAAGAAAAATGGGAAGGGTCACAACATACTCACCCTTGCTGAACGGTGGCACACCTTAACTCGAGCCAAAGCAGCCGGAGCCCAGCTCTATTCACGCTAATTCCATTCTCACCAAACCCAGCTCAACCTAAAGAACCCAAATCCGAAAAGAATTGTTGCTAAAGAGCCCAATAGCTGATTTCTAATCTCAGCCTGCCGAAGACCAAAGAGCACACAATAGCAAGGGGACTTCTGCTGAACGGCCCCAATCACAAGGAGAACACAACTCCAAGTCACGGCCAACTCACGAGATCCAGACCACCCGACTCGGGCGGCCCCAGAAAATTTCCTCCAAGCTGCTCCTGCCGATCGATAGGCTTAAGCCAGCCCTTCCGAGTTTGAGCGGAACCACCTTCCAAAAATCACGCCCCTCATCCAAGCAAGTCCTTGCCGAAACTTTGCCAAACCCTCCCAATCCACCCTTGCCGAATGGCAAGGGTTGAGTAGATCCAGTTGAGATCCTCGCAGCGCTTCTACTTCTTGCGCAATCTCCGCAGCCTCTATGCCAACTCCTCACCGAACCCAAGGACAATGAAGAGGCCCCCGAAATTTTCCAAAAGACCCTTGCCGAATGGCAAGAGTTGTGGGGCACAAGTACACGGCTTAACAAACGCCTCGCCGAAGGATTTTTTGCAGCCCAGCTCTTGCCGAAGACACCCCAACTCTTGCAGAAACACTTGAGACCTCATGGAACCAATTGCCCTATTCTAGCCCTTGCCGAATGGTAAAGACCGAGTAGAAGCCAAGGAGACTCACGAACAACTGCCTCGAAGCCTAGCCCCAAACTCACGTCGACTCTACAGAGCTGCCAAAGGCCAGCGATTTTTTTTTGAAATTCCCCTTGAAACGTCAGTTGCCTAGTCCTTTTCTGCCTAGACCCTTGCCAAATGGTGGGTCTTATGCAAGCCATGCGCTTCTATTTCAAAAACCTTAGCTCCAATTTGGGCCACTACCCCAAGCCCATGTGCTTCAGCCAGAAATCACCCGTTGCCGAAACAAAGAGGGCCCAGCTCCAAACCTTGTGCTTACCAAAGGGTCTTGCCGAAACTACCTAAGGCCATGGCTAGGCCCATCTTGGTTCCTTGCCGAAGCAACTTCGGTCCCATAGAAAAATAATGGCTGAGCCCCTGCCGAACGACAAGGGACAAGAAAGGCAATTTGAAGCCCACTTTGCTCCTCTTCAAACTTTAGCCTTGCCGAACCCCTTGCGCACCCTAGACCCACTTACACTCGAAGGCTCACAATTCTTCCCCCCTCCCCCTCCCCCCAAAAAGAAAAGAAAAAGGGGTTGACCTTGCCTAACAGCAAGGGCAATGAAAGGGGCGGAGAAAGCTCACAAAATCTTGTTTTTCTCCAAGCTCCGGCTCTGCATACTTCTTACCGAAGCATTGAAGGCCCAGCTCCACGAACAGCCCCTTACTGAAGCTCTGAACGCCAACACAAAAATTCATCACAAGTGGGTATGCTCAGGCTACGACTCCGCATCAGTACTCCTACAATTCTCCTTGACGAATGCCCAGGTACCCAGCTACCAACTGTTCTAAAGGCTCACATACCTCTCAAATGTTAACGCAACTTCTAGCTTGCCAACTTGGAGGACTAGGGAATGCCATACGGCTCCCACTGAATTTGGAATGCTCAGTCATGATTACACAAAAATCTAACAAGTTCCCAACCCAGAAGTTACTTCTTGACCGCGAACTTGGGGGACTACTGTTTACACCATAATCAACCGAGCATATCCAGTCTCAAAACGTCTAGCTAGCACCAAGGCAGACACGCCTTCTCCCCTGCTGAAGGAAGATACTCTACCGAGGTGCCGACACATGCCGAAGCTCCCAACTGCCGAATCTAATCTCCAAGGCACGTGTCACCATCACAGCGACTTGCACAAAGTCCCACATCGAAACTTTGTGCAAACCACCCACTTTCACTTCCCTATAAATAGGGAACAATACCCAAGTAAAAAGGGTAACTTCTTACTCACTTTTACTATTACTCTGCCAAATTTACCACTCTTAGTTAACTTAAGCATCGGAGAGCTTTCGGCCGGCACCACACCGGTGTCCAAAGCTTAACAACTGCTTCTCCCACTTTGTCTTCTGCAAGCTCTTCCCTTGCCGAAGGTCCTCACCTTCTCCCCTACTAAAGACTACCTATTTCTCTCTAGGTTGACCTCCCAAAAAGAGCATCAACAATGTTTATAAAATTCAAATTTTGGTAAAGTGATTGATGTCATATTGACGGCCGGAATCGTCTGAGTGAATCAATTGGCCAAGTCTAGTTGGATGAACTGTGGGTATAATGTATTGAACATGCATGTTGTTGGAAATTAAACCAATCTCACCCACTCATACCAAACAAACCAATCTCACCCAACTGTTTACTGTCTTATCCACCACACGTTTAAAATTCTAGAAATTTCTATTTATCTTTTGTACGCTTCAGCTCTTTTCTAGTCTTGAGGTTTGATTGTTGTCTTTTGGGTTTTCTAGGCAAGTGGGGTGTGATAGAAAAGCTGTGTATTTTGCTTTAGTGGTGATTAAGGTCTTAAATATCAAGAGTTCAGGAAATATCAACGAAATATGGATGGAAATATCGAATAGAAATATCGACGAAATATCGATATAGATAAAAATTAGATAAACTATAATAAAAACATGGAAATTTTAATGAAACCAAGGAAGAGAGTGCTTGTTTGCCTCATCTTCCTTTTTTCGGTCAATTGTTACTATTGCATCTGTACTTGAGAATTGGACATTCTGAGTTAAGATACTGCAAATCGTAAGTAATATAAGAAATTCAACAATTCTTTTATTTTGTTTAGATTTTAATAATAAAAGTTAGAAGTACTTTGTAACCTTTGAAATTTTAATAATCAATTTGAATTAAGAAGCGCAATCCGTCTTTTTGGTTAACACATTAAACCATTCGGAATTATGATATCTTTACTCCTTACGTGGTGGAATCAGATAAAAGCACATCTCAATTATAATTTATTTTTTTATTTTTGGAAAACAAAGTTCACTTCACAAAGAAGATCCTCTAGGGATATTATAACCATACAAATCAAATTTAAAGCCAAGTAAAATATCCGTAGGAAAGTTACTAAACCAAATACAAGTATTTGTAGAACAATGTCCTATTGATATTCTACTTAGCTTAAATATGACAACTGACAGTCTTGCCAAGAAGGGATCCCTTTCATGGCAAGACTGTAAGAGCATCCACAATCATGCTCTCTATTTTTTAGTTAAAATTTAGCTAAAAACACTAGAAAGCTATTTTAGGAGCTCTCTATAAAATTTCAACTCCAACCATACTCCCTAATTTAAAGAGTCATAAATGTTTTTAATGTTTTTTAAGTCAATATTTAAATAAAGTGCAGACACAAAAGCAACAATAAAAAATAGTNTGGCTTTAAATAAAGGGAGCTTTACTAATATACCCAAAATATGGGCTAAAATTATTTTAAAAAAAACCACATGGAATGCACTTTAGAAACACACCCAAAATTCATTTAGTGTTTAAGTTCTTATAAATTACATGACTACCATTGATCAATTTAAAAAAGAAGACCAACACAAAAACTTAAATAGCACCCAAAACAAGCCCAGCCCAATTTTATAAAAAAAACCCCAAACAATTCATTACAAACAAAAGGTCTTGAAAACCGTAGTTTCATTAACGTGTCAAGTTAATTAATGACTGTAATGTTCCACAACTTTACTGTCATGTTGATTAATTGTTGTAATGTTCCAGTTTAGGGTAATAACTATTTTCCTATAACATTCTATTTCTAATGCATGTTTACCCCTGTAATGTTCCAGTGTAGGGTAATAACACTGCTAGTTTTCTATGATATCCTATTTTTAATGCATGTTTACCCATGTAATGGTCCAGTCTAGGGTAATAGCATTGCTAGTTTACTGTCATGTTGATTAATGGTTGTAATGTTCCAATCTAGGATAATAACACTGCTAGTTTATTGTCATGTTGATTAATAGTTGTAATGTTCCAGTTTAGGGTAATAACAATACTAGTTTCATATGACATCCTATTTCAAATGCATGTCTACTGCTGTAATATTCTAGTCTAGGGTAATAACACTGCTAGTTTCCTATGACATTCTATTTCTAATGCATATCTACCCCTGTAATGTTCTAGTATAGGGTAATAACACTGCTATTTCCTATGACATCCTATTTCTAATGCATGTATACCCCTGTAATGTTCCAGTCTAGGGTAATAACACCGCTAGTTTACTATCATGTTGATTAATGCTTGTCATGTTGCTATTTCTAATACATGTCCACCAAAGAAAAGATGAAGAAAGAACTAACCAGACCAACTCAAAACAAGCCGAGCCCAGATTGTTAATACTCTGTCATAGAAGTACATTGTTAAACAAAAATGAGATTCATAATTGAAATAGTAACAAAAGTTAAATCGATCATCAAAGCTTAAAATACATTTCAAAAATCAACTAAAATCCGAAGAGAAACACATAATTGAAGCAAAAGATCAAAAATCTCAAGTCCAAACCAAATGATGACGACGACGACGATAACGACAACGATGATGTGGTGAAAGAGGAGTAGAGCTCAAAGATGAGGAGTAGAGCTAAGAGCATCTAATCGAGGTCTTGAACAATTCGATAAAAAAAAAACAATAAAAGCATGATTTTAGAACAAGAAATCGAAGGTGAAATATTGAAAATTGTAGATTAAAGATGAAGAATATAGTTGGACCTGAGACTGAGCTTCAATGGAAGCTCCTCTTGCTCCAACACCAGAGAAAACACTAGTGAGAAATGAGAAAATAAATTTGATTTGGTTTTTTGGCAGATTTGGTTTTTTTGGCATATCTGGGCATATTTGGTTTTTTTTCCGATCTAGGCAAATCTGATTTTCATCTCTTAAATTCATAGTACAAGGAAAATATAGGTATTTAACACAGACAAATAAACTTAAAAACAACTATTAAATTAAAAAAATTGACAATGGTCAAGTTTTGGGTTTTTTTTGGGTGTGTTTATAGTTTTTAAATGGTGTATGGTTTCTTTATAAAACTATGTCTATGATTAGGTATATAACTAAATTTCTATGTTTATGGAGCCCATTATAGATGCTCTAAGTTGTCATATTAGCCTCAGGAAAAATGTAATACAAACTCGGGTAAAATATCTTAATATAAATGCTATATATATTCAACAATTGAATGAACATTCCATTCCATGGAGTCTGATGTTCCTTTTTAAGTATTTAGGCTTATTTATTGATATGCTTCCTGTGCTTTATCGAAAATCTCAATTTACCTCTTGACTTTTATTTTTATTTTTATTTATTTATAGAATCAAGATTTCATTCAAAAACTCAAGAAGATAGTACATCTGTAGAAAGAAATAGGAGCAACCATGTAGGTGCTTCCTCAATCCAAGAAACAAAATCATTGCCGCTAAATGCAAATTGAGCCAAGGTATGTGCCACCTTATTGCAGCTCCTTGGGGACCATTGACATAAAGCTACTCTAAATTTGCTTAATAGGCATTTTGCTCCTTCAAGTGAAAGACCATTTGTTCCGTTACATTCCTCATCCGAAAGAATACCAGTTATGCATTCTTTTGTGTCCATCTCTAGAATGGCACAAGTCCATCTTGATGAGAAATCTGAAACTGTGTGTTTGGATGCTGAGAAAGTTAGCTCAGAAAATTAGAAAGAAAAGTAAATCTGGAATTTTCCTTTGATTTCATTCACTTGAATAATAATAATTACAGTAGTTTTCTTTTTATACAAGATAGAAACCCAGCTATGAATAATAACCTGTAACTAACATCTAACAACAGAGTTAAGCTAAACATGACATGTATCATCATCTGAGCCTTCTTAATCTACATGTGATTTTCTGTGTGCAGGTTTAGAGTTGTTAGTATGAACTTGTATTGATGGCCGAGATATACTTGTAACACATCTCACCACACTTGCTTTGCAGCCTCACATGACCATACGGCATGTAAAACACTTTTAGCTTTGCATTGGCATTGCGGACAAATAGGCATGGACAATATTTTCCGATTGAAAAGTTCGGACCGCAAGCCAAAAAAATCCCGAAAACACCTCCATAGGAAAAAATTTAATCTTGTTTGGAATTTTAAGAGCCCAATTTTTTTTTCAAGAAAAGTGAATTCAAACCAACAACAGTTGGTTCCCCTCCACACAATCTATCCTTCTCCATACATGCCAGCCTATATCCACTTTTGACATAATACTTGCCATTTCTTTCATAATGCCAAACTAATCCATCATGATTTGCAAGAGAAACCAATGGAATTTGCATGATGGTTCCCACCTCTTGCTCCCAAAAAACCTGTTAAAGTAACGGCACATTCCATTGCCCTGAAGAAGTGAACAAATGACAAACCAGTGTTGACCTTGGCAATGTGGGGGGGACATGATTTTGAAAAGAGAAGGGGCTGGAATCCATATATCATTATAAACCTTGATGGACACCCCATTTCCAACTCTCCAACGAAGTCCCTTGTTGAGCAATTATTTCCCCCATTGAAATGAACTCCAAATAAGAAAAGGATTTGTTCCCACATCTGCTTCCAAAAAATTTGATGAGTGATGATACCTTGCTCTAAAAATTCTTGCCACAAGAGACTCGGGATTACAAAGAATGCGCCAACATTGGTTTGCTAGCAAAGCTTGATTGAAAGCCTCGAGATCACGAAACCCCAAACCTCCAACAAATTTACATTTTCATAAAAGATCCCACTTCACCCAATGAATTCCCGTTTTCGCCTTTGCCCACCAAAATCGAGCCATAATTCCATTAAGCTTTTTGCACAACCCTTTCGAAATCCGAAAACAACTCATCGAGTAGGTGGGAATAGCCTGTAACATGGCTTTAATTAAAATTTCCTTCCCATCTCTAGATGCATTTTTTTGCATTGGGCTCTTTCATTAACTGATATACCATATTTTTTATTCACAAAAAGATAAAAGGATGGCTCCATGTGCTTTGATTCATTATGTGGATTCATCCGGGAGCACTACCAAAGTGTTTCAATAAGAGCTTTTCCTTCCACCCACTTTTGCACCTCCAAAGTTTATCTTCCTTCCCTTTCTTGCAAAAGTTGGCAAGCGCAAATATTTTTCAGGACACTGCACAATAGGAATATTCAACACACCTGCAACCAAATCATCAATGTCTGCACTAGTAGCATTTGGACTTAGAGAGAGAGTGCTGACTTAGAATAATTTATTTGTTGCCCTAAGACCTCTTTATATATTTGGAATAGATTTTCCATAGTCATACAAGCCTTTTCCGTTGCATTCATGAAGAGAATGCTATCATCTTCAAAAAGTACGTGAGTCACTGATGGTGCCTCCCTTGCCACTTGAACCCCAACCAAATCACCTCTCATTTCTGCATCATGCGCTAAACTAGAGAACCCCTCAGTACGCATTAGGAAAATGTAAGGAGATAAAAGACAACCTTGCCATAACCCACGTTGTGGAGTGATGTGTCCAAGAGGATTGCCCTTCAAAAGCACAGAAAAAATCGTAGTAGATATGCAGTCCATCACTTTCTCTACCCATTGAGATGAAAAGCCAAGTTTGAGCATCATTGCACGCAAGAACACCCACTCCACCCTATCATATGCTTTTGTTATGTCCAATTTGAGTGACAAGGTTGTGAGTATTCCAACTTGGTAGATATTTGGGGGCAAATAACCAGACAATTGGTTTGGGTGGGCTTAATGCCTTATGGGCTTTTAACTTGTTGCTGGCTCTTTTACATTTTATTTGGGCCTCTAGCCTTTTCGCTTTGTTGTTAAGATCAGTTGGTTAGGTCTCACTTTTTGGTGTATTGTTATGTCCTTTTGTGAGTTTTTAATGAAATTCACTTCCAACCCAAAAAAAAAACAAAAACAAAAAACGGACAATTGGTTCGTATCCAACGCAAGTTCAGTTCAAATTAAGCAGGAAAAGAGTAACTTTTTACCTGTAAGGCTATTCAGCAGGAAAAGAGTAACATTTTTATAAGTGCGTGTGTGTGGGCATGATATAAATCAATTTTGTATAATCAAATGTAGTGTGATAACGGTTGAATTGCTTGACAAGTGGTTAAAGTTTCTCACGGGCTGAGCCAATATTTTTTAATATATATATATATATATATATATTTTTATCACATAAGACATGAATTTATCAATTTAATTTGTGAAAGATCATAAAATTCATGTATCTTATAGTAGGGAGCTTTAATTTTCACACACAATATAATTTACTATTTAGGTAAACTAATAATATAGGTAAACTCTTTACACGTTTTATGGGATAAACTATGCTTTCATTGGATGGGTGGTTAAAGTTTGACATTTATCAACACCTGCCCCTTGTTCAAGGTTTCTTCACTTCAAGTGCACCTATTGACCAGCATAGCCACGTCGTCCCAGCAAATTTATATATTCTTATTTCTTCAACATATAATATTAACACAAATTCAGTTATATACCTAATCTTAAACTAGTCTTATAAAGAAATTCTATACAATTTAAAAACTATAAACACACTATAAAAAAAAAATCCAAAAATCAACAGCTGTCTATTTTTTCAATTTAATAGCTATTTTGTAGTTTATTTGTGTGTGTAAAATACCTATATTGCCCTTGTACTACAGATTTGAGAGAGAAAAATCAGATTTGCCAAAACATCAAAGCAGATCTGCCAAAACACCAAATCATATTCATTTTCTCCTTTCTCGCTGGTGCTTTCTCGGTGTTGGAGTAAGAGGAGATTCCATTGAAGCTCAGTCTCAGGTCCAACTATATTCTTCATCTCTGATATACACTTTTCAATATTTCACCTTCAATTTCTTGTTCTAAAATCGTGTTTCTATTCTTTTTTTTTTTTTTTGGATTGTCCGAAACCTTGAACGAACCTCGATCAGATGCTCTTAGCTCTACTCCTCATCTTCAAGCTCTACTCCTCTTTCGTCACGTTGTCATCATCATTGTCGTCATCATCGTCATCGTTGTCGTCATCGTCGTCATTTGGTTTGGACTTGAGATTTTTGATCTTTTGCTTCAATTATGTGTTTCTCTTCGGATTTTAGTTGATTTTCGGAATGTATTTTAAGCTTTGATAATCGATTTATCCTTTGTTACTATTTTAGTTATGGATCCCATTTTTGTTTAACAATGTACTTCTATGATAGAGTATTAACAATATACTTCTATGACAGAGTATTAACAATGTACTTCTATGACATAATAGTATTAACAATTTGGGCTCGGCTTGTCTTGAGTTGGTCTGGTTTGTTCTTCCTTCATCTTTTCTTTGGTGGACATGTATTAGAAATATCAACATAACAGTAAACTAGAAGTGTTATTACCCTAGACTGGAACATTACAGGGGTAGACATGCATTAGAAATAGGATATCATAGGAAACTAGCAGTGTTATTACCATAGATTGGAATGTTACAGGGGTAGATATGCATTAGAAATAGGATGTCATAGGAAACTAGCAGTGTTATTATCCTAGACTAGAACATTACAGCCATTAATCAACATGACAATAAACTAGCAGTTTTATTACCCTAGACTGGAACACTACAGCCATTAATCAACATGACAGTAAACTAGCAATGTTATTACTCTAGATTGGAACATTACAAGGGTAGACATGCAATAGAAATAGGATGTCATAGGAAGTTAGCAATGTTATTACCCTAGACTAGAATATTACAGAGGTAGACATGCATTAGAAATAAGATGTTATAGGAAATTAGTAGTGTTATTACCCTAGACTGGAATATTACAGAGGTAGACATGCATTAGAAATAAGATGTTATAGGAAATTAGTAGTGTTATTACCCTAGACTGGAACATTACAAGGGTAGACATGCATTAGAAATAGGATGTCATAGGATACTAGCAGTGTTATTATCCTAGACTAGAACATTACGGTCATTAATCAACATGACAGTAAACTAGCAGTGTTATTAACCTAAACTAGAACATTACAGCCATTAATCAACATGATAGTAAATGTGTGGATCATTATAGTCATTAATCAACATGGCGTGTTAATGAATTGTTTGGGTTTTTTTTTATAAAATGGGAGACTTTGGAAAAAACCAAAGGAGAGAGAAATTTTTTAAAAGAAATCAAAATGGACAAAATTGCCCTTATTTATTTTTTGATTTCTTAAGGAATCCTTTACATTTGTATGTCTTTGGTTTGAAAGTTGAGAGGTTTTTCTGTCTTTTTTGAAAAACCTTTGGCTTTTTCCAAAAGTGAAAATTTTTTTATAGGCAAAACCTAAATTTACTTTATAAAATTGGGCTGAGCTTGTTTTGAGTGCTTTTTAAGTTTTTTGTGTTGGGCTTCTTTTAAGTTGATTAATGGCAATCACGTAATTTATAAGAACTTCAACACCAATTTCTTATGTAGTAAATGAGTTTTGGGTCTGTTTCTAAAGTGCATTCCATGTGGGGGTTTTTTTTTTTTTTTTTCCTAAAAAAAATAATTTATTTCAGCCCCTATTTTGGGTATATTAGTGAAGCTCCCTAATATTAATTATACATATATATATATAATACATAAATTTTCTTATGCAGACATCTAAACTTTATTATAGTACATACGTTATGTATCTTATAATACCCCTCCCTGCTTTCCTTTATGTTTATAATGGCATCCGCACAATAACAACGTGCGAATATCCGGATGAGAGAATATCTATATATAATATGCAGCTAACCTCGTTATATGATTGAGACTGGAGATAATTAATCGAGTGACATACACAAATACAAACACAAACATAATTCAAAGTACTTTATACGCAGTGGCGCATTGGGGCAAAAGGGGTCCCACAACCTCTTGGAATGCCGGAAATTTGGCCGTGGACTCCACTAGCGATCCTTTGTGTGCATGTAAGGTGCTCAATGAAAGTCCCTTTGTGTGCTTGCCTTGCGTTGCTCATTGCTCTCTAACCTTCTTCCAGACGCACTCTTGCAGCACCACGACTTGGATTATTTTTGGGTTGCAGAGGCAGCGAAGAAGATGATGTTGGTGTTGTTGCCTAGCTTATTCGTCATTTAGTTGAAACTCACCGTTTCACTAACTTGTAGGTTTTATTAATAAAACCATTTTAACCTTTTACTCCAGTGACATATTTAACTAATATGTTAGCACAACAATAATTTATAAAAATTAATAAATATATTATTTTAATTGCCGTATAGGTGTCATACTCGTATCTTAATTTTTGGAGATTTGAATGAAAGTACTATATTTTTGCTTTTTAGTGGTTTTTTTTTTTCATAAAAAAATTTCTATACTTTTACACTGTGACCCATTGGCCCGAGAATCCTGAGTCCGCCACTGTTTATACGTAAACCCTTGAACAATATTTCTAGATCTGCCACTACACATAATGGGACTGTCTTTTGTACTATACTTAACTAAAAAGAATTTAAATTTAATGTGAATTATCATTTAATTGATTTTGTATCATTACATCTCACTTTATCGTGATATATAATATGATTCTCTCCAACAAATTAAGGAGTAAAAAGTAAATAAAAGTTTATCAAGAATGAAAAAACATAAAACAAAACAAAAATCTCAATGACTTTTAAAATTCGAAATTAAATATGATAAAATTCGTGACTAAATATGATGAGGTTTTCGATAGTTACGTTGTATTATTTAATTTGCACCTGCAAACAAAAATATGACAACTCAATGAAATGGTATTCGAGCATTTGGTATAGGACTTTGTACATTTATATGCTATATAGTATGGATAATATGAACACCCAATCTTTTTTAATATATTATTTTTATCACATTAATTCAATCTCAGACTTGCACTTTGTATCAGACTTGCCACAGGAATGTACCATTTTGAAATCTGTTGATGCTCAAAATGGTTAGGCCAAAGTTGAGTCCAACTTAGTGATGAGGTGTGATGGATGATGGATGAAGGTGAGGACCTTCACCAAGTGTGTGAGGATTTGGGCAAGCGATAAACATATAGAAGACAAGATATACGTGGTTCACCCGAATAATGGGCTACATCCACGGAGAATAGTGTTCTCATTATGATCATGTTTGTTTACATTTGTACAAGGGGATTAGACCCAAATATAAAGATAACAAGTGAGAAGCTCAGCCTAGAGATGGATCCAGAAGAGAGAGTACCCAAGAGCCAGTCCCCTTCTAAGGAAAGAGTAGTCTTCTTTTATAGGTGAGGGGGAGTCTTCACTTCTTGTAGTTTTCCGATGTGGGACTCCTCTTGCTTTGTTTAGAGTTGTGACTTATGGTAATGCTTCTTTGGCTAAGGTGATGACCTCTCAAAGCATGGCACGTCGATGATCTAGCCTAGCTAGTTGCTCGGTCAGTTACAGTACCAACAGTAGTCCCCCAAGTTCGCAAGTAAGAAGGTACTTCTTGATTGGAGACTTGTAATTTTAAGTGCACTGGCCGAGCAACACCATAGTTCATCTTCCAAGCTGTATAATACACTACCCACAGTCCCCCAAGTCCTCGGGTAAGAAGGACATTTGGAAGGGAGAGAACTTGGCACGAGGGTGCCGAAGGTGAAGGGGTTGCCGAAGGCACAAAGTTGCATGTCACAGGGTGATGTGGCTGGGCACGACGGTGCCAAAGGCATAAGAATTGCATGTCGCAAGGCGATGGGCCTAGGCACGAGGGTGCCGAAGGTGACACAAAGCTTGCGTGTTTGAAAGGCGATGTGCCAAGGCACGAAGGTGCCGAAGGCATAAGAATTGCATGTCGCAAGATAATGGGCCTAGTCATGAGGGTGCCGAAGGCATAAGAATTGCATGTCACAAGGAGATGGGCTTAGGCACGAGGGTGCCGAATGTGACACAAAGCTTGCATGTCGCAAGGCAATGTGGTTAGGCACGGGGGTGCCGAAGGTGACACAAAGCTTGCATGTCGCAAGACGATGTGGCTAGGCGACACAAAGCTTGCATGTCGCAAGGCACGGGGGTGCCAAAGGCGACACAAAGCTCGCATGTCGCAATGCGATGTGGCTAGACACAGGGGTGCCGAAGGCGGGACAAAACTTGCATGTTACAAGGTGATGTGGCCTAGGCACGGGGGTGCCGAAGGCACAAGGGTGCTGAAGGGAAAAATGAAAATGTGCAATTTTTATTATTATTTTAAGAAATAATAATAATAATTTTTTTTTTTTGGGGGTACCTTGTGGACATTTGGGCTTTCAGCATGTCCTTGAAGCTGGGCCTTCAAGGCTTCGGCAAGGGCTTGTCCTTGGAGCTAGGCCTTCAAGGCTTCGGCAAGGGCTGGGCTGTGCTGTAAATTTGGAAGGAGCCGGGGAGGCTTCGGAATAGAGCTACTGGAGCTGGGTTTTGGACTGGTTTGGAGCTGGGCTGCAAAGGATCCTTCGGCAAGGATTCTGTTGAGCTGTGTATTTGTGCCCCACAGCCCTTGCCGTTCAGCAAGGGTTATTTGAAAAGTTTCAAGCGCCTCTTTTTAAGCATAATTTATTTCTCGAAGGGTGGAGGTGCGAGACCGGGACTTGTCGTGAGCCTCCAATCAATTTTTGAACGACCCTTGCCGTTCGGCAAGGGCAAGGTCTTCTATCTTCGGCAAGGGAGGTCTTTGGATTTTGTTGGTCTTGGCAAACCGAGTGCATCAGTCTTTGCTTCAGCACGTCCTTCCATTCGGAAGGTGACCGTCATTAACCTTTGTCTCATACATGTATGGTTGCATTGGGAGCAAATCGATCGGAAGGAAGAAGATTTTTGCCGAAAGGTAAGGGGCATTGGGAGGAGCCTTCGCGAGCCAGCGGGGTAGGCTGAGAGCTGGGCCCTTGTTTCTTTCGGCAAGGAGCAAAAGTGGGAACCTGGTATTAGCCCGGTTTAGAGCTGGGCTCCGGAATGTTCGGCCCGATGCTTCTTGGCTTTAGGAGTCTTTCCCAATGCTTGCTGTTCGGTAAGACTTGGGCTGATTTTTTTGGAGATGAAAGGTGTGTGCATAGGACTAGGCATTCGCCAAAGAGTGAGAGTTTTTGGCAAGTGTTTTTGATAAATCATAGGTCAGTCACGTTTGTTCAGCTTCAGCTGATTTTGGAAGTCTCCGCGAGCTCTGCCTAGCCCTTGCCGTTCGGCAAGGGTGGTTTGAAGAAGGTTTGAGTGTGCTTGCCTCTGCAAGGAGAGGATATTCACAGCTTCTGCACAACCCTTGCCGTTCGGCAAGGGTGGCTGATAGTTCCTGCGTGCCGTGGGTTTCGACAAAGGGTATTCACCATATCGTCAGCTTTGGAAGGGGGTTGCACAACAACAGCAAGGGACATCTTAGTCTGTAGTGTTTAGGCTGTAGCATCTGGCGACGGAGAGGGCCGAAGACTTGGGAGCTGGGCCAATTGTCTTCACAGTTCTTAGGTTCGGCAAGAGTGAGTATAAGGGAGTGTTTCCTTTTTCGCCAGCCCCTTGGGTGTGACTGTCGGCAAAAGGGCCAGGTTGAAGGCTGGGCTTCACGAGTTGGCAACGTATAGCGTTGGGCACGATCTGCGTGAGCGCTCCTGCATCCTCTTCATAGCCCTTGCTGTTCGGCAAGGGTGGCTGGAGCAGGTTTTAAGCCCACGTGGGCTTGGAGTTGGGCTATCAACTATTCTGCAGGTGAGCTTGGGCAAGGTGAGAACATCGTAACCCCTCCATTTCTTCTGCACGGACCTTGCCATTCGGCAAGGCCTTTTTGCTTATGTTTATTGGCTTGAATAATCCTCGTTATTTCGGCAAGGGCCTTTGGAAAGTGTCAGGCATTCGAAGTTGATGTATAATCTGGAGCTGAGTTTCGATTGTCTTCGGATGACAGGTGCCGTTCGGCATAGGTTGTGTTAGTGGCTTCGTGTTGGTCACGGCTTCGACAAGGGTGATTTCGTGGGGCTTTGGTTTGGGGCGTAAGAAAATTTGGGAGCTCTCTCCTTTCTTTCAGCATGACCCTTGCCGTTCGGCAAGGGTACTGGGTGTCCAGATCAATTTGGTGGCAGGGTGTGCCATTTTGGTTGTTGATTGGCTTTGTTAATTGCTTCAGATGAAGCCAGGTAGCTCAGCTTTTCACGTAGTTGCATGGCTGGGTGCCTTTTGGTGGTTATCACTTTGGTATTCACCATGCATGTTGGCAACCCTCTTTAGTAAAGTATGCAACGTGGACTCCCTCCAGTAATGCTTTCCAAGAAAGGTGCCGAACGGCAGTTTGCAGAAAGTCTGGGGCACCTTTTATTTTTTCCTCTTTTTTTTATTTTTTATTATTGCTCCGTAGGTCTGGATAACAGTGTTCTCTTGCCTGCTGAAGGGCTATTTGAGGAGGCCACACTTGTCGAGGAACTTGGTCCAGCCCTTGAGTGCCGTTGAATTTGAAGCTGCTGAAGCTTTTATCTTTTTTTGTAGTTGAGGTGCTGTTCCTTTGTTTGAGCATTGACCATCAAGTTTATAACTGTGTGAAGTAGTTGACACTTGGAGGGGGATTTGACGTGGCTGGAAGGTTGCTTCAGCAGCACGTGGTGGCTAGGGTAAGTGAAACACATCGGCAAGGTTCTGGGTCCCTCCATCTTCAGCAGGTATTGTTGTGTCGTTCCACCTTCTGTTTGTACTTTTTCTTTTTGCGAAATTTCACTTATTGCTGCCAACAGTGTAGGAAGCAGGCCGTCCGTTTAGGAAGGAGTTGGGTCTTCGGTGCAAAGCAAGGAGGAGGGATTGGGCTCGGGCCCTTTTGAATTTTTCGTCGGTCGAGTCGAGTCTCAACGTTCGGCAAGCTTGGCTGCTGGTGCTTTCCGTGAGTGACCCGTGAGCTGGGCCTTCATTTCGTGAGTCATCTTGATTTTAACCCATGGCCCGGGGTGTCGTGTGGTACCGAACGGTAAGGCCGTTCTAGCTTATGAAAAAGACCAGCAAAGCGAATAGGCTGAAGACTTTGTGCTGGCTTATTGTTCAGCAATACAAAATTGGTAGGGTGTGATGAAATCTTTGGCATGGGTGTCCTGAGCAATTCATCGACATGGTGTACACAGCTAGAGGCTTTGATTTTGTATAAGTGCATGGACTTCGATAGCCATGGGAGATTTTATTGCTCCGGTGGGTGATGTCTTGCCATAAGAAATTTAGTCAAGTTGAGTTGGTGCTAAACAACATGATGCCGATCCCTTGACTCATTGCTCACTGCATGGGTATTCCATTGAATTGCCGAATGACAATTGACAGGTGTTGAACAACACCTAAGCCACAGCTTCTGTTAATGAATTATTCAATATTGCATGCTTGCAACTATGTTGAAATAATACAATATAAGAATAGGAATCTTATCTTATGATATAAACTGCACGTGGGCAGCCTTCATATTGGAGCAATTTTTCTTGGCCATCTGCAAGCCATGCATGGTGATATCCTTGGTGCATTTGGGATATTTGGCCACCCATAAATTGAGACTCTTTCAATGAGACTGAAAGGTGGTTCCTTGGGTTGAAATGGTGGCTTGGCCATGCAAGCCATGCAAGGTGAGGTGTCAAAGGCCTCGCTCACATCAGAGAGGGCTGCTGAAGGCACCGCATGCACCACATGATGACGAGGTACCGAATGATTGCGGGGTGCCAAAGGGAACGTATGTGCCGAATGATGAAGCTTTGTAGAACAAGCTCAAGTCCCCATATTTTTACTCTTCAAAGAAGTGCCGAACGGCACTTTGAATTGAGACGTTGGTTTGGCCATAAAAGCCATGCAAAATGATAGCTACATTTTGGGTGGCTTTTTCTTAAAATATCATCTTCTGCAATTTTTTGCCTTAGCATTCATGGTTGCTCCAGTAAGGTATTGCCGAACAGCCACTTGGGTGATGTTGATTGTATGGGTGCCGAAGGGCACTGAAGAAAGGAGAATCAACAAAGGCTTCTTGTGTCGATTCCAACATACGGCGCCAAACTGTTGATGCTCAAAATGGTTAGGCCAAAGTTGAGTCCAACTTAGTGATGAGGTGTGATGAATGATGGATGAAGGTGAGGACCTTCACCAAGTGTGTGAGGATTTGGGCAAGCGATAAACATATAGAAGACAAGATATACGTGGTTCACCTGAATAATGGGCTACATCCACGGAGAATAGTGTTCTCATTATGATCATGTTTGTTTACATTTGTACAAGGGGATTAGACCCAAATATAAAGATAATAAGTGAGAAGCTCAGCCTAGAGATGGATCCAAAAAAGAGAGTACCCAAGAGCCAGTCCCCTTCTAAGGAAAGAGTAGTCTTCTTTTATAGGTGAGGGGGAGTCTTCACTTCTTGTAGTTTTCCGATGTGGGACTCCTCTTGCTTTGTTTAGAGTTGTGACTTGTGGTAATGCTTCTTTGGCTAAGGTGATGACCTCTCAAAGCATGGCACGTGGATGATCTAGCCTAGCTAGTTGCTCGGTTAGTTACGGTACCAACAAAAGCAATTTTAGTGCAGTTTATTAGCAATACTCGAACACTGAAGCAAATTGAAAACTTAAAACTACGTACGAACGATAATAAGTAATTAACTCGTGCTCTAGTTGTATTTCCTTTTCTAATATTAAAAGAGATTCTGAAATTTAAATCTTCTAACTCGGAGGGTCACCGACGTGGAGCACCACACACACACAAACATGAAAAGTCACACCACACACACACACAACAACGAAAAAAAAGAAGATAAACTCTAGTCTAAACCATTTGTAGCTGTTTTCTCGATTATTAGCTTCACTTTATAAATATAGAAAATTTGTTAAATATCCATTCCTAGACATAGTTCTATAAAGAAACCCAAAACCATTCAATGTATATAAACACACCTAAAATAAACCCAAAAATTAACAGCTGTTGATTTCTTAAATTCAACAGCTATGTTTGATTACTGTTTTGCCCTTTTTCTTTGTCTATTGATCAACTCAGTCTTCATCAATGAGCATCTCAAACTTTCTTGTTCTTCAACAATGGCGAGGTTCATTGAGCTCTGTTTCTAGCTTTTCTCCTATTCCAATTCTCCATTGTATCTTCGTCGTCTCCACCATAGCCCTCGCCAACTCCATTGCCGCAACTCGCCGCCGATTCACCTTCGCCCAAAATTCCATCTCCGATTTCCCTTCCTCCATCTCCATCGGACGCTCCAGTTAACGCACCACATCCTTCTTCACCTCCGGCACCACCGCAATCATCTCCGTCTTAATCTCCGTTGGCCAATGACTTGCCTCCAATTCCTTCTCTAGCACCATCGAATTCGAGCGACGTCAACCATAGCAATCTCAGACGGAGATGGAGCTAAGAACTCCTTTGGAGGAATGAGCTCCACAAAGAAGGCAGAGATCGTTGGATAACATTCATCGATCTCAGCCGGAGACAGAGCTAAGAACTCCTCTTATTACTATTCTTGAATTTAGATTCTCAGTGATCTAGGTTATTTGTGGAGAAGTGGCTGCAGCTTCTTCCTAAAGTTACTGAAGAGGTATATCCCAACATGATGTGCTCTTTCTTGAACAGATAGTGTAATATAATTTGGGGTTCAGTAATGTTGTTTGTTTGGTATATAGAGATAAACTAAAGCATATTGTTTAAATACTTTTTGTTTTTGCTGATTTATGACTTCAAACCTTCTTATATGCATATGATTAACATTGAATGGAAGCCTTTGTAGATATAGTTTATTTCAATGACTAAACTTATAATGGACTCCGTTATGATCTCTTGTTTTCAGCTTTATGAGGTTGATATGCATTTGGAAGAACTCCGAGAAATGGTTGTTCAGAAGTGCAAGTTGTTTAGTAACATTGTATCTTAGTTTAAAATGTTTTATATCTACATGTTGATGCAATGAAATAAAAATTTATTTGTAAGATATGTATTATTGATGTGTGTATGGATGCTATGGCCATGTGTGAGTGCATGTGGATAGAAAGAGCAACTCTGTGTGTTTTTGTGCATGAACAGAGTTGCATATGAATGCTTCTCCAGCTACTATATCTTATCTTAGTTTAAAAGTTACTGAAGAGAAGAGAAAACTTGGGGTAGCCTTTACCAGATTGTCGCCTAAGGATCTCAGCAAGGCATTAGATATTGTTGCACAAAGTAATCCAGGTTTCCAGGCTATTGTTGATGAGGTGGACCTCAAGTACCTTGACTACCAAAAGTTTAGAATCCCAGTCTTGAGGTGTGATTGGATAGATAACACTTCGAGCCTTGTAGTCGACGAACTTGGATTTACCCTTGTAGATCTGAGTAAAATTGGACTTAGGAATGACCAATTTGTTATGGCTTCTCAAGTCAAACAAGTATTTTATGTTGACAACCCAATGCATCGTGGTTGGTCGGTAGTGTTATCAATGCCTAATGGAGAATTTAATGATGTTATTGGTGATGATGTACTAGGTGATATTAGAATTGAGTGTGAGCCATTCACTTGAGGGATACCAAATATTGAGACATTTGATGACCTAGTGGGTGAGTTCGGAAGTGAAAATATTAGAGATGGGTGTGAAGATATATGGATTGATTGATTGTTGTAATGTATGACATTAGTTATTCAGTTAATTGAAAGACATTAATTAATAACTCTATACATCATTTTAATTCTGATCACATTTTCATTATGCAGGCTTTGGGCACGACAAATCAAAAAATAAAAAAACTGAAAACACGTCGGTTTATTGAGTAGTATAAACATTAGTGACTGGCTACAAAAAAACAGATCGTCGTATATTCCAGAATAACAAGAAAGTGGAGTACTCCAACCGATGATTTTGTTAAACACTGCTTCCATGCTTAAAACCTAACGTCGTCTAAAGGAGGAAATAAAGGCAGCTCAATTCAATTAACTGTCGTGACAGATGTTCTGCACATCGGCTAGTCTAAAACAACTGACGTCTCAGAGTATACACATGTCAAGGAGGGTAAAACAAACGACTTTTAAAAGGACAACCACGTCATCGTGTATTAAAAACCGACGTGGTAAGAAATTACAACGTCGCGGAATTGGATCCATGTGACGTAGTGAAAAAATTAATCACGTCCTTTATTTTTAGGCCACCCAATGTTGAATACATAATCCATGTCAGTTCTTTTCCTGTCAACGCCTTCAATATTTTTTGTAACATCAGTCTTTGACAACAACAGTCATGGGTACGATTTGTTATGTCGGTATTAAGTAATATTGTGTCATTTTAAACTTGTTAGACGTCGGTTATGCAGCAAGAGCGATGTCTAACTCTGTCAAAGGGGCTTCTTTGTATAATTTAAATGACGATTCTCGCAAGAAACAGACGTGGAATATGGTTAAAACTTCGTTGTTCTCCTACTCTAAGACGTGGATAATCACATAAGCGACGGTTCTGCTAGATGAGGGACGTGGTTAATTCATTTTACGGCGATTACTGAGCGACTACTGACATGTAATATGCTTTAAACGTTTGTTGGTTTGTGTGCGCGTTGTCTTTTACTTTTTAGACGTTGGTGTCTTTGTTAATTTAACGTAGTATAAGTTAACCACAACGATTTCTAGGTTATCCAAGTCTATTTTCCTTCAATTAGGACGTGGATAATTATCTCAGTTTTAATAAAACCTTCAAGTTGAAGATTTCATTTTAGGCTATATATATATATATATATATGTAGTAATTACACGTCGGTTCGTAATAGTTTTGGACGTTGAATGTATTAATGACGTCGGTTAATAGCTGTCATTGTTTTATGTAAAAAAAAATGGCAGTCAATTTCACGACGGTTTGAAAACCTTCTAGACGACGGTGGTTTCCCATTGTCTGTTTCGATTTTTGTAGTAGTAGTGTGATCAATTGGGATTGATACACACCAATGCCAGGTAATCATTTACATTATTTGCAAAACATTGTTTAGTGTTGACTTGGTTTTGATGTTGGTGCTGTTTGGATTCTTTATCGTACCTATTATGCAAATGAAATTATGTAGTTGTTAACTTCCAGCAAGTGGTATGAACAGTTGTTATATTGTTCATACCCTGCAACTGAGTTGACTTCTATGACATAGTATTAATAGTGTACTTCTATGATATAGTATTAACAGATTTTTAGTAACAAAGCATGCTCTATATTTTGCTCTATATATAGCTGTGCACTTGAAGTTTATGGTATGCATAATGTGATTTTTACTAGGAAGATAGTTCTATGACATAGTATTAACAATGTACTTCTTTTTTCTTGTAGAGGTATTTCCTTATGCCTTTGTGATTGTTTCTGGTGAAATTGTGGACAATTGGATGTGGTTTCTACAAAAGATATCGGATGTCTTGCTGGGCTTTTTTGGGGTATTTTTTTTATAAAGTTTTTTTGTATGAAATGGTATTAACAATGTACTTCTATGACATGGTATTAACAATGTACTTCTATGATATAGTATTAACAATGTACTTCAGGCTTGCGAGCAAGCATCAACTTGATGCCTTTAGGTTGACAAACATGAGCATCTAAAATCTGGTTTGTAGCATTGTGCATGTCGTTCGCTTAAGGAAGAAGATCAGCGGTGAACATCGAATCCCTAGCTAGTTTTCTCATTGTTTTAACCTCAATCCAATTCTATTTTTAATCAAATGCTGCTTTTAATATTTTATTTCAAAATTTTCAGTTTTCAAAATCATCTTAAAATCATCCTTTTTAACACCTTGTCTACACCGAGTGCCTTTGCGTATTGCTTAACTTTGATTAGAAATCTTAGGGTTTTGAAATAAATTTTTTTTAGGGTTTTTTTTTTTACTTTTGCATTCTTAGTTGTGCCATTTAGTTAGTAGTTCTAGGAAATTAATTTTAAATATTAGTCCAATCCTCGTGGGAATGATCTTGTATTTGCTTTCTATACTATTTGTCTGATCTTGTGCACTTGCGAGTTAAAACGTGTATATAGTTGCTTAATTTTTAGGTTGCTATTTGTACAACAAAAGTGAGAGGTTACTATTTGCATGATATAGGGGTTCAGAAGTGTCTCATTTGTATGCTTGCCACTGCACTATGTCACATGGTATTGCAGGTTACAGCTTCAACAAATGCAGCCTCCGAATAAAAAGGTATTGAGAAGGGTTTTTGTCATGAATGGTCCTCAAATTTTCAAAAGTCATCATTTCAATTCTCAAACTTTCCAATCAATCAATGTGATCCTTAACCCTTTGCTTGGATGAAGAAATTGAAACCCTGAAAAACAAAGGAAAAAAAATTACATATGTTGCTCAACAAGGTTGTGTACTCTCCTTGACAAAACCTAAATGTGAAACCCTGAACGGAAAGCAGATGATTTTGTTGAGCAAAAAATTTTGAGTTCTAGGACTAAATTGAGCTATATTTTGATGAAATGAGTTGGTCAGTTGATGATATGTGACTAGTTTTAACAAAGTATTGTTGGAATGCGGCAACAACTACCAAAATATAAAGGACCTATTGATTGATTTGAACGTTCGAGGACTAAAATAAGAACTTTTAAAACAGAGTACCTGTAATAAAAACCAGTGCTGAGAAACTTGCTTCATTGTTTGACGAGATTGTGGATTTACATTCATGCCAACGTATTATCGTCAAAACAAGAGAGAAGACTTCCCCTGCTTGCTTCTTGATATCCCATTATGTTACTGTAATGGTGGCACTATTACAAAAAGTGAAAAAGACGACCAGAAAACAACGACGGTCTAAGTGAAAACCGTCGTGGTTTTTAAAAAGATGACGGTTCTAAAAACACCGTCGTGTAATACCACCTTAGACAACTAAAAAATGGAGATTCAAATGGCTGTTCAAAAACAACGACGTACCTAATTAAACAACCGACGCCTATTTGAAACAGATTTCCGCAGAGTAAAATCAAAGCCAACAAAGAACGGCAGAAGTTATGAATCGACCGACGTAGAAAGTAAAGACGACGATTTCAATAAAAGCCGCCGTTTTTACTCAAAAAATAACACGACGAGGTTTTCGTATAAGACGCCGTATAATTACAAACAAATCCACGGCTTTAAAATACTAAATATCGCCGTATTAAATTAATGTACAACGACGGAAAATATAAATATATCGACGTCATTCTCGTATAGTTCGACGACGTTATCTTTAAATCGTACTATAAAATTTAACGTCGTATTTATTCATTTTATACGTCGTACATTTAATTTAAACCGCCGTCTTAATAAGAATTTTTGTTAACAATTTTTTTCTTTGATTTTCTTATCCTACGCCGGTAGATCTACTTAATGACAAGAATTGAAATAACCACGACGGTTTATATAGAAAACCGCCGACATAATCAGATTTTTTTGAGATCCCAAGGGTTACGAAATCTTACCAGATGGAACTCTGTTCCACATCATAATCTTAACAGATGACACAGATTTGCAATCAGAGAGACAATTTTTTTGAAGTTGATGATGTGTGTGCTTTTGTGTATCTACAAATATTATACCTAACGTCGTTGCAAATTTGCAATCAGAGAGACAATTTTCAACGACGGTTATATTATACCTAACGACGCTTAAAAAACAAATCAACGTCGCTCAACAAATATATTACGTCGTCTTAGTCTTACTTAAGACGACGAAAAAAAACGACAGTAATACAAAAACAGTCGTTGTTTTTATATTCTTATTTTATTTAAATCTGTCATCCAAAAAAGAAACTTTACATATTCCAGAACATTAATTTCCTTCATTTTAAATTTCCTCCCGAAAAAAAACTCTATTTATAACGCACTGTAATTGAAAAATAAACTGAAAGGTCACGGGAAAAAAAATTCTATTCATAATTTAAAAATTCAAATCCACGTCGGTTATAATAAACCTAACGACGTTAAATGAAAAGATTCCACGCCGCAAAACAAATATTGCGTCGTGTTAGTTAAAAACGACGGCATAACAAAAAACCGTCGTTGTTTCAAACTGAATTAATTTAAAATTTCTTCGGGA
>NC_047652.1:8344595-8416889 GCF_902201215.1 Prunus dulcis | reverse complement strand
TGGGTTGAGAAAGCTTTAATTGGTTGAGCTGAATCACAAAGTGTAAAGCTCCTTACTTGAAGTGAAAAGCTTTAGACCCGAGCATTAGAAATTTCTCTTTGTTATCACTTAGCAGAAATGTTACAAGGAAGGACAAGTCAAAGAATTTTGAGAATTTGGTGGGAATAAAACATGATTTTGACTGATGTTGCTTTTGGAGATGAAAAAGAGAAAGTTGGCTTTGGAGATGAAAAATAAAATTTTGGTTTTTGAATTTGCAGAGAGAGGGGTAGAGAAAAGGAGTCGAGGGAGAGCGAGCCATTAATGTTGTTGGGGCTAGGGGGCAGTGCAGTGGTGGATGGTGTGGGTGGTAGTGGGGTGGTGGGCTTGAGTGCAGAGATAGGAGGAGGAGGAGGGGGTTGACGAAGAGAGTGGGTTTGTTGGGGCTGGGGAAAATATTTTTGTTTTGTTTTGTAATTCTATTTTATTTGTTAATTATGAAAAGTCGTATTTACCCTAAAATTTGGTGAGATTTAACAGAAAATTAGACGGTATGACTAATGGAGCGATTAATATATAGTTAATGGACCATTTGAACGAATAATTTAGTTGAGGGACCAAAATGTAAATCAAATACAAATTTGAGGACCATTTGAGTAATTTACCCTTCTTATAATACTTTTGAGTCTTATTTATAGTGCCTACTCTCTTTTCATAGTTGAAGACTTTGGAAAGGTCTTTCCTTTTTTCTTTTTCTTTTTTCTTTCTCTTAATTGGAAGACGGTTTGGGAAGACATTTGGTGACATTTGGTGTTTTCACACCCATGTGTCAAAGTCTTCGTCTCTTTGGAAATTTTGCATTTTTGTGTTGGAACTGAATGAAATGAAATTGCTAGAAGTAAGAGCTTGATTGGATGTTATTGGTGGATCATTGTATGCTTGACAGAAAGCCAAAGAGACCTGGGAGTGGCTATCACTTCACCTGAGTCTTTGTACATATTTCAAAACAGAGAATAAGTTTTATAGAAAATGGATTTGGATATTTAAGTGATTTTACAACTTTCTACATTCTAAAAAACTTTCGAGAGTAATGAGTAAAGAAGAGTCTTTTGGCGGGAAAAAAAAAAAAACCTTAACAATGAAGAGTTTTGGTTCAAGAACCCAAACTCTCACAAAGCCAAAGAAAACTCCCACCGACTACTTCCTGCACTTTGGTTAAACCATGTATTTGTTGTTTCAATTTTTATTTCCCCCTCACAAAGAAAAACATTTCTAAGTAACAAAGCACCTTTGTTAAAGTGTGAGCCAAGACACAAGTGGGATACTAAACAAAATAGAAAGTCTCATATAATAAATTTCTCAACTTCTAATAACATCGAGGCCTTTTGCATAGAACCTCACACCTGCTAAACATGTGGTTAAGCTGGGGACAATATCAATGCTGCTAATAGTGGGTCATGTTCTTGATTGATATGTCCCGGAATACATTTTGGTCCAACTTCCTATTCCATTTCTTTGGCTGCTCATCTCCAAGTCAAAAGCAAATCATGAGCCTTCCACGAAAAAAGAAGAACCTATCGTAAATCCAAATTTCATTTTTCTATGTTATTTTGAGTTTGGACCATAAGGGGGAGAAAAAAGGGAAAAATGAAATACGCTATTTTATATTTCAATTAGCCATCCAAATTTTAACCGAAGTTTTTGTTTCGAAACTAAATTTGAATCAAAGGGAAACTCGCACAATGTAACTTCAATGTTGTGTCGTGTCTCAATGTGTCCCTCCAAAGAAAATATTGATTCATCACATTAATTGTCCTCTAAGTTATTATTTTGTTGCAATTTGGGTGGCATTCACTAATATTCATATGACATTAGGTGGCAACATGAGACATACAGTTTTTATTTTTATTTTATAGAAATTATAGAATTGCAATTTGAGTTGCATTCATAATTCAGCTAAAAAAGCCACTAGCTATAAAGAGTACAAACTAGCCACAAAAGGCCATAACAATAACGGAGCGGTCTGACATTAAAATTAAGACAATCTGGTGCGCCTCCACTAACAATCATGCAGGATCGAAGAAACTCTAACATAGGCATCCCAACTAAGATTGCAAACCTTCAAGTCTTTGGATGTGAGCGTGGCATGATTGTTATTAGTAGGCATGGGTGAGCTAAATTAAATTTTAGGCTGATAAAATGACAACCCATATAGGCTATAGCCCAGATTAGTCCCTTCTAGTGACTGTCCCTGCAACAAATGCAACCTCTTCGAATAGAAAGATACTGAAAAGGGTTTTTGTCATGAATGGTCCTTGAATTTTTCAAAAAATTTCATTTGAGTTCTCAAAGTTTCAAATCAATCAATATGATCCTTAACACTTTGTTTGGATGAATGAATTGAAACCCTGAAAAAAAGAGTAAAAAATTACATATTTTGCCCAACAAGGCTGTGTACTCTCCTTAACGAAGCCTGAATGTGAAACCCCGAATGGAAAGCATATGATTTTATTGAGGAAAAATTTGAGTTCTAGGACTAAATTGATTTATATTTTGATGATATATCCTTTAAAGTTACTGAGGTGATGATATGTGACCAATTTTTAACAAAGTTTTGTTTGAATACGACAATAAAGACCAAATTTATGTGTAGACGAAAATATAAAAGATCATATTAAAATAAGAATGTTTGAGGACTAAAATAAGAATTTTAAAGAAACTACCTATAATAAAAACCCGTGTTGAGAGACTTGTTTCATTGTTTGACGAGATTGTGGATTGACATTATTTATGCCAACGTATTATCATCACAGCAAGAGAGAGGACTTCCCAATTAGTTGAGTCCAGGTTCCAGAGACTGAAACAAATGCCAAATTTCATTTTCCATGCCATTTTGATTTTGGACTATCAAGAACAAAAGAAGAAAGAAAAAGGAGTTACGTCATTCATTTTACGTAATCAAGTTTAAAAGAAGTTTTTTTTTTTTTTTTTTTTTTAAAAACTAAACTTGAATCAAGTTTAAAAGTATTTTAAAAAAATAAGAAGAAAAGAAACTCAAACTGATGCCACTTGAATTTTGTGTCGTGTCTCAATATGTGTGCCTCCAAAGAAAATGTTGAATCATCACTTTATCCGGCCTCTAATTTATGATTTAGTTGTATTTTGAGTATACGTCCACTATTTTTTTTTTAAATTTAAAATTTTTGTTGAGGAATCACTATTCTGTACATTAAAAAAGAGCACTGCAAGTGAAGTTTTAACGGAATGCTTCTTCAGGGTTGGGCTAATAGCAACATATTCATAATCTTTTAGTTGGCAAATTGATACATTCATACATTACGAAAAATATTTCTAAATACTAATAGATTACAATAATCCAAACATCTAAGAAGAATTAGAATAAGGCAGACTCCAATGAAAAGCAGCACATGTCCTGATCAGGCAGTGAAACCATCAAGAGCAAGCAATTCACCACATGTTGTCATATGTAATGGCTTTGACAAATGCAGCCTCTGCGTTGATGACAGGAGCTGAGAAACTTTCTTCATTGTTGGACGACACTGCGAACTGGGATTCAAGGATGCAAATGCGATCTTCACCAGAGAGACCACCTCCCCTGCTTCTTGTTTTGTGGGTGGGGAGATGCGCTGGTCCAGAACTTTCGAAATTGGCATTTCAGGGGCAGGTGATGCAGATGAGGACGAAGATGATGCCCCGGATGATAAAGATGATAAAACATCTCCTGGATGGCTTCCCATAATTATTTCCAGTGTGACAACTCCAAAGCTATAAACATCGGACTTTTCGTTCACTTCCATTGTATATGCAAGCTCTGCTCAGAAAAAGCACATAGAAGAAATTGTATCATGCATCAATTGTGCACACGTATAATAAGAGACTCAGATTGAAGTGTTCAAAACATTGCTTTGCAGAAAAAGGAAGTGAGGAAGTCACAATTTCCCAATCAAATTAATAATTGATTGAAACACAACCTACAAATTCGAGGAAATTTGGTTCTTTTTCAGAACTAAAAAAGATAGCTTAATAGAAGCTGGACGGTGAAGAAAAAAAAGAATTAAATAAGAAAATTTTCCATCATCATTCACATAAAAAATATCTAATAGTTTTATTTTCTAAATCAAAGAAATCCAATGTGTTTATGTTACCGCTCCTAATGATAAAAATGAAGCATTGGTATAAAAACAAAAGCTTAAAAGTGCTAAATACAGAGAACAGGGAATCACAATATTACCTGGTGCCATGTAACCATATGTGCCTGCAGCGGTAGTCCAATTAGTTGAGTCTGGATTTAAAAACTTAGCAGTGCCAAAGTCTGAAACACAGGCCTCATATTCAGAATCCAACAAAATGTTCTTGCTTGAGATGTCACGATGTACAATCGGTGGCAAGCAATCGTGGTGCATGTAAGACAAGGCATGAGCTAAGCCTTTAACAATATTCACCCTTTTACTCCACCCCAACTCTTTAGCTTCTTCCTCTTTGCTCAATATTGCGGCCAAGCTACATCTTTCAAGATACTCATACACCAAAAATGAGTGTCGTTTATGTGCACAGAAACCATAGAGCTTCACAATATTCCGATGTCTTATCTCACTAAGTGCCCTTACTTCATTCAAGAACTCCTTCTGAAATTCTATCTCGCCATCCCATAGCAGATGGAGTTTCTTCACGGCCACTACGTCTCCAGATGACAAATTCACTCTGTAGACGCTTCCATGTCCTCCCTTCCCAATGCAATATGTGGAATCAAAATCTTCTGTTGCCCTTATGATTTCCTCATACATTGATTTTCCATCAAAATTTAAAACCGAAAAGGAAATTTCTCCATGCATGTGGTTTTGTTTAGTATCTTGATGCTTCTTCTTTCTTTGCACTATTACAAAAACAATTGTAAAGAGTGCAGATAGAAGTACAAATACTGCTAGAACAGATAATATGACCTTGTGGTCCTTTTTTGAGCCATGTGCATTGCAAGGTGGCAACAAAGCTCCAACTTTTCCACACAATCGTTTGTTCTCTTTCAATCTTTCTGACGGAGCTTCTCGAAATGCACTAATGTTGGGAAGGGGACCTTCCAAGTGATTGTAGGATATGTCAACGTACGACAAGCCGTGCATCTCTTCGAAACTTGATGGTATGGAACCCGAAAGATTGTTGTGGGAAAGATTGAGTGTCATCAAACTCTCCATATTGCTTATTGCTGATGGTATGCTACCTTCAAGAGAGTTATAACTTAAATCCAGTTCATTCAATTGAACTAACTTCCCCAACTGAAGTGGAATTGCTTGAGATAACTTGTTGTTGCTCAAATTCAGACGGTATAATTTGAGCAAGTCACCTAGAATGCTGGGAATTGAGTCACTGAATTTATTTGTTGACAAGTCAAGTTAATCAAGATCAGTCAATGATCCGAATTCAGAGGGTATACGACCTGAAAGTTGATTACCATTCAACATCAACCTCTCCAAAAAAAGTCAGTCTCCCGAGTCCTCTTGGAATCAACCCAACTAAATGATTCAAAGAGAGATCTAGCTCATGAATTTGGGTTGCATTGCCTATCTCAGGTGGGATGCTCCCAGTAAGGTTGTTTCCGCAAGCCGTAGGGTTGTCAACTTTGGGCATTTTTGCCAATTGTGTGAGATTTCTCCATACAACACATCCATAAAATCAAGATTCGGATAAACACCAAACGCTTCAGATATATTGCCTGTAAATTGGTTATGGTCAAGACGGACTCTGAATAAGCTCGTGCAGTTTTTTAAGCTTCTGGGGATTAAACCAGTCAAATAGTTTCTGAATACAGAAAAGTTTGTGAGTTTTCCACCTTAGCAAATATTTTGGGGCAGATGACCAGAAAATTGGTTGTTTCTCAACTGCAAATTAGTCAACATCTTGAGATTCTCCATCTCTTGGGGGATGGGTCCGGAAAGGTGGTTATCAGCTAGGTAGAAGGATTCCAAGTTGCGCAAATCACCGATTGAAGCAGGAATTGAACCATTGAGTTGATTCTTGCCCAAGTCTAGATTTACAAGAGATTTCAAGTTCCACATCTCCTTGGGAATCAAACCAGAAAATTTATTGTTGTACATATACAAACCATTTAGCTTTATTAAGTTACCAATATTTGGAGGGATGAGACCTCTCAAATTGTTGTTGGATAACCACAGTTCTACAAGAGATTTCAAGTTCCCTATCTCCTTGGGAATCAAACCAGAAAGGTTATTGTCATCCAAGCACAAAATGTTTAACTTTATTAAGTTACCAATATTTGGAGGAATTTCCCCCAACAAATGATTTACAAAGAGACCAAGATATGTAAGATTTCTCAAGAGATTGATTTCTGGTGGGATTCTCCCAGACAACTCATTTACAGAGAGATCGACATAGTGGAGTTTGGAGAGGTTACTGATTTGAGGTGGGATGGCATCAAAGAGTTCGTTCAAGCTAAGGTTAAGATATTCAAGATTAGGGAAGGACAAGAATGAAAATTCATGTCGCATACCTTGAATACCCCTATTGGAAAGGTCTATCCCATTGACACTTCCAGCTGCGTTGCATGAAACACCAGTCCAAGTGCATGGGCCTGTTTTTTGTTTTGGATTGCTACTGGAAGAATTGGTAGCATTATGAGTGGGAGGGTCATACCAGGTGAGAGAATTGAGGGCTTTATTTGGAAATAAGCTGGCTTTCCATTTGAGAAGAGCCTTTGCTTCAGTATGAGAAGTTGAAGTAACAGAAGGAAAAGCAACCCAATTTGGTGATGAAACAAACAAGAAGATGACAAGGCAATAAGGCAAGAAGGATAGTTTAGCGGAAGTTAAAGATGTCATGGTTATTGTTTGTGCGGTATACAAATATTGTAAGGGTTGTGCCTTACTAGTTATATATAGTGTGGGTTAGTCTTTGAGGTTTAGTTGAGCATTGAAAAGTCTTTCAGATCTCATCTATAATCAGTTTTCTTTTGAGTCAAGAACTCATCACTAGCTATATCTTGACTAAGGCTTGGAACATTATTATTAATATTTATTATTTATTCTTGGTGCATGGCTATTCTCAGTTGCCTTAGGCGACTCAGAAATCAAACTCACGTGCCTTTCACGTAGCTTTACCCCTTTAGTAGCATTAATGGTCCATTTTCAACTTCTTCTTTTTTCCCTCTTTAATCTCTCACCAAACGTTCAAATAATGTGGTCCATGAAACTTATATATTTGTTGTCTTTATCACTTGACTTGGCAGCTACTGAAAGTTTGAGAGTCTTTAAAATGAGAGTGTTTATCGGTTTTAGGTAAGAATTGAAAAGATAACTTATTAAAGGAGCCATTCAACTCAATGCACATGACTTGGAAAACTAATTCGATTTTGTCTATTTTTCAATATGCACAACTTTTTCATAGACTTTTCTCTAATCAAGGTTCCTTGACTTTGATTTTTTTGGGAGAAAAATATATTGGAATTACTGAAATGAAATTGATTGAAAGTGAGAGGTTACTATTTGTGTGACATAAGAGTTCAGAAGTGTCCCACCTGTATATTTGCCACTGCACTATGTCACATGGTATTGTATGTAACAGCTTCAACAAATGCAGCCTCCAGATAGAAAGGTACTGAGAAGGGTTTTTATCATGAATGGTCCTTGAATTTTTCAAAAGTCCTCATTTGAATTCTCAAACTTTTCAATCAATTAATGTGATCCTTAACCCTATATTTGGATGAAGAAATTGAAACCCTAAAAAACAAAGGAAAAAAATATTACATATGTTGCTCAACAAGGCTGTGTACTCTCCTTGACGAAACCTAAATGTGAAACCTTAAATGAAAAGCAGATGATTTTGTTGAGCAAAATTTGAGTTCTAGGACTAATTGAGCTATATTTTGGTGGAATAAGTTGGTCAAGTGATGATATGTGACCAGTTTTAACAAAGTTTTGTTGGAATGCAACAACAAAGACCAAATTGATGTGACACCAAAATATAAAGGACCTATTGATTAATTTGAACGTTCGAGGACTAAAATGTGAACTTTTAAAACAGCGTACCAGTAATACAACCGGTGGTGAGAAACTTGTTTCATTGTTTGACAAGATTGTGGATTGACATTCATGCCAACATATTATCATCACAACAAGTGAGAAATGTTCCCCTGCTTCTTGATGCCAAAGCAAATGTTCTTGCTTGATATGTTCCCGCTGAACAATTTATTCCAACTCCCTATTCCATTTGTTTGGCTGGTCATCTTCAAATCCAAAGCTGATCACGAGCCTTCAACTGAAAATCACAACCTATCGCAAATGTTGATTAATTGTCCTCTAAGTTATGATTTTGTTGTATTTTAAGTGTACGTTCAATATTTTATTTTATTTTTTTTACTTTTCTTTACATTAAAACAGAGCACTGCCAGTGAAGTTTAACTGAATGCTTGACAGGGTTGAGCTAATAGCAACATATTCATATTGTTTTAGGTGGCAAAACATGCATACAATACGAAAAACATTTATAAATACCAATAACCCTTATTAAAGCGTGAGCCAAAAGACAGAAGTGGGCATGAAATTTATATATACTAAAGCTCAATCCAACTAGACATTGTTTCTAAGCACAGTGTAATGACGAAAATGCCCCCCGTTTATCCCTTTTATTTTCCAACAGGACAGTAAAATGGGCATTGAAAAGTCTTTCGGATCTCATCTATAATCAGTTTTCTTTTGAGTAAAGGTCAAAGCCAATCCCTTCTAACAAACAGCCCTTTAAGTATATTATATTTGAAAGGAGTGTAACCGTACGACTATACTATTTATTTAAAAAAATTAAAAGAAAATACCCTTCTAGTTGGGCATTAGTTATACTTTGTAGATATTAATTTGCTAGTTTCGATATCTTCAAAGCAGATATTGAGACAGAAATTTTATAGAAAATCAATTTGAGAGTTCAATTTTTTTCTTCTTCTTTTTGTATGGGAATGTTTGCCTCTCGAGTACTAATAAATTATGTTACTACACACATTATTTGTTATAGAGAATTACATGTTGAGTTGGAGTGTTCTTGGTAATTGCGTATGTTCACCCGTTTTATATTTGTTCCTGTGATGGTAGGGTAAAGTTCCCCATTGTCTCGAAAACCATTGACTGGTCAACAAGTCAACTTTCTTTTGTGTGCGAGCGTGCCACTGCTAGCAATGAAAATCCTAGCAGACTTCTTAAAAATAGATAACTTGCGCCCTAAATTACTGATTTCTAAACAAGCGATTGTGAATTTGGGTGAGAATTATCTCCCAAGTAAGTTCTTTTCTTACCTCAGACTGGTGAGGACTTCACAATTTTTCACAGTATAAAACTGGTAGTTCTGCCCAGAATAAATGATAAGAAAGTGAACTGTTTTAGGCTTTGCCTTTTACAAAGCTCAAAAAAGGGAGACCAACTCTAAAAAGACAAAAAGAGCACCGGACTTCAATTTATGCCTAGACAAATACTTCTGATCCAGGCTAAACTGGGTATGTCTGTGCTGGATTGGACTATCAACACCTTCAACTGTCAAGTTTCAGCTATAAATCGATACCAACGTTCGAGTGTGGCAGAGCTTTAATCTATTTCAAGCCCTGGAAGGCTTTTTGAATGGGCAGAATTGGAACCTCTTCAGTCTGGAAGGGGTAGAAGTGACTGGACTTGATGACTATTGAGCTGGAACTGCACTGTAGTACATGTTCTGCTTGATCAGGGTTCTCCATAAATTTGTTGAGGTTTTCATATTTGTAAAACTCGAACTTTGCTAAATTTGGCTTATGCTAAACCAAATTTGTAACGAGAGAAATCTCGCTTTGAATGACTATTTCTCTAAAACTGAATTGAAGTTTAGAGATTCTGGATTATAGCTGACTTGTTTCTTGTGGCTCAATGAGCTTTTGGTTACTTCAATGTTTTGAAGGCTTTTGAGATCAAGTGATCATTTTGAGTTTTTGTTTTTGACTGATTTTTGGCTGTCCTTTGATTAGTTCACCTCCTCTCATTTTTATAGGAAATGCTAGAGTGGGATTTCTAATCTTTTAATAATGGGCGGCATATTTTCTAAAACCAAGATCTTTTATTTTAAATGTCAAAGAAAAAAGGGATTTTTATCTACTCTGTCAAAGAACTATCAATAGTCAGTTCTTATGGTAATTACTCTCCTGTTTTTCTTTGAAAGAGCACCTACTCTCCTTTTTTTTACTTTTAACTGCTCTTTGTAAGAGTTCAATCTGCCGTGATGTCTTCAATTTGATGTCCCAGATGAACAACTCCTATATTCAGAAAAATTCTGCTCCAAAGCAGGTGTCATTTCTAAGGGATAAGCAGGCTATATTGTCTAAAGAGATAAGTAGCGAGAAGGGAGTTTCCAAGGGATAAGTAGTTTTATTTATGCTCCTGTCCAGAACACACTCTATAAATACACATTTAGGAAGTTTGTAAAAGTACTGGTCATGTATGGCCTAGTTGAAATTGCTGATGTTTTAAAGTGGGAACCTAGTAAAAAACATTAGCACCCGAATTTATCTTTGAAATTAAATAATGCTCTTGTATAATTGGATGGGGATACAACTGATGCTCAACGAGAAATTACAGTCAGCCGCTAACGAAAAAGTCAAGTGGAAAACAACCAAATTTTCAAAGCATTCTATTATAATGACAATTTACTCTCAACAAGCATCCTCACCTGCAGTATAACTCAAGTGTAATATATGGACAACATATATTTGGTGAAGTGGGAGCAAGAGCAGAACTACTCCAAGGGCTACAATGTGTTGTAGTCAAGGGAGGTTTTGGGGATAAAAACAAAAATCAAACATATATATCTAACATGTGTTTACACCATAATCGACCAAGCACATTCGGCACCAAGTAAACAGGCACATGCGCCAATTGCCCAAGAAAAGACACTTGGGTGATCCTTAAAATACTAATGACGTCATTATCTTCTTAACCTGCCGAAGGGATACCTCGCTTCGGAGCAATAGTCGCCTACAGAAACGACTGCCAATGCTCTCAAACTACAGAACCTAGAACTGCAGACACATGTCACCACCACAACAATTTGCACAAAGTCCCACATTGAAACTTTGTAAAAAAAGGTAACTACTTTTTACCTTTACTGTTACTCTGCCAAAATTATAACGCATCCCATACTTGCTGACTTAAGCATCGGAGAGCCTTCGACAACTACCACACCAGTATCTGAAGCTTGATAATTGCTTCTTCCCTATTTCTTCTGCAGGATCTCTCCTTGCTGAAGGTCCACAACTCTCTTGTCCTGCTGAAGAAGTAACACTTTTACACCTAAGTTGATCTCCGATTTTGGGCATCAACAACATGTTTTATAAATAACCTAGTAGTACTAACCTATTAAAGTCCAAAAAAGTCTTATTTTCATTTTCATTTTCATTTTGATAACATGTGTTTTTTGATTGCATTTAATACGTATTTGTTTAAGTTAAAGCTTATTGGAAATTAACATTTACCCATGCACTCAAGGTCTCCAAGTTCGATTTCCCCTTCACCAAATATCGCTTATAAAAAAAGAAAAAAACTTATTGGAAATTAGTCAATGGAATTATGAACTAGCGTGTTTCTAAATTTTTGAAAAAAAAAATAATAATAGTCTAAACTACAAGAAGGTGGAGGGTTGGAACCAGAGACCACTGATTTGCAAGTCAAGACCCTTGTCCACTTGGCTAGACCCCGTTGGCGAACTAGCGTGGTTTATATGATTTAAATTTTAAGCTAATTAATAACTTTAGCTAGCCCACCCGTTAAAAAATTTCTAATTCCGTCCTTGCGTGGGAGCATGTATGGTTGTTTGATCCGACACGTGAATAGTCAACTCTGCTACCATAAAAGAAGTTGGAATTTCACCTGAAACCAAGCAGGTGTTGCGCATTAACATTAAACTAAGGGTTATTTATTGATATACCCCCTGAAAGTGTATTTGAGTCTCATTTTTCCCCCTTAAACTTATTTTGTCTCACTTTACCCCATTTTTCATAAAATATTAAATTAAATATTCAATATTCAATTTTAAAACTTAAAATCCATACAATCCAATGTCCTGGAATATTATTTTGAGGTCAACACCGCACAAAAAACCCCTACAATCCAATGTACTAGAATATTATTTTTTTTAATTCCTAACGAAGATATTTAGTGCTAATTGCTATAAGCCAAAGTGGAAGCTTGAATCACATTGCCGACGTACAAAAGTAAAAATGGCTAATGCAATGCCAAAATATTCATTGAATGAAGCTGATCAGCAGCCGGACAAAATACAAAAACTAAGGGCTCACCTCCACTAAATATCTTCGTTAGGAATTAAAAAAATAATATTATAGTACATTGGATTGTAGGGGTTTTTGCAAAGGAAAGGTGTTTATGTTTATAAAATTCAAATTTTGGGAAAGTGATTGATGTCATATTGACGGCCGGAATCGTGTTAGTGAACCAATTGGCCAAGTCTAGTTGGATGAACAGTGGGTATAATGTATTGAACATGCATGTTGTTGGAAATTAAACCAATCTCACCCACTCAGAGAAAGAAAAAACCCAATCTCACCCAACTGTTAGGTTTACTGTCTTATCCACCACATGTTTAAAATTCTAGAAATTTCTATTTATCTTTTGTACACTTCAGCTCTTTTCTAGTCTTGAGGTTTGATTGTTGTCTTTTGGGTTTTCTAGTCAAGTGGAGTGATAGAAAAGCTGTGTATTTTGCTTTAGTGGTGATCAAGGTCTTAAATATGAAGAGTTTAGGAAATATCGACGAAATATTAAGAGTTTAGGAAATATCGATGAAATATCGAATGAAAATATCGATGAAATATCGAATGAAAATATCGATGAAATATCGAATGAAAATATCGACGAAATATCGATATTGGTACAAATTAGATAAATTATAATAAAAACATGGAAATTTTAATGAAACCAAGGAAGAGAGTGCTTGTTTGTCACATCTTCCTTTTTTCCGTCAATTGTTACTATTGCATCTGTACTTGAGAATTGGACATTTTGAGTTAAGATACCACAAATCGTAAGAAATATAAGAAATTCAACAATTCTCTTATTTTGTTTAGATTTTAATAATAAAAGTTAGAAGTACTTTATAACCTTTGAAATTTTAATAATCAATTTGGACTATCGCTTTTACCTTCCAAGCATGATATATATGTGTTTATTTATATATATGTGTTAAATAGATTAATAATTAGATTGGTTGCCTTTGGAAATATTGATATATACGGACATCCTGGTTTCCTTCGGAAATATTGATGTCTAGGACATCCTGGTTGTCTTCGGAAATATTGATGTCTTCAAACACACAGTTGCCTTCAGAATGTCTTCGGACATATAGTTGCCTTCAGATTATTTTGCATTCTCAGGTTGAGTATATCTCCTTGAGTCCTGCGAGGGGAATTGACAGATTTGTTTACGCGCGTATGACATTGCCCCACGAGTATCGGGGATACCCGAACCCTATGGTGCGAGGATTTGCATTCTCAGGTTAAGTGTATTTCCCTGGGCTTTGCAAAGAATGCATCTTGGGCTGACCTCTTGTCCCCCGAGTTTTGCGAGGATGTATCACACATGTGGCCACATGTGTGGTACTCGGAATTGACGATATATTATTGAAATGGATGGATTATGTTTGAGGTACATCTATGTGGAGATTAGTGCAGTACCAATGTGTAGTACAGTTAACAGGATATTATTCACCACCCTGCTCATATTATCTGCACAGGGTTGGCCAGAATCCCTACCACCTACCCGACTTATCTACACATGTAGTTAGCTAGTTTCCCCTTCCCTTGTTGCCTTAAGATTTGATGGTGTTCCTATATACCCATTGGCGGGTGATTACACAATGCAGATGATTGCAGGTATGGTTTTTAGGTAAAAGGTTTGGTTTTATTTAAATTTACAATGATAAACTATTTGAACAATTAAAGTACATGATTTAATGGCATGATATTCAATTATATAGCTTGTGAAGACCAAGATAAAGAATGATTCCAAAAAAATTTCCTTGGTTTCATTTTGAATATTTCTTTACTATCTTAATTGTGATTCAGGTAGAAAGAACTACGTGTGGCTTGATCCCTCAGTAAGGGTACGTAGACAACCTAGGCTAACCTAAATGTAGCCGTAAGTTTTTGTTTGGTTTGTTATGTTATGTTCAGTTTTGTAAAGTTAAATTTGCTGAACTCTTGGGGAATTATTTGAATTTGCAGTGCAGGTAGATTTCTGGGTTTTGAGACTTTTTCAGGGGAGACTATGCCGGTTTGCCGGTATCGGTAGAAGTCAAACCCTAAAGCAGTTTCTGGTTTAGGGCAAGAATGGTATTTTGGTCATTCGTGCCAACACTTGCCTGGTGTTGGACACGCATAGTGTTTGACACAGATTCCAAAGTGAAATTTAGGTCGGGTCCTGCCACATTGTTTCAAAAGCTGCCATCACATTATCTGAAATCATTCGATTAGTTACAAAGGCACTTTAATTTTCTGTAATCACATAAGGAAGAACACTTTTCAACCGATTGGCAATTGTTTTCGCTCATTTTGTAAATTATCGTACACAAACTGATTGGATGAAATTCTGAAACAGTTGTTGGCGTCTTTACTTTTGGGATGAGAGCTATAAGAGTGTAGTTAAATTCCTGAACACTCCCTTTTCCATTTAAAATCTGCAAGCACTTAGTAGACACCATATCTCTGACAATGTGCCAATACATTTGGAAAAATAAGGCCGACATACCATCATACTCAGGTGCTTTCGTTAGGAACATTTGAAATAATGCGAACTTCAACTCATCCCTTGTAAAAACTTGCAGAAAGGGATCATTCATATCACTTGTTACTACAGGACTTACATAATTAAGAATCCACTCCATTTGCTGGCTGCCAGAGGAAGAGAATAAGGACTTGAAATAGTCATAGAAAAGGGCTCCATTCTTATGCTCATCTGTCTACCAGACCTAATTTTCATCAAAAAGTCCGCGAACCCTATTGCGTTTTGATCGAGAGCTTGCCCGTTCATGGAAAAAATGGGTATTTTTGTCGCTCTCCTTGAGCCACGCTACTCAAGATAGTTGCCTCCACATAATTTCTTCCTTTTCTAAAAGGTCTGAAATAGTTTTCTCAACTTTTGACTTTACCACATGTTGGTATGTTGTCAGTCTTCCTTGAAGGCCTGCTAACTCCTGATAAGCTAATTTGAGTTGATTACGAACGTTACCAAAGATGACTTGGTTCCAAATTTTGAGCTCCTTTGCACACAATGATAAACTATTACTTACTCCATCAGCTCCATCAATAAAATTTCATGCCTTTCTATTCACCTTTCAAATTCTTGCTCATTGGTCCAAATTTCTTCAAAATGAAACCATCTACTCCGTTTTTTATGGGAAAAAAATTCTGGATCATCAACACAAGCCTCCACGAAAATCGAGTAGTGATCAAAACCCACTGCTACTAAGTGGTTAGTCATCAAATATGAATAAAGGCCAAAGAAAGCCCCATTTGCTACACATTTGTCTAACCGTTCTTCCACCACACTACCATATGGAAAGCTGCGTACCCAAGTAAACGGGTACCCTATAAATCTTGTGAAGCTAAGCCTACAATCATGCAAAGCCTTCCTAAAATTGTTCATCTGAAATTGAGGTCGTTCTCGTCCACCTTGCTTTTCTTTAGGAAGCAAAATCTCATTAAAATCTCAAACTACCACCCAAGCACCTTGAATCCTGTGAGATAATCTGCGTAATAACTCCCAAGAATGGTTTCGTTGTTGAGTATCAGGATGCCCATAAAACCCAGTAAAATAAAATTATGAGTCATTCGAATCAGTTATCAGAGCATGAATGTGACCAGTTGAGTAAGAAAATAACCGCACATTCCACCCACTGCTTCAGAACAAAACCAAACCTCCCCCAAACCCACTCTCGCAACCTTAACTGCCCCTTCCCTTCCAAGTTGTATTCGTTTTTTTTCCATTTGATTTGAAGTCATTTTGGTTTCCGCAGGGAAGACCAAATCGGGTTTTTTCTCTCGCAAAATGTTTTTGAGAGAGTGGAATGTCCGAGGAGCCCCCAGACCTTGGATATTCCAGCTTAAGATCCTCATGGCTCGTGGTGGGTCAGCCCTACTAATCCCACCAATCTGTCTGTAAAATCATTCATATCTTCTCCCTCTTTGACCCACTTTGACACAGGCCTCCCTTCATCCATTATCTCCAATACTCCCCCTTTTTCCAATTAAAGCTCTAAATTCGCTGAGTTCCCCCATATGCGAATTGGTTGATTCACATCTTGTCCTTGCCTTACGTTTCCATGACCCTTTACCCCTCTTTGAGTTGGCATTGATTTTATTATTTTTTCGTACATGTACTTCATACTGCATATAGTCCTCCAATTTTTTTTGTTTCAGATTCAGACCTTGATCCAACATTCTTTTGGGACCCAATAATAATGTTTGCGAGCCCAGAGGTACCCAACCCACTTGCAATATTATTGGTTGGATTGTGCATAGGAATATTTTACAATGATTCACGCACATCCTCACCAAGGGAAACCTTAACTCTAGCTGCTACGGTTTTGATATTCACATCCTACTTAAATGCCTTTGTCTCCGCAGCTTTCATTTTGTGAGTACCCTTAATTGTTTTCTCCTTAATTGCATTACCCACCTCTTCAATCATAATGGAGTTTTGTAACGGCATTTCCATATCAATCATGTCATGATCTAAGTTCTAGAATCGTTGCTACCTCAGGCCTATTCGGGGAGTTCCTCGCACACCCACTACTGGCATCTCCTCCTCCTACTATTGCCTCCCACGCCACCTCCCTTTATGCTCTCCGCCTCTCCTCCTCCTCTTTTTGTTAATGCATCAGTCCTACAAAAGATTCAGCCACCCTCTGCCCTTTAGATTTTTCCTTTTGTCCCCCTTCCTCCACCTTTTTCCCCTTCCTCGTCTTTTCTTTGTGAATTTTTGGCATTAGGACCTCCATTCTTGCATAAACGACCTCTCTCCATTGACTTTAGGACCTCCATTCTCCTTTGACCCATGCATATCATTGGTACAAACTATCCTTTGAATATTGTGGTCCCGAGTTCCATTACCTTCATCGTCGTCACGTCTACTCATACCACCACAGTTGGATCGCTTAGGACTACTTGCCCTTGTAGTGATAAAATCATTGGTGGCCTCTAACCATGTCCCATTAGGCTTTTTGCTTGCTTGCTTGGCTGCCTGGTCGACAAAAGAACACTCCTTGAACACATGACCCACTCTGTCGCACACAAAACAGAATTCTGGCAATCGTTCATATCGGAAATCTACTAACTCTATGTTTCCAGAAGGTAGAATCACCTTTTTCCTCACCGTAACGACTTGGAGACATCCAAACAAACACGCATCCTCATAAATCTACAAACACTCCCCATACATGCCCTATGTTACATCCAAACACTGTCCAAGATATTCCCAATTTGTCTCCCCATATTTGTCGCCTTATTACAACTCAGTGGTACATTATTGACTTGAATTCAGAATTTTGCATATTTTAGATGCATTTTTTATGGAGCAATACTACCACCAGGAATCTCAAGTTATACTAGAGCTTTTCAAAATTCCAAGGCCCACTGCACAACACCTTCAGTCGATCCCCTTCCGTCACAAAGATGAACAAAAAGATATTTTCACCTAAATCTTTCACCCCCACCTCACGAGCCATGTTCTAAATCTTCAACACCGTTTGCTTGAATGTCCCGGTTGAAAACATTAGTTGTAAAGACTTTTCCAACCAGGCTCGTCTTGAGTGGCTCCCCCACGTCATCGACATCATTTTGTCGTACTGAATCAAATCATTCTCGTCTTCAGTTAGGATGAGTACTTTCTCCAACGAATTTATCACCTCTTCCATTCCAACTACCTGGATATAGAAGGGAAACGTATATCACCAGTTTGGTAAAAAAATAAAGAAAACCCCAGACAAACCAGGGATGGAAAACCCTAAAGAAAACTCGTTATGGGTGAAAAGCTCTTACCTTAAGGCCCCATTTGGTTCACGGAATGGATTTGAGGGGAAATCACTTCCCATATCATTTTCCAAGAGATGGGAAATGAAAGTAACCAGGAGATATCACTTTATTTCCTTTCCCATGTTCGTTTTGAGTAGGAATGGAAAACAAAATTTGTATAATTTTCCAATTATACCCATATTAAATCAAATTTAAAAAAAAGAATGCATTTAATGATATATTGTAATTCTAAATTTTTAATGGGGACAAAATGATCATGAAAAATGTGCATTTAATATTGGCTCATTTTCCCAAACTTTCCCGTGAGAAGGGAAAACAAAACCCAAGGGGGGAGGAGGGCTTCACTTTCCCCACTACTTTCCTATGTAACTCGGGGAACACGTGGTCAGCTCGAGAACGAATATCCTCGCAAAATCGGGTGATCAGCCCGAAACCCATATCCGTCAAATCCCCTCACAGGACTCAGGAATATATAATCAACCCGATAACGCAAATCCTCGCACCACATGGTTCAGGGGTCCCCGAGACTCGTGGGCATTGTCATAAATGACTAGACTGTTCCAAAGGCAACTGGGGGGGCTGTACTCCGGTGGTGGGTTTTGAAAACCATTTTCCGAAACTTATCATAAAATTCCTCTTTTTCCACTAATCAAGTTTCCAAATTCTTTCTCAACTTTCCAAAAATCAATTCTTAAATAGATAACCAAAAATCCCTTTTTAAAATGAGATCAATCCCAACATTCCTTAACTTGAACTTGACCATGCATAATCTATCAAAACTGTTCTCAAACTACATTCAAATGTGTACAACATACTATTGAGAAAACTAGTATCCATCATTCATCGATTTCAAGCCACCGAGCATATATTTAAATATAGACATACAATCAGGCATTTAATTAATTCCTTATTCGTGCCAAAATCCAGTTATCCAAGCCATTCTTTATTCATGGAAAGTAAAAGCGATTACATAATAATTCATAAAAATTTAATAAAACACTCAAAACACAATACCATTTTAAAACAAACCTCCAATTACAATTACAACTACTAAAAGGCCTCAACCGAGCCAACAAAGCCCACAATCTAAGTCAACTGGGCTCGAAGGGCCCACGACCCCAATTGCTATATGACAATTCCTATTGGTCCATAACCAAAAGTTCAGGCCATTCTAGAAGTCTCGTCACGATCTAACGGTGGATTTGACCCCGATCACTGAATTTGACCAATTGGGCCCTAGGGGTCCACAACTCCGATTTTCGATCCAAACTTTACTATAAGTCCAACAAGGTCTGCTTAACAAGTTTCCAGAGTTTGGTCTCGATCGAGCGATCGGATCGCTCTCGATCGTACGATCGGACGGTAACCGGTTTACTTAACTCTAGAATCATTGATTAGGAGTATCCGGGACTCCCATTCTCGATCCACCAGTTCCAACACAAATCCTAGAAGTACGAGGAATAACGCATTAGAAAATGGGACCGATTGAACGGTCTAAACCTATTGAACCCGGATATCGCATAACAGGTGCAATATCCGTTCGACAGTCAAACGATAATCAAATCCAAATCTGAGCATACCATCATGCGTAGGACGACAAGGGCAACAATTTAGAACTCCATGGGCTGCCATCCACCGCCGACAGCGCGTGGGTGTCTTAAAAGATTTTCCAGCGACGGAAAATCTCCAAACCACCAGTGAATACTTATGCCAACAAATTCAGACTTACTAGGGGATCAAGTTTTGTTCTTGGACCAAGGCCAAAATCTAGTCGGAACTAGTCGAATTGAAGCCGAAATCGTTGGCTAAAATGGGTATTTTGAATGACATGTAAAACCTCAAAATTGATCTAAGATACTAGCATAGACAACTAGAGCACGTGGATGGGATGAAGATTCATACCTGGATTGACGAAAACTGCCACCGAGATCACTGAAAACAGCCTCGGAAACTTCAAAAATCACCCGAACTTCCTGTCGTTTAGTTTAATTTCCTTGAATTTTTGAGCTGGGAAAATGTGGGTAAGATAGAGGACATCGATACGAAACTTTTGCAACCAATTTTGCTCGAATTGGACATTGGACGACGACAAAATTGTCGTAAAAAATTTGCTGTTGCTCTTGTAAAGAGAGAAAGTCGCGTGTAGAGAGAGAGAGAGAGAGAGAGAGGCTGATTCGGTATTTTAAAACCCAACTTTGAAAAATTTACGTTTGTGCCACTGCACTTCCGTTGACCACAACTTCTTCGTTATAACTCCGATTTGAGCCCACTACGTGTCTACAAACTCATGAGAGTGAGCTTTACGAAATGGTGTCACTAAAATCCTCAAAATCTGTCCAGATCGAAAAGTGACTAAAGTAACCCTACCCCCAAGGGTAAAATTGTAAATCCACAATTAAATAATCAATTGAACAGTATTTTTGGGACGGGGTGTTACATACGAGCTCTCTAGAAGATTTCCACATGAGAGCTCGTGCCTTAACCTTATGGAAAGAAGACTGTGGGATGCGGTTTTATCTATACTGTGAAACTCAAAGCAGATGGATTCATTGAAAGATATAAAGTTAGATCGATGGCGAAGGGGTACAGAAAGAGATATGGGCTGGGCTACCAAGAGACCTTTGCCCTAATAGCCAAGATCGACACTATCAGAGTCCTACTGTCTCTAGCAACAAATCTATATTGGCCACTACATCAGTTCGATATTAAGAATGCCTTCTTACACAGAGACTTGGTAGAAGAGATATACATGGATTTACAACTAGGATGTAATTTAGCTCCTGAAAAGAAAAATCAAGTTTGCAAACTCATAAAGTCATTATATGGGTTAAAACAATCTCCGAATGCATGGTTTGGAAGATTTACTAAGTCCATGAAGAATTTTGGATACACTCAAAATAATTCAGATGACACCCTGTTCTTGAAGTGTGATGAAGGAAATATCACTGCATTAATTGTTTATGTGGATGATATTGTTGTAATTGGGAACGACACAAGAGAGCAACATAAGCTACAAAAGTATTTGTCTTAGTAATTTGAGATGAAGGATTTAGGTACTCTTAAAGACTTCCACGGAATTGAACTAGCAAGGTCAAAAACTGGTACATTTTTGTCTCAAAGGAAGTATCTGATGGATCTACACACTAAAACAAGAATGCTTGGATGTAAGCATGCTGACACACCTATTGAGATAAATCACAAGTTGTGAGAAGACATGGGCCGGTTGCCAACCAAAAAGGCACAATACCAGCGCCTTCTTTTTTGTAAATATGAAATATCTTAGCCTTTTTAATCGCTTTAATTATTATAAATTTAGTGAACTATTAGTATTTAAATTTTTTACTAATTTCAAAATTTACTTAATAAATTGTAATTAATTATTTTAAATTATTTTGTGGACTTTGTTTTTTTGTTTTTTTTTTGTGTACAAAATTAGTTTATTTAGTTTATATGTTCGAACATTCAATATGTTTGGATATTTTAATAGTATCGTCATGCGGCTATACTCTTAAAACCAAAATATATTTAACAGGTATAGCCGCATGGCTATACTCTTTAAATATTAATGTATTTTAATAGTACAGTCGCACGGCTATACTATTAAAATATTTAGATCATATTAAACAAAATAAACTAATTTTGTAGAAAATTAAATAAAAAACAAAGTCCACAAAATAATTTAAAATAATTAATTACAATTTATGAAGTAAATATTGAAATTAGTAAAATATTTCAATACTAATTATTCACTAAATACCTAAAAATTAAAGTAATTTTAAAATGGTAAGATATTACTTAATTACAAAAAAGAACGCACTTTTATGCAGTATAGCCGGTCGGCTATACGCTTGACATACATTCGAATATTTAAATAGTATAGCCGGACGGCTATACTTTAAAAATATTCGTATAAATAACAAGTATAGCCACTCTTTAAATATTAATTTATTTTAAAAATGTACTCCTTATTTACAATAGCGCCCGCAGGATAATAACGTGCAAACCGTCCGAATGAGAGAATAAATTAGTTTGTCTGATAATCTTCAATTAATATAGTGGAAGGATCAAAATCAAGCTAGCATACTAATCCCAGCTTCAATTGGCCAAGCATGGGAAGAAAGAATGCCCTCTTGTTGGCATCGAACTGGTTGTAGGCCAAGAAAAGTATATAGAGTAGAAACTGATGCATTATCTAGACAATGATGAATTATTGAATGTATGTTTTAACACAAGCAATTTATTTGCAAATATTAAATATATTAGAATTTTATAGCTCAGAACATGTGAAGGTATCTGAGCGAAGAAAAAAGACTTTTACAAGCACCACAAAATAAAATAAAAAAAATCAAAGAACACAACAATTTCTCTTTAGTACATTCCATTTCTTTAACCCAGCATAGGTAGCACAGGCAAGGGCTTTTGTCACACAAGTAATGGTGGGCTTGACATTAACATTGAGAGGTAAAAGGGCCTTTGTTTCCATTGTAGGTGAGATCAATGTCACCGGTGAATAGCAAGCAAAACCTATGGATTATAAGAAAAATAAAAAGAGTATGGTAAAAAATAGATGAACTAACCACCACAATGGTGCAAATGGATTATTTAAGCTAAGTAGATGAATTAAAGTTGTTAAGATGAGGCACTTTCTAGTTGGAGTATATTAGAAAAAGTATATACATAGATGCGCCAATAGTGTAGGCATGGTCTTTTCCTGTTGATCTTGTTAACTATATCCAGGTGTGCATGCATGGTTTTGGTCCTCCTTGTTTGGAATATACATATATTGGGGGGGTGTGGAGGAGGACAGCAATACTACAAACAGCTTAGCACGTTCTAGATAGAGATTTGGTGATGAATATTCTCAAGGCTAAACAGCTTACTAATTATAAAAACAACATGCAACTGTGTATAAAAATAGTTAGTGATTGGTTGGATAGTTTGATGGTGTTGAGCCTTCCCAATCGGACTATAAATTGGCCTCAACTCAAAATGGAGTTGCATCATCCTTCCAGAGTTAAAAAAAAAAACAGAGAATAAAATAACAAAGTGGAAGGAAAATCAAGATGGCTATGAAATTAAGTTTCTTGGCAATGCTTTTGTGCTTATTGTTAGCATCTACACCTAAAGCTCATGCTAGTGTGTTTGACGTGACGAGTGCAACATACGGTGCAAAGCCTGGCTCTGATGTCAGTACGGCCTTGGCCAAGGCTTGGAGTGATGCATGTGCATCGCCATCCGCGAGTAAAGTTGTTGTTCCGAGCGGGACATACAAGTTAAAAGAAGCAACTTTCAGAGGCCCCTGTAAGGCTCCCATTGAGATGCAAGTTCAAGGCACATTGCAGGCTCCAGTAGACGCTGGCCAACTCACAAGACCGGATACTTGGGTTGGTTTTCAGTACATTGACATGCTCACCTTATCAGGTGGTGGGACTTTTGATGGCCAAGGAGCACTTTCTTGGAATCAAAATGACTGCCACAAAAACAAAAATTGCAAACCTCTTCCCGTTAATCTGCGGTTCGAATTCCTCACAAATTCCAAAGTTCAGGACATAACTTCACTTAACAGCAAATTTTTCCACATGCATGTTTTTCGGTGCAACCATACTACATTTCAACAGCTTACCATCACAGCACCTGACGAGAGCAGAAACACAGATGGAATCCATATCGGGGCTTCGACTGCTATCAACATTACTCATTCAAAGATTGGAACTGGGGATGACTGTATTTCTATTGGTGATGACTCCCATGAAATCACAGTGACTGATGTTACTTGTGGGCCAGGCCATGGAATAAGCATTGGAAGCCTTGGAAAATATAAGGAAGAAAAGGATGTGACCGGGATCATAGTTAAGAACTGCACCCTGGCTAATACGGAGAACGGTGTGAGAATCAAAACATTTCCAGATTCTCCTTCGCCTAGCATTGCCTCGGGTATACACTATGAGGATATTATCATGGTTAATGTCAGTAACCCTATCCTCATAGACCAATTGTACTGCCCATATACTCAGTGTGAACAAAAGCCTCCGTCAAAAGTTAAGATCAACAATGTTAGCTTCAAGAACATTAAGGGCTCATCTTTCACTCCACTTGCAGTCAAGCTTGTATGTACCACGGGCATACCGTGTGAGAATGTGGAGTTGACTGACATTGATCTCACCTACGGTGGAAACAAGGGCCCTCTTACCTCTATGTGTTCTAATGTCAAGCCCACAATTACTGGCGTGACAAAGGCTCTTGGTTGTGCTACATCGTCCTTGGCTCCTCTTCCTTGATCCAAGAAGTAGAAAGTACTGATTAATGTTCTCTATACATAAATTGCTATGTTCTACTTTGCTTTTGTGCTACATGTTCTCTCCTTTGTCCAAGATAAATGAATACACAACACAATTTTCATCAATGCCAACAGGATCTAGATCCCTCTTATACCATTGTTGACTTGTTTGATCCCAATTTTCATCACTGAAAACTTCCCTTGTGAATTTAGCAGTAACACCGCATGATATTTATGTCTTATATGCCTAAACTTACCAAACATGTGAAAGCAATTGATTTCCCATGAACCAAACGGGTCTAAAGGAAGAAAGTGTAGATCAATAGAGAGACTCTTAATTATAATAGGGGCTTAATTACCTCCTGACTTTACAACTGGGTCAATATACCCCCTGTCAATGGTTGTGAAAAGGCAAATGCTCCACAAAGGCAAGTTTTGCACCAAGACTTTTAGGCTCGGTTAACTTGGTAACAAATGATGAGGATAGTTGATGTCAGATCCGACTGAAGGCTCCTTATCTCTAGAACACACGGAGAACCTCTTGCTCCAGGTATTTGAACTTGGACTCGGCTGAACCATTTGCTCTAGGCATGTTCCTTTGCATTTTCTAACCACTTCATCTTCTTCTCCTCCTTCTCAACTGTATGCAATGGGTGGGTATCTGTCATAACAATTGTCTGTAATGGTGGAATTTGTGAAATTAGGGCTCCTCTATTTTTAATTTGGCCTCAACTATTAGGGAAGCTGAATAGTGGGAGGAAAACAGGTTAGAAGAACTATATTGTTCTCCAATTATATTGCACATGTGTCTCACATGCCACGTACGAAGGAATTTTAGATGAAATGTGATAAAATCTAACAGCAGGCATTAAATTCACAATTTTAATTAATTTGGGTGTTAAATTTGCTGATTTTTTAGTTCTTCTTTTTTTTTTTTTGAGAAATTCTATGATTGCATTCATAATTCAGCCAAAAAAGTCATTAGCCACAAAGGGCCAATACAAACTAGCCACAAAAGGCACTAGTAAAAAAAACCCCTTGCGCGACCAAATTTTGCGCGACGAAAAACTATTCGTCGCTCAAAGTCACTTCGCGCGACAAACTTTTGCGCGACGACAATACATCGTCGCTCAAAGTCTTGCGCGACCAATTTTGCGCGACGAAGAATAATTCGTCGCTCACGCGAGGTGACTTTGGGCGACGAAAAATAATTCGTCGCTCAAAGTGACTTTGCGCGACGAAAAGTAAACTTCGTCGCGCAAAGTCCTTATAAAAAATAAATAAAATAAAAAAATATTTTTAAAAAATTTTTCCATGACGTAATCCAAACATTTTGTCACCTAAACCAATTTATTTTTGTTTTTTATTTTGTATGCATAACACTTAAGAAATTAAGCGGTATATATATTTATTAAGTAACTTTAAATTTATTATTTTAGATCGGATCGGATTTTTATTAGAAAAATATATTCTTGTTGTTCGGATTGGGTTTTTGTTAGGAAATATATATTTTAAATTGACGATCGAATTATTTCATTGTATTCATATCGGGTCAAGGAGTGTAGCAGTAAAAAAATCATCAAAATCGGAGTTAAAATAACCGTTAAATCTTGATTTTTCATTATAACCGTCGAAAAGTTTTATCCCCTTACTTGATCTCTGAATGTTTATTTTTTCCGATTTTTGGCTATATGATCTCGAAGTATAAACAAACAAGTTTGATGGTTGGATCGTTGAAACTAGTTTTTTTGAATGCATATGCCATCAAAACAATATATTCACTAACAATTAAGAGTTTATTTATACTTTCGTTAAATATAACATAAGATTTTGTGGTATCCACTAGTGTAAATATTTTAAATTGAAGATCAAATTCAGTCATTGTATTCATATAGGGTCAAGGAGCGTAGCTGTAAAAAAATCATCAAAATCGGAGTTAAAATAACCATTAAATCTTGATTTTTCATTTATAACCATCGAAAAGTTTTGTCCCGTTACTTGATCAATGAATGTTTATTTTTTTTCGATTTTTGGCGTATATGATCTCGAAGTATAAACAAACAAGTTTGACGGTTGGATCGTTGAAACTAGTTTAGTAGAATGTGTATGCCATCAAAACAATATATTCACTAACAATTAAGAGTTTATTTATATTTTCGTTAAATATAACATAAGATTTTGTGGTATCCACTAGTGTAAATATTTTAAATTGAAGATCAAATTCAGTCATTGTATTCATATAGGGTCAAGGAGTGTAGCTGTAAAAAAAATCATCAAAATCGGAGTTAAAATAACCGTTAAATCATGATTTTTCATTTATAACCGTCGAAAAGTTTTGTCCCGTTACTTGATCTATGAATGTTTATTTTTTCCGATTTTTGGCGTATATGATCTCGAAGTATAAAAAAACAAGTTTGACGGTTGGATTAAAAAAACAAGTTTGACGGTTGGATCGTTGAAACTAGTTTCGTAGAATGCATATGCCATCAAAACAATATATTCACTAACAATTAAGAGTTTATTTATACTTTCGTTAAATATAACATAACATTTTGTGGTATCCACTAGTGCAAATGTTTTAAATTGAAGATCAAATTCAGTCATTGTATTCATATAGGGTCAAGGAGTGTAGCTGTAAAAAAAAATCATCAAAATCGGAGTTAAAATAACCGTTAAATCGTGATTTTTCATTTATAACTATCGAAAAGTTTTGTCCCGTTACTAGATCTCTGAATGTTTGTTTTTTGTGATTTTTTTTGGGGTATACGATCTTGAAGTATATACAAACAAGTCTTATGGTTAGATCGTTGAAGTGTGTGTGTGTGTGTGTATATATATATATTTATTTATTAAGTAGCTTTAAATTTATTTATTTTGTACATATAACACTTAAGAAATTGAATAGTATATACATTTATTAAGTAGCTTTCGCCTTAATTATATTTTAAATCATAAAATAAAATGTTTTTATTTTTTATTATTCATAACAATTATTTTTATAAATATTATGCTACGAACCAATTTTTCGTCTCTCAAAAGTTTGCGCGACCAACAGTTCGTCGTGCAAAACTCAAAAAATTTGGGCGAGTACCAAAAATGGGACGCGGGTTTTTAAAATTAAAAAAAAAAAACTTTAGACTTTGTGCGACCAATATTTTTTGTCGCGCAAAAATGGGACACGGGAATTTTTTTATATAATTGTTTTAGACTTTGCGCTACCAATATGTATTTTTCCTCGGGCAAAAATTTAAAGATTTTGGCGGGTACCAAAAATGGGATGCGGGAAATTTTTTTTTTAAAATAATTTTTTTTCGACTTTGAGCGACCAATATTCCTATATTCGTCGCGCAAAACTTTGCGAGACCAATATGTTTTGTCGCGTAAACCTTTGCGCGACCAATATATATTTTTCGTTGCGCAAAAATTTGGGCGGGTACCAAAAATGGGACGCGGGAATTTTTATATATAATTGTTTTAGACTTTGTGCGACCAATATGTATTTTTCGTCGCACAAAAATTTAAAAATTTTGGCGGGTACCAAAAATGTGATGCGGGAATTTTTTTTTTAAAAAAATAATTTTTTTAGACTTTGCGCGACCAATATTACTATATTCGTCGCGCAAAACTTTGCGAGACCAATATGTTTCGTCGCGCCAAACTCTGCGCGACCAATATATATTTTTCGTCGCGCAATAATTTGGGCGGGTACCAAAAATGGGACGCGGGAATTTTTTTTATATAATTGTTTTAGACTTTGCGCGACCAATATGTATTTTTCGTCGCACAAAAATTTAAAAATTTTGGCGGGTACCAAAAATGGGATGCGGGAATTTTTTTTTTTCAAAAAATAATTTTTTTTAGACTTTGCGCGACCAATATTTCTATATTCGTCGCGCAAAACTTTGCGAGACCAATATGTTTCGTCGCGCAAAACTTTGCGCGACCAACAATATTTTCGTCGCGCAAAGTGATACGATTTTTAAAACCGAAATAACTCCTCCTCCATTTTCTCAATTTCTTTCTCTACTCTTACCTCTCCTCTCTCTTTCCCTCTCCCCAAATCCCACCCTTTCTCTCACACTCACTCCTCTCACTTAATCTCTCATCTCTCTCTTCACTATCTCTCACTCTCACTCACTCTCTCATCTATCTTTTCACTATCTCTCTCTCTCTCATCTCTCTATCACTATCTTATCTAATTCTCTCACTTCTCCCTCTCATTCTCACTCACTCTCAATCTTGCCAAAAGGTATATTCTCTCCAAATTTTAAATTTTTTTCATTAATATGTGTTTTTGGAGTTAGTTTTGAGTTTGTGTGGGGTTTGGGGTTGAATAAAGGGAGAGATTGGAGTTTGGGTTGGATTTGTGGTATAACAATTTTAGGGGAGATTATGCATTCTTTTTTTTTGTTGTTGTTGTTATTTGACCATATTTGTTTTTTTGTAGGTAATCATCAAGACTTTGATGGCTAAAGTTGAGGATTAGGAAGCTATCAAAACATATTATCCACCACTACCACCACAATATGCTTGTATTAGGATTTTATTATTGTACTTTGTTAATTCATGTGTATATTTTGAATATTATATATATATATATATAAATATTTATTGGATAATTTGATCACTATTTTTCATATGTAATTTTATTTTGAATATGTCAATTTAAATTAAAGTAATTAAGAAAAATCTTACAATTAAATTAAATTTAAAAAGTAAAAATTTGAATAAATTAATATAATTAAATTAATATCAATTGAAATTAAAGTGATTTAAAAAAAATCATACAATTAAATTACATTTAAAAAGTAAAAAATTTGAATAAATTAATATTAAAGAAATAATAAAACAAAAAGTCAAAAACCTTGCGCGACAAAATATTTTGTAGTGCAAACTATTAAATTAGTTTATTTTAATTAAAAAAAATTTAAAACACAAAAAATATTTCGTCGCGCAAATATTTGCGTGACGTTAGTATTCGTCGCGCAAAACTCTAAAAATGTGGGCGGGTACCAAAAATGGAACGCGGGAATTTTTTATTTTTTAAATTTTTTTGAGACTTTGCACGACCAATGTTTTTTGTCGCGCAAAACTTTGCGCGACGAATATTTTCGTCGCGCAAAGTTTTGAGGGACCAATATTTTTTCGTCGCGCAAAGTTATTTGCGCGACCAATATTTTTTCGTCGCGCAAAGTCACTTTGCGCGACCAATATTTTTTCGTCGCGCAAAGCCACTTTGCGCGACCAATGAAAAAACTTGGTCGCGCAAAGTCTTTCTTCACGATCTTTGCGCGACGGATTCTGAGCGACGAAGTTTTTGTCGCGTTAAAATTTGTGCGACTACAATGTATTTTGCGCGACGAAATTCTCTTCGTCGCGCAAAGTGTAAAATGTAGTAGTGAGGGCCATTACAATAACGAAGTGGTCTAATATCAAAATTAAGACAATCTAGTGTGTCTCCACTAATGATCAAGTAGGATCGAAGAAACTCTGGCATAGGCATCCCAACTAAGATTGCAAACTTAGAATAATAAAAAATAGATAAAGCTTGAAAAAACCAAGCAATAACAATACAAATAAAACTCTCACAAAGGAGAGATGAAAAGCTCTCACAAAAAAGAGATGAAAAACTCTCACAAAAGGAGAGGTGAAAACTACACAGAGAACCCAGAGAGTCTCTGCAACTTATTCCAAACATAAAGAAATTGCAAAAAAGATGGTGGTGGAGATCTGACGCTGAAATGCAGGTGAAGATCCGACGCTGAGCCGCAGCTGCCTATAATGGTTGGATGAAAATCATAACAAAACTAAGACAAATAAAGAAAACCCTTTGTCTCTGAAAATGGAGGAAGAGGTGAAAGGAGGAAGAGAAGAGGGGAGAGGGGGGAAGAACAATGGCTTCCTCCCCCCTCCATGTGGAAAAGGCTCTAAGAATTTTTTTGGGAGAAAGGGGGCTAGCTGATTTTTAATTCATAAAGTTAAGTTCAATTGGGGTCCTAATTTGGGGAGGTCTACGACAATTTACTTTTTTTAATATGTACAACTTTTAAATAGGATGAAAGCGTATCCAAATACTTCTATAAACTTTATAAACTGATGTGGAAAAAACTCAATAATTGATACGGTATTAATTGAATAGTGGATACGGTATCAATAAGAACACGTTTGTTTGTTTGAGTCCATAACCTGTTTGTTCGCTCAAGCCTGTAACTTTTGACAATTTAAGGAAAATTTATTACTTCCTCTAAATAAATAAATAAATAATATCCGAATAATTTTATAATTTTTTATAAATTAATGAGGAAAAATCTAAATATAATCGGATACGATATTAATTGCAATGCGATAGAACCAAGATTGACAAGTTCAGATTGGTCCGGTTCTCCTAGTCATTTTAGTCAATAGCTAGACCATACCACATCAAATGAATAATATTGATTTATATTTCAGTTTTAGGTGAAAATCGGGCCGAACTAGACCATGTCCACCCATACTAACAGGAGAGAAGGGGTGGGTCTGAAAGCCCTCCCTTGTCGATTTTACCGTCACCTTTGACAGAGGCAAAAGCCTCCTCACAGAGAGAGAGAGAGAGAGAGAGAGAGAGAGTGCTAGGTTGTACTCGCTCGGTTGGTGGGGGCGGGGGAGGAGGTAGTCAAGTTGGGGTGGGACTGAGAGGAGACAGTGGTAGCGATATCAACCATCCCCACCCAACACCACCATAGATATTGCTGGAAGTGGGGATGGGTTGTGTTTTTGACTTTTTTCAATTTAATGTTATGTCATTATTTTACTTATTTTATTTTGTTTTACTTATTTTTAATTATTTTAAAAGATAAATAATTTTTTATTAATATTTTATTACACATCAGCAAAAAATTAAAGCTCATGTTTGCCACGTCATCATTTAACATGTGTATTAATGGCCTAACTAACCTATTCTTTTTTAATAGCAAATTGTTATTATACCAGGCATAGAATTCTTAACCTATTTATGATGAATTCTTAGAAGGAATGGTCTACAATGGTAGTTTTCTATTCTTTTTCTTGTTAGTTTTCTAATTTATGATGCCTTTACTATGCAATTACTTTCATTTTTACACTTGGGAAGTTCTTCTCATGTTAGTAGAAATTATTGTGGTAGCAAATTTCCTCCCAGGTAGATTTATGGAAGATCTTCACTCCACTTTAAATGTTCTTCCAAGATTTCCTACAAAACAAGAATAATAAATCGGATAAACACCAGTGTGGTGGTGGTCTTGGGCCCTCCGATGCCCAAGTCAAAAAATAGTCTCAAGGAGATGTGGGTATTTTTAAAAGGAATAGGAGTATTTTCTTAGGGAGAAAATGGGGGTGGTGTGAGAGCCAGAGAGAGAGAGGAGGCATGTGAGCCTTTAGGGTTTTCAAGCAAGGGTTTTGGAATTACCTCTTTTGTGTGTAACCTTTGGTTTTCCTAAAAGAATTATTCTTTCTATCTTTTTGGAAATATTAATTCTCTATTTCATTACCTTATATGATAGCCAAGTTATCCTATATTAATATTGAGTGCTGCTATTTTCACCCACCTGTCTTATTTTTCTACCCACCTTATCTTTAAACTTTTAAAGACAAATTTAACCTCATTATAAAATGACTTAAAAGAACTTAAGGAAAAAGAAAGAGGAAAAGAAAAAAAAAAACGCAGACTATGTTCTCACGTAAAAAAACACAAGAAAGCTAAGACTCCTAGCTCATGATTCCTCTTATGACTTTTCAGTGCTCTGAACTCAATTCTCAAATAATTTTCTTCTCTTTTCTATTCATTCAATCAAATTGTTTATGAAGAAAAAAACAACAGGAGAATGGATGTTGAAGAGAACAATTTTGGCGAAAAGGTAAGGAAATCCTATTTGAACAGAATTTCTAAGATCTTTACAATTACTTAAAGCATTGGGAGATCAGTATTTCTTGGACCCTGATATTTTTTCTTAAACAAAGTAAAAATATGAAAACCTGAGGATGAACAAGTTTCTGTCAGCGGACCAGAAAGTTTGTAAGGTGGGTAAAGAGGTTTCTGGGTATGTTTAGAAATTGGGGAGCCTGAGCCAGGTTTTGGTTTCAAGGGCTGGTCATTTTTTGCATGCTGACTAGCCATTATCATCAAATTTCGTGATATGAAGTTGCTTCTTTTATCGTTTTACTACTGTATTACTTACTATTGTTTGCTTTCAAATTTCAAATTTCGTGGAAAATAAGATACAACAAAAATGAGAGAGAGATGTGTGGGCGTCGGAGAGAGAGAAGACATGAGCAGAGAGAATAAAGGAGAGAGGAAATGAGGTAATAATTAAAAGGGAGATTCACTATAATACCCAATATTGGAGCCTAAATTATAAAAAAACCCTATATGAAATGGACTTTAGAAACACACCCAAAACCCATTTACAACATAACAATAAGGCTTTTAACTTCTTTTAAATTACAAAACTGCCATTGATTTCTTAAAACAAACCCAACCCAAAAACCTCATAAAACAGCTCAAAACACTCAATGGGGTATCAAAGTAATTTAATAATTAAAATTAAATTCAATAGGGCCAACTATTATTTTTTGGGTTTTTTTGGGGTATGTTTATAGAAATTAAATAGTGTAGGGTTTATTTATAGTTTTAGTGCTAAGAATGGGTATTTGACTAAATATCTCTAATTAAAAGAGTATTTTAGAAATATTGGTGGGTGGAAAAATAGGATTGTGTTTTTTAAAATTAATATGGTGGGTGGGAAGATAAGGTGAGTGGAAAAATAGGACAGGTGGGTTGAAATAACAACACTCTTAATACTTTCTTCATCGTATAAGTACGCAGTTTGTTATAACAATTTGGATATTTATATTTTTAAATAGATGTTATGCAAGCATGAGAGTCGTATTGTGGATTCTCTCGCCAAAGAAAATAAATGTATCTACTTCTGATTTGATTGCAGTAATCTTAGAAGATTTTTGTTCAAAAGAATCATGAAAAAACGTTACTTGGACTTTATTAATTGGTCCACCAAGAAGGATGGCATCTATATTCAATCGAATCGATGATTTACCAAATAACTATGGTATGACATTCCATTTTATTATATTTTAAAAATAATGTCTTCTATTTTTCTTTCGTGTTCCCGTATAAGGTTATGGTAATCTTCTACACACACGCAGTGACGGACCTATTAAGGCTTCAAATTGCCCATTTGCTCAGCTGATGTACAGATTACCTTATTTCCATTTTCAACATTTAAGTAAATGTCTTTGTTCTTTTACTTTCATTTATTTTTATATTACTCCATTTACTTAAATTTACAATGTAAATAAGGAACTACCTCCCATTTGGATTCAAATAAAAATACTAGAAAATCAAAATCCCACCAACTCAAAATATGAAAAAATCAGTTTTAATGCAAAATACGATTTATGATAAAAATGATGGCTCATTAAGTCAATATATACTTCATATTAAAATCCCATAAAATTAAGTTTTCTTATTTGATGTGTAAGGAATAAAAGCCGCCAAAAATTATCTTGAGAAAATGATTATTCCAAAAAACTATTTTTCATACTTATTCAATATTTTTATATAAAACAATTTTTAATGTATTATATGAATGCATGAATGGACCTAAGGTCAATCTAGGTAAAAAAAAAACCTTAGATGTTCAATCCACAAAGAGTTTTTAGCCTTTCAAAATTGCATCTTCGCTAAAAAATTCCTAGGTCCCAGTGCACACACGTACACAGATATTTGTATACATGTTAAAACCACGACCAATATCTACTAATGTTGGTTTAAGTTTAATGAAACAGAGGACATGCCAGGGAAGACGTACATTACGACTACAGAAGAACGTCATGAAGTTCCCTTCATGTACTGCAAATGAAGTAGAAGAGGTCCTTCAAAAATCTACAGGTATGACAAGCTGCTTTGACCCCAAAAAAAAAAAAATTGACAAGCTGGTTTGATACAATCTTTGCAGTTTTGGATAGAAAATAAAAGTGGAGAATCAAATCTGCACATTTTCCTTTCTTGTAAACTTACAGGTAATCAAAAGTCCTCATCCCAAATTTCAGTTTGTGGAATTTGGACAGTGGAAGTGGTTAGTTCTGAATTCTCACGAGAGGAGAGATTGAGTACTTCAAAACAACGCCTGTCAGTCAACATTGTTCAAGTCTTGTCAGACAGAGACCTTCATTTCATTCCTGAGCACCTCAACCTGAAAGCAAGACCAAACAACCAAAAAGAGAGTTGAAAAACAAAGTTATAGTTTTTTATAATTTGATTCATGCTGCATGTCTTCTTTAAGGATTCTCTATTTCTTAACCATATGAAGTAGCTGTTGCTCGAAGGTTGAGAGTAGCAATAATGTGTATATATATATTAGGATATTTCTTATTGAGAATGACGATAATATAATAAAGAGGGAATTCAAATTTAGATGCAAATGGGCGAGCTTATTGCCCTAGTAACTAGCCCAACCCATGTCTGCGACAATAGTAGTGAATGTACATGTGGAGTAATGGGCATGATCCAATTTAGGGTTCATTGAACGAAGGAAACTTCATTATGGTATGCGAGTAGTTTATAGTGTTCATGTTCTTACTTGTATCAAAAAATAAATTGTCAAAATAAATTGAATGGGTTCACTTGAGAATTTAGTCAGGGTTAGATTTCAAGCAATGCAAGTGACTGAGAGTTTGATTTCTAGTCAATTTAAAGACACCTCAAAGTCATTATCAAGGACACAACCCTTTCCAAAGATTACAAATTTCTTCATAGATTTTCATCTCAAATTTCTGTAGAGATAACAGATTTCAGAAAGAACTCATACATGTTGAGAGCTTTGCCAGATGCCACTTGATCGATTTTCAGTTGAAGATTGTTCAACCATGGTGCAAACAGATTCAGATATACTTACAATTTATTTACTCAGAAATTTGTAGAAGTTCAAAATTTGAAGATGGGTGCGTCCAGCAGAAGTGGGTGTCCAAAAACAGATTAAGGGTGTCAGATAGAAATCCACGCTAAATCTAATATGCGCACACCCAAACCAACGCCGTTGTAACCCATGAAGAAAACTGCCCTCATAAAACCAAATGCAGTCTCAGCTTCTGCGCATAAATACAATCACCAAATAGGTGATAAATCATAATTTCATATTCTTGTGAGAAATCATTTTTATTCTGATACCAAGAAAAAATGGAGGAAAAAAAAAAAGAAAAAAAAAAGCCCAATTTATAATATACATCAAGGGCAATAAAACAATCCATCAAGCATGATGGAAATTACAAAACTCTGGGTAGCTTGCAGGTGCAAACACCACCCCCCCTATCTTAACAAAGTATTTTAAAAAATAATAAGTAAAAACTGAAGCATTATTGACTTTGACATCCACGCGCACACATCCTAACAAATACCACTCAGTATATACTAAGAGCTAAGATTTAGCTTCTCTTCTGATTCTTGGTGCGTAGCTGCAAAATCTCGACTCGTATTGATTTAGAGTGAACTCTGCAAAGGGCAAAGCTTGAAGAAGTAGGAACACGAACAGATGCTGAAAATTGAGACAAGCAAATGTGCTTCTTGCTAAAAGCTTCACCGAGATGCATGACAATGAACTTTTCCAGCGAAAATTTACCTGATGTAATGTCAAGTTAAATTAGCAAAATAGCCTAATATACAAATGACTGCATGAAAATTCAACAAAGCTTAGCAGTTAATAGAGACCAGTATTTTGATCCAGAATCACTAAACATTTTACCAAGCAATTGACTGAATCACTGACATTGAGAATCAGCCACAAATAAGAATATGACTCATACCAACCGTCACAAGAGGAAACTTTACAGTTTTTTAATATAAATTGGTATATATTAAAAAAAACTAAGGTCCAGTTCCACGTAGCAATCCCACTTTGCTCTTAGTAGAACTTTAGCCCTATCATTTAAGAAAATTTATGACAAGCAATACAAATGGCCGCATCTAAAACAAATATATAAAGATAAATAATAAAAAGAAAAATGCATGAGCAGGGATGAGGTAGATTCATACAGATAAAAGGAGTGACAATATTACGTGTAAAATTTAGTGTAATTAACATACATTTGGTGTAAATTTTTAAACCAAAACCATATTTTGTGTATTTAATGAAGTTGATAACTGAATTGTGTATTAGCTCAATATCGAGAATTTACAACTATTGGGTTCCTTCAAATTGAGATGCATGGACTTACTAAAGCTTTCATCTGCCATCATCTTGCTCATCCGTCTCCTCAAGAATAACATATTTTGCAGCAATATTTGTCGTGACTGATTCCTCCATGTCATCTTCACTTGTTTGACCCTTCTTTATCTTTTCGTATCTGTAAAATAAAATACAACTGATTAAAATAGAGACACATGTGGTATAGTAAATATTCAAGAGCAAGGCTTGCGTATTTGCAAGTTCTGTACAGTTTCGTCCTACTACTTCCACAGAAAACTACTTCCCAACACTCTTCCCATCTTATCCTTTTCTCTCCAACTAAAAAACTGGAGAACAAAAATTCCTCCATCATAATTTTCTGGCCCTCCTGCCTATTTTCTTACTCACTCTCATTTGTATTTAAATAAAGTGTAAATTAATGGATTATAACAATTTTCAAAGGAATGTTTCACTATTAAACATACTACAGCACAAGCAAAAAACAAATGATTCCCCCCAACCAAATGAGAACTTACTTGTACCAGTTGAATAAACTGACACCAAGCATAATTATGAAGAGCCCAGCTCCTTTCAACCGGGTAAATTCATCATGGAAGTAAATAACTGCAACCTGAGTATGCAAAATCATAGGATTAGAAATCAATACATAATTCGACAGCCTCAGCGATAGATATATATTGACGAGTACAGAAACCTGATGAGCATCAAAAAGACAAGAATGTCACACGATTAACATAAATTTTCAATGTTTATACATTAAAATCCATAGAAAGCTAAAATCAGAGTTCAAAATAGAAACAGAGGCTCAAACTAGAACATTTACATAGCATAGAAGCAAAATCTGACATGTGAGTAACCAAATTGTTTTGGTGTAAATTCTCACAAGAGCTTAGAGCTAGCAAATCATGAACTAGAGTTTGGGCATAGATAGCAAAGCTTATCTGCTTAAGTGGGAATTAATTCAGGCAGTGACGCAAGTCTGCAACTTGTTTATGCAATTCCTTAAATAATTTATGAAATCTAAGATATGGAGGTATAAACATTAAGATATTGTATTAATGCACCAAAGATCAGCAAATCCATATTAGCCATTCCTCTCATCATGTATTGTATTAACTATATGTTCCGTGGACACATTTTGAACAGAAAAGAAGAGAAAAATAAAAATAAAATAAACAGAAAAGGATTTCTTTCTCTAAGTGAATACGGGTGTACTACTGCCAATGTAACCTTTTTGGACATTACCACAGTACATACACTCATAAGTAGACATTTCAATATTGTTTTACAAGCCAATTTTTGCAGGCAGCAGATAGACCAGTAGCTGCAGGAAAGTGGATTTCTAATGTAACTATCTTGTTTGACAAATAAGGTAACCGACAAAACTTTTAACATAAATAGGCACATAGCATGCCACATATTGAAACAAGATGCTACTTCATGATCAATTCCTACTTCTAGCACTAGCATTCACATGACTGAAATCAGGGGACAATAGTTAAATGATTCTATTTAATAGCACTCGTGAGTCATTATTTATTATCATGTAATTCTTAAAGAAAAAAACAGTAAATAGCTATGAGATTGTACAGCTGAGAACAAGTAGGTCTAGAAGGTAAGACAACCCAAAATTTAAAAGAACGGTCAACCATAAAGAACCGAACATACCAATATAGTGAGAGCCTCCTTAACAACACCTGCTATTGTTACTGTGACAGCACTGGTTACTGAGACAAGAATGAATTCTGTTAATACCTGGAGCAAAAGGGCATCTTAGTCAGTTTAAATCAAGATTATTCCTTATAAATGCATACATATGTGTATGTATGCACGTATATAACTATTATCTCATAAGATCCTTAAATGAGGACCTGTTTTTCAACCATTCGATCATATATGAATAGCTGAGATAAATTGAATGTATCTCACCCCCTATACATAGCTGAGAGAACAAATATACACACACGCACACACAGACTTAAGGTATTTAAAACAAAAGCAAAAGTTGCAGTAAACTAGTCTTGTAGTTTAAAGTCAACAGCCCTCACCAAATACTCTAATTTAAAGTCAATAGCAATCATAAAACATGCAATAGCAAGAAAGAAATCGATATACAACAAGAAAAAGTTTCCCTATTCTCCTACCATAAAAAAGGCAAGGGTTCCACCAAACAGCATCAGCAAGCAACTTCGACTGATATGCGCTGGATTATTGAAGTAATTGTTTCTCCTAAGTTCATCCCACGGATCAAAAACAAGGGAGAGAAGGGCAGTCACTACTGCCATCACTGGGGTCACATAGCTCATCAAAGTAAGCGGATTTTTTAAACCTAGAACAATTGAACAGAATTATTGTAAGAGTAAGTTATGCAAACTTACAGCATCTATATACTAATATTTGAAAATATAAGATTGTCAGAAACTGTCCTGATTCAGAAAAAATTGTTCATATATACATCTATACCATAACTTTTCTACAGCATCAAATTTCATATTTTAGTCATCATGAATTGACAAAAAGAAATTAGCCAGGTGTAAACTGCATGTAACTGGACTGGATGCATAGCCATAACTTCACCAGTAACATACTTCAGACAACCCAAATGATGGAAACGAGTTGATTACCACCTAATCTTTTAGCGTCTGGAAAACGAAAGGACAAGAGAATGTTACCATATGTCCATTACCCTTAATCCCATGCAGATTTCAGCATCAATTTCATGATTCATATTTACTAATCAAGTCAAAAATGTACCAAGGCCTCTGATGGTTCCACGAAATCACACGTATCCAGATATGGGATACTGTTTCAAGGCAGGTAATGAATTGCATCTCTAAGTTGCAAAAGGTAGTGATATGATAATTTCTTTGTTGAACCTTTTGTAGCTGTGTCCAATGTGTACTCCTTTTCTCATAAGTACTCCTTGTTCTTCACATTAGAAAAAGGAGTACACATTGGATAATTCCTTTTCTAATATGTACTCCTTGGTCACTTTTATTGTACTTTATTATGATTTTTTTAATAAAATATGATTCTTCTAAAAAAAGTTGCAGAGGTCACAAATTTGCTGACAATCATAGTCCCAGTGCCAAACCCTTGTCTAAATACCAGTCACCAATGCCAATCTCTAAATTTGGTTTAGTTCAGTTGGGTGACTTCATTGGAAGCTAAGGTGGAATTTGTTCACACGAAGTATAAGTCATAACTTTTATGTGCTTTAATGTAGTTTAAAAAATATCCATGATTTATCTATTTGAGTTGCCTTGCCTCCCAAAATTTAAATAGACTATAACTGTTTGAGTTTGTACGCTGGCTTCACCTGAGCCATCTTACTGGAGTCTAAGATGACTAACGCTAAAAAGCAACATGTCCGATAATTACATTATAGACGAAAAACTCAACCAGTACTTCTTGGATTATGATACCAGTAATAATCCCACAAATACAATAAAGTACAGATAGTGAATATAATTACTTATCTTCACGTAAGAAAATAAACATGAAACCATATATCACATATTTTTAGGACATAATAATGATACCACTGAAATACTTCAGGACTTATAAGTATTCACCAATTGCACTTGTTTCGGAAAAAAACTAAATACAAAAAATCTCATAAAATATCATAGTATAGAATATGAAAAATCTAATGAAATCTCATAGTATAGAATTTACAAGTTAAACTATTTGTTTAAGTTATTTAAAAAAATGAAAAACTCATGCACTTGCCAAAAAGACAAATTACTTGAATAAGAAGCTGTAACTCTAGCAGGGACTGACCACATTGACATGTTTACATAACACATAATGATGTTATCATAGTAGCAACTGATATACATAGTGCAAGAACTCTTTCGAAGACAAATATGTAAAATTTACTATTCAAACATTCCAAAAGTGAGATTGCAATTACAGCATAGCACTTACCATAATCTTCTTTCTTTATTTCGATTTGGGGAAACCATTCATGAGCGTAATGCATAACAAAGTAACCAATAAAGATACGTAAGATTATGTAGTTATAAAAACCAAAAATTGAAAGAAAGAAAAACCAGAAGTACACAGAAAGCACACCTGCAAAAGAATTTGAGTCATGCACCAGCGGAAGCCGGACATAACAGCAGCAAGCATGACAAAAATGAATCCCCAAAAGTCAAATTCAGTCTCCTTTGCAACTGCAGAAAATCCAGAATGGGAAAATATGGAAACATTAACATCGGAAATATCATAAACGCTTAAAAGTTCCACTCCAAAAAAACTTCTTAGAAAAGCAATAACCACAAGGGCTAGAAGCATAACAGGCAACAACAATGGTAAGGACTTGAATTGAGGTTTCAGTTGCGATCTTTTAATCACAAAAACTATATGTTTAAGCATTAGCAAACAATCTGCTAAACTAAAAAAACAATGAATTTTAAAAAATGCACATAAGTTCACTGTATGTGAACGTAAAGTGGTCTTAGGATATGGAACTTGTCAAGGCCCTTTGGTATTTCCATCAATAATGGCAGACATTATAATGAAGAAGGGAAAAACCAGATTATAGGATAGAGTTACTTCAACAAAGAGATGGCAGAAAAGCCTAAAGATAAGTTCAAGAAGATTAGAAGTACAAAATGTCCAGTTCAAGTTCCTTTCGAGCAGGCAAGATATCCTAAGTCTTAGGCACATATTTTGGGAGCATTACTGCATTCCCATGATATGTAAAAGAAAAAATACATTAAAAGATTGACGAGAGAGAATGAAACAGACATATGTACAATTACTAAACTATGAAAAGAAAAACAAGAGAGAGGAAGGAAAGAAAGGGGAAGGAAGGGAAAGAATCTTTCAATACAAGAATCGAAAAAATATACACATGAAAAAAAAAAAAAAATCAGAGCATAATGAAATAAATGATTATAAGCCAAAGCTTAATACCTGTTAATAGTATTCCGATGGAGATAATTAATATGATCCCCGAAAGTCTAACACTTGGTGCCTCCAATCTTCCAAGCAGAAGATTTGCATTGCACGGAAGAACAAAAAGGGCACAATCAGAGAGAAAATGAAAATGACGTTAACCAAAGGTAAGCACAATGATACAGGGTGACTAGACACTGAAATGTATGATAAATTTATAGTTAATTTGTACGCTAATTTTAACCCAGAAGTCATTTTAGAACTATAAGAAACGAGGGAGAAAAAACATTTGGACGCAAATAGAGTTACAAGAAGACTGGATTACAGATATAGCAGTTATAGCAAAGATTGGATAGCATTCGGTAAAGATATCTATGCATCATGATTAGGGAAACAGGTCACAGAACTCTACTGGCAAGAAATTCACCTGAAAGCAAAAGCAAATAGAAGAAGAAATATAGGAGCCGCGGATTTACACTGCAAAAGTAAAAGGAAGTCAATAAGTAGTTGACTGATAATGAATGAAAAATGTTAGGATGTGAATATGTGGAGAAAGTAACCAACCATTGTGGCAAATGTGACAGATATAAAAACAAGGGATGCGTTGCTTAGATTAACATCCATTGCTGTTCCAAGAGCCGTTGGTACAACTGTGAAAGGCAAAGTCCATCTGTAGCATTAGTTGATAGCAAAGTTAATTTACTAAGTAACAGAGAAGTATTAAGTATATGACAACAAAATTATAAGAAGGGAAGCATATTTTGTAAAGAACATTAACATCAGGCATCCAAGAGAGGCTATACGATAAATCAAATGCCACAGAATGTATTCTGATTTAACATTAATATCAGGCATCAAAGATAGGAACCTATACAAACAATAATAAGTAAGAAATATAATTAGTTATCAAATTCCTGTGTCCTGGATCATGTGTACGTACTGTCTTCTGCTCAACTCTTTTCAACGTGCTGACCTATTTGTGTCATTCTTGTCTTCATGACGTTGCTTCACAGATTATGAGAGAAGCTCCATGCTTCATGACCTAGGTCGACCAATATAGTTTCCCTAAAAAGTCTACAAATCTAAATCTTTTGCTCTTTCATATATGAATAAAACTTAGTGCACAGTGTGGATTGGCGCAAGTTCAATCAAAATTGCTTTAAAAACTAGCTTAAACACAATGCTCCTACCCATTCAGAAACATAGGTATAAACTCCAACAGCATCTCAATCTTTACACAGGCCACAACTATGATGGTTGAAGATGGTATGGAATAGATTATATATTTTTCATAACAAATTATCACTTGAATCTTGGAAAGAAGAGCGAGAAGACGAAATCTTATTCACAATAATTGTTCCTATTTAAACCTTAATATCAAAATATAAAAAACATATATCCTAACAAACAAAAAGAAAATAAAAACTGTAAAACAACCGGCATTTGAAATTTAAGCTGTAAGCACTAGATTATTTGGAAAAATGTTTAAAGAACTCAACTCACTTCACAATTACCAAATTCATATAACAAAGCAAAAGGATGATGAGTTTACCTTTCACAAAGTAATCTCTCCATGACATAGAACCACCAGTTTGGAATCTATTAGACCAATACCATGTGATTCCCTTCGAAAAGACAGCTTGCATTGAGAAATGAACAGTATTCATCAATAATGGAGCAGGGAACTTCCCCAAATCATCTCCTAACAGACTTTTGTTATACCTAAACAAACCAGAAACAATAAAAAACGGAGAAGAAAATAATTTAGCATCATTAAGTAACTTGAATATTTCACAAAATATATACATATGATGATTGATCGAGTAGAGAGAACTTACAAAGTCAAAAACAGGCTGAAAGTGTACCACATTAGTACGAAGAACAACATTTTCAGCACATTGGAAACAGAAATAGGGTTCTTCGAATTGGGTGGTAATGCTTTATGGTTTTGCATAGAACTATCTATAGCATGTACGTCCCCTTCAGAGCTATTCTCGATATCAAAGGGCAAATACTCCTCATTTCCAGTCCCACCTACGTGAGTAGAATCATCATCCAAGGTATCACCACCGTTCAACCGCATATTTCTCTTCTGAGATTTAGTATTATGGTTTCTGTCCCTATCCAAAATGTTGTTTTCTAGCTCACCCCTTTGAAGCATGGGCAATTCAAAGTCAGAGTCTTCTTCTACACTAGCATCCGTGTTTTCTAATTGACGATCAAAATGCACTGTCCCATCTTCATCGCACCAGCGAGAGAATGAGGGCTCCCTGTGAAGACCTGATTCTTGGCTTCCACTCTGAGCGTAGTTGGCTTCCGTGTACTCAACCTTTTCTGTGTCCAAATCACTCTCTACCATCTCCTATTGAACTCTAAATTAGAGCCATCTATACCCTAAAACACAATCCAATCTACCCAATGGCCTCTGAATATGTTTGGTTCTAGTAAAATCAGACAATAGCATTGTTCAACTTGGATGAACTACATGATCTAGCACACAGAAAAAATTCCGATCTTGGCCTAAACTCACTCCTAAGTAGCCCTTCCACAATTTTCAGCAATAATACAAAGAAACGGCTTCAGAACTCAAAAACAGGCGCTCCACTATACTGGCATTGATTGGAGACTCCAACAGTTCCTATTCAGATCCAAAATTTCCATCAAGAAAACCTTAAAATGTCCAATGTAAGCTAAACTGGAATCAACAAGACCCAACTTATTGGGAAAGAAAATTTTGAAGGAAAACAATCAACTACACTGCATATAAATGATTTAGTTAAGCTGAGGTCTTCTAAGTCTTTCCAAGAAAATTGTTAATTGCTTAAACAATTTCTAGGCAACCAAACAGAGAGTTAAACCCAATGAAAGAATTGCCGTACAGCATTACAGAATCCAAACCCAAAAACCAATGTTGGTGTCTGTTCCTTTTAAACGTTCAGATCAAATAAAACACGAATGATAAATAGATACATATACAAACACACACACGCACACAAGGCAGCCCAGATCACAAGAAAAACCCAGACACTCAAAAGCCAAAATATTTGGTTTCATTCTATCAGATACACAGAAATACGTACGTATATAGATATATGTGCACATACAGATTCGATATGAAATGTCAAAGTTAGAAACTGATTACGAGAGATTGCTAAAGAGCATTAAGCGGACCTCAAATTGGGCACAAAGAGACAATAGGGTCAGAGAGAGAGAGAGAGAGAGATCTATAGCTGAGAATGAGGAGAGAGATCCAATCTGGGATTTGTTTGGTGATTTTAATTTATTTTATTTGCGATTTGTATTTGGTTTTCGTAGGGCTTCTGAAAATGCTTTGTGTTTTCGTTTTGGGTGTTTTTGTCTGTTGTTGTTGTTGCCCAGCTTCTAGTGTAGCTGGTGGTGCTTGCCTTAATTTGTCAAAAGCGTTAATTATTAGTTAATTATGTAATTATCAGCCTGTTTTTTATATTTTTTGTACGATTTTGCTTTATCGGGTGGCCTTTCGTCCTTCACCAATTGAATTGAATTGAATATGGTAGGTCAAAGACTTGAGGCTTGCTTTTATTACAAGATAACATTGAACATTATATTAAGTTTGGTGCAATTTGCCGACGTGACTTTGACCCAACTTTGGGGAAAAAATAATTTTTTGGTGCAATCACAAAACATGTGTTATAATATGAGCAAATTTATAATACCGACTATTACAATCACACCAAAACTTCGATAAGCATGTTAAGAATAGAAAATTTGAAATATCGGGTTTATTTTAAAATCAAATATGGAGGGTTTTTTTATTATCAAATATTGGAGTTCATATCCATATAACTATAGTAGCATGATCCCGCTCATCAATCAACATGTATGTATGATGATATTGGATGCAAAGCAAACTTATAAAACAAAAGTGATGTGAAAATGTTTAGCAACCAAAGTTTGGTACGCAAATAAAGAGTATAATTCAAGTTAATTCAAACATTATCTAATGATATTAACTTACATTTTCCTATAAACACAGAGAGTTTATTCAATCATCTTGTCATTGCCACGAGTTCTACCCTTCTAAAATAAGTATCAAAATATGCATAAAATGTTGGCACGTATCTTATGTTGGCGAGATATCTGAAAATGGTCTCATGACAAAACAAACAGAAATTTTGCCCTCGCATTTTTGAAGATCTTGTCTCGAGACAGAATGGACAGAAACTTGGCTCCACAATCCCGGATATTATTTTGGAGAATTGAATATATACTATAAATACCTCCTTTTGGATAATTGAATATATATTCAAAAATTAACCCAAAATTTTTTTCTACAAGGTATTAGAGCAGAGATCATAGGGTTTCCCTCTGGAAATTTTGTAGTGCCTATGCCACAAACATACCTATGCCAACCTACAACCCGTGCTATAGGGTTGTCGTGCCTTCATCTACCCTTGCCTACCTACAATCCGTGCTATCAGGTTGCCAAGCCTACCTATACCCATATGTCGTTCATTGTGACCTTGTCTCCATACCATGGGTGACTTGGCCATTAATCCAGAGATCACTATAGCACTAGTTGTTACAGTTCATCGGGAAACTTCTGGTACACCGATTGGTATCAAATTGAATGGTGCCAAATTTACTACATGGTATCAATAACTTAAGCCTAGAATCTTCCCAGACCTCAGACCTCGTTCCTTTCCATTGCACTCACTGCAACAGTACCAAACATAACAGAGATAAGTGCTTCAAATTCAATAGGTATCCCGATTGGTGGGACACATTGAAACAACGGAAGAAGCAGCAAGACAGAGTTGGACATGCTGCACTAACCAAAACTGTTCTGCTGGCCAGTGGCACTTTTGCAGGAGCCGCACGTACTGCTCTAGGTAGCAGCGCCACAGCCACCAGCCGGACCCTTTATGCACCACGTGGTTTTGTTGCAACTGTTGAGACCCATCATTCCCTCATGTCGTCTAATCCGACTAAGGAAAGTATGCCTTTTGGTTTGAGTTCTCAAGTTAATACATGTCAAACATTTAACTCTTCTAGCTTACATACCGATTATGGATGGATTATTGATTCAAAGGCCACAAATCAAATGAACTTCGATAAAGGAAATTTAAAATATCATAACACAACCCATAAGGAGCGTGGCTAATGTAAATGGTGTTGCTAGTCCAGTCACCGGCACGACATGAGCACGGCCAGAGCCCATATGGGCTAAGGTTGTGGACTCGAGCCAGAATTGATGATTTTCACAAATGGACGAGCCCGGCAAGATCGGTTTATTAAATGGGCTGAGCAGGCCCTGCACAGCCCATTTGACACCTTTTACATCTTGATTAAAATGGACCTATATCTAAGAAGCTTTATAAAAAATAAAAAAACCAATTTTTATAGTATTTTATTACCTTAGGAGAAGCTCTACCTAGCTAAAAGGAGAAGGGGAGAAGCTATCCTCCAATGATCAAGCCAATCGAATAGGCGGCAGCTTATTCAAGCGAATATGGTGTGGGAGCCAAGCATGAGGTAGGCAACTCGGTCATAAGCGAGGGCCGATTTCAGAGGTCTAGTAGGTCTCGAGCCAAAACTTTGGCTCTATTCTTAGCCGAGCCCGTTTCTCAACCATGAACTCCCCCCACGGCCTCTGCCTCACCCTTCTATAATGCCTCCCTCGCGCCACCAAACTTTGGTGCCTTATTTTGATCAACTACATCGACATCTTGTACTTGAACTTGCATGTGCTTCAGATCATCGTGATCAAAGGGCATTTTGATGGGAACATTGTTAGGATGATGGTGTTGATGGAATTGGGTGAAAAAGTTTGGGAGCTCATGATGGTGATCAAAGGGATCGTAGAGGAGGGGCTTGGGCTTGACATATTCATACAAGCTGTGATCGGGTAACCAACCGAAACTAAGAGCGTCGGTGAGGGAGTTGTAGACAATCATGTCCTCTAAGTCATCAACTTTGAAGGGCAAGTCTCCCCACTATTTTGTTAAGCATGGCATCAGAGATTGATTATTATTGTTAACAATATATGAGGACATGATTATAAAGAGGAAGATGAAGAAGAAGAAAAGAGAACAAAGAAGAATTTAGAGAAATTGTAGAGAATGAATAAGAGGATTTTCTGGTTAACTTTCCAACTATTACAACACAATAGCAGTGGTAGCTTACTAAGTAACTATGCTAACCAACTACATCTACTAACAGCTGGCTAACTATAATACATATGATTGTTTTAACAATTCTAACAATCTCATGTGTAAACACATCTATTCAATTAACCATTGACACGTGGTATTCCATCATTCTAATCAACAGGTAAACATTCCCCTCAATTGCAGAGTAGGATCCTAATATGAGATTGTTGTAATGTTTATTGAAGACTGGACCATGAACAACTTTAATTAAGATATTAGCAATTTGATCTTCAGTAGGAAGATATTGAACAAGAAAAAATTTACGTTGGACTCATTCCCCGACAAAATGGAAGTCAATGTCTATATGTTTGATGCGAGAGTGATAGACAGGGTTAGATCTTAAGGCCAACACACAGTATAAGAGAGGAAATTATGGTAGATAAACAGGCAAATCAGCAAGAACTTGACAAATTCAAACTATTTCAGCTGCGGTATTGGCTAATGCATGATACTCAGCTTCAGTTGAACTTCGAGAGACTAAACTGTAAAGTTCCTGAACTTGCCACACCTATTGTAAAGTTCACAGTGGACTAGAGGTGTTAAACGGATTTGGCAGGCCCGAGCACAGCACGAGTACGACCAGCTTAAATAAGGCCCAAATGGCACGACCCGTATCATTGGGTAGACTGGGATGAGGTAATTAGGCCCACATGGGCTCGGGCTGGGATTGAGGATTTTCATAAATGTACGGGCTCGGTATATCCTATTGATTAAATGGGTTGACTCTAAACGGGCCTAACCAGCCCAACATGGCCTATTTGACACCTTTACATTGAACTTATATCCGTCTGAAACAAGAAAGGAGAAAATGAAGAGGAAAAAAGAAACTTGGAACTTGGAACCTAGGTTTTTGTAAGAGAGGAGTAAAGTTCTCATGATTATCTGACAAACTCTTTGCATACATGCATGCATCATTTAGTGTAGCTAATTTATGATATGAGAAATGCTAAACGTACACAATTTCAGTACCATATTTGTAACCACGTTTAGAATTGATGATAATGTAGTTCATATGAATTTACATTAATTATATGGGTGGTTGAGAGTGGTTGTGTCTAGCTCATATTAAGATTGAGAGCAGAACCCTAAACCCTAAGCCCGAAGACTTCTCATATAGCTCATATTCACATTGATCCTTACATTGAATAATGATGTACAATATTGGTTTCTTCTTACTTCTTAATAAGGAAAAAAAAAATCTCATTTAATTTACCAAACTTAACAACTTGCTATATATACATACTGGAATTTACTTTGATCAGTATACCTAAGAATAGGTTCTCAGCCCACAGGAAAATACTTGGAGCTTTCGTGATGTATTGATCAATTTTAATTTGGTTTCACAAAGATGATATATAGGTTCATCTTTAAAGATAAATATATGGACGCAATCCATATGCTTTTGAACCATTTTAGGACTTTGGGTGTGGTGAAAGATATAAGGTTGTGTTAGCGTGTATTTTATGTTGGCGAGATATCTGGAAATTTGGTCTCTTGACAAAATTGAAAGAAACTTTGCCCTCACATTTCTAGAGATCTTTTCTCAAGACAGAATGGGCAAAAACTTGGCTTCATGATCCCATACATTATTTTCCTATTTTATTTCTATCCTTTTTGTCCAGATATCTTATAATTAGGAATATCTCTTGTGATTATGACTATTTACATTCCTTGTTTTACTCTATTAGGGTTTACACCATTGTACTATAAATACCTCCTTTTAGAGTGTAATATATATTTTTAGAAATTACTCCAATATTATTTTCTACATGATATCGGAGCGGAAATCCTAGGGTTTCCCTATGGAAAATGTTTTGTGCGTGTGTCGCATACCTACCCATGTCAACCTACAACCCATGCTACAAGGTTGTCATGCCTTCATCTACCATTTCCTACCTACAACCTGTGCTACAGGGTTGTCGTGCCGTCATCTACTCGAACGTTGTTCATCTTGTGACCTTGACTCCATACCATATGGGTGACTTCGCTATCAATCTAGATACAACTGTAGTACCAGTTGTTATTGTTCACCGTGAAGCTTTCGTTGCACCGATTGGTATCAAATTGATTCTTGCCAATTGTTTTCCCATTTTTGACCTGATCCTGTGAAGGTAGGGTGAAGTTGCCTATTGACTTGAAAACCATTGATTGGTCAATCAGCCAACTCTTTTTTGTGTATGAGCGTTTCACTGTTAGCAATAAAAATCCTAGCAGACTTCTTAAAAATAGATAACTTGTGTCCCAAGTTACTGATTCTGAACAAGCGACTGTGAATTTGGGTAATGAATATCTCCCAAGTAAGTTCTTTTCCTGCCTTAAACTGGTGAGGAAACTGGTGAGGACTTTCACAATTTTTCATAGTACAAAACTAGCAATTCTGGCTAGAATAAATGAAAAGAAAGTAAACTCTTTAGGCAGAACTACTTATTACAAAGCTCAGAAAGAAAAAAAGCCAACTCTATAAAAGACAACAGAACGTTGGACTTCACTTTCTGCATGGGTAGCTGCTTCTGATTCGGACTGGACTGAGTGTGTTTGTGCTGGATTGGATTATCAACACCTTCAACTGACAAGTTTTAGCTGTAAATTGATACCAACATTTGAGTTTGGCAGAGCTTTAATCTATTTTAAGTCCTGAAAGGCTTTTTGAACGGACAAAATTGGAGCCTCTTCAGTCTGAAAGGGGCAGAAGTGGCTGGATTTGACGATCATTGAGTTGGAGCTGCACTATAGTACATGTTCTGCTTTATCAGGGCTTTCTATAAATTTGTTGAGGTCTTCATGTTGCGAGAACCCAAACTCTGGTTCACTTGGCTTGTGCTGAACCAAATTTGTAACGAAAGAAATCTCGCTTTGTAAAACTATTTCTCTGAACTGAACTGAAATCAGAGTTTCGAATTCTAGCTGACTTGTTTCTTGTGGCTCAATGAGCTTTGGTTTCTCTAGTGTTTGAAGGCTTTTGAGATCAATTGATCATTTCGAGTTTGTCAGTTATGACTTTGAGAGTTTTTGTGTTAATTGATTTTTTGGCTATCCTTTATCTGTTCACCCTCTCTCTTATTTTATAGGAAATGCTGGAGTGGGGTTTTTAATCTTTGAATAATGGGAGGCAAATCTTTTCAAAAGATCTTTCTTTTTGAATGCCACAAAAAAAAAAAGGGAAGTTATCTATTCTAGCAAAGAAAAGCCATCAACAGTCAGTTCCTATAGTAGTCTTTTTCCTGCTTTTCCTTGAAAGAAAAACTAATCCCTTCTTATCCTCTAACCGCCCTTTGTAAGAATGCAATCTACCATGATGGTCAATTTGCTTTTCCTGATGAACAACTCCCTTGCTCTCTACTTATCTCTCAGAAAATGTAGTCTGCTTATCTCTTGGAAATAACACCTGCTTTGGTGCAAAAAATTTCTGTATATAGAAAGGGATTTTAATCTTCTTTTGGCTACGAAAAATGGAGAAGTCTTCCTGTAATACCTATCTTCATTCACTCCCATCACCTCCCCTGTGTTAGTTGAAAGTTTTGACTTTTTCCAAGGTCAGAAAGTCACGTGGGGATTTCTTGAGAGAAACCTTTTTAGAAAGTTTTTTGCTGACTTTCTTCCTCCTTGGGTAGAGTGAGTTTTCTAACAAAATGGTTTAATGGTGTTTATTTAGAATTGGGCTAAATTCACAATCTACTAAAAGGGTCTGGGCTTATTTCAGCATTTTGGTTTTTGACTCATGATCCCTGTAGAAAAGCCCAAATGTTTTGTTCATGGGTCTCTTAACAAAAATGGGCTGGCGTGCAGAGTTTTGGCCCAAACACAAGGTAAACTTTGGTGGCTATTTAAAAATGGCATGGGCCTCTTCAATTTTAGGCTGATAATTAATTTCTTCAAACATGGAGCCTGAAATTGTTTATCATTGTGGGCCAATAGTTTTGGGTTGGGTGTGCAAAATTTAGGCCCAAACACCAATTTTACTACATGGTATCAAAACCCTAAGCCTTGGAAATCTTCCCAGACCTCAAACCCCGGTCCTTTCCATTGCACTCACTACAATAGTACCAAACATAACAAAGATAAGTGCTTCAAACTCAACGGGTATCCTGATTAGTGGAACGCTTTGAAATATCAGAAGAAGCATCAAGACAGAGTTTGAGATGTTGCACTCACCGACAATGTTCCGACGGCTGGTGGCCCTCATGTAGGTGCCGCACCTACTGCTTCTAGTAGTAGCTCCACCTCCGCTAGCTGGACCCCTTATGCACCGCCTGGTTTTGCTACAACTGTTCAGCCATATCATTCCCTCCTACCGTCTAATCCTACTTAGGAAAGTATGCCTTCTAGTTTGAGTTCCTAAGGTAATGCGGGTCAACATTTCAATCTTCTAGTTTACATACCGATTATGAATGGATCATTGATTCAGGGGCCATAGATCATATGACATTTGATCAAGAAGATTTTAACTATCATACCACATTTAAGCAGTGTGGCCAATGAAAATGGTGTTTCTAGTCCAGTCATAGGGGTTGGCACAAAAGAACTCACTCTGTCTCTCTCCTTACACCATTGCTTGTGCTGTCTCTCTCTAATAATTTATTGCACGTCGAGCAAGTAATGGAACAACTTAACTATTTGGTGCTAATGTATCCATGTTTCTTCATTCTTTAAGATATCCTCACAAAGGAGGAGAGATGGCAACATCAGCCAAGGCCGAAAGAATTTTACCAAGGGCTTTGTTGACGACAAAAAAGGCATATTTGGTTATGGCATTCTAGATTGGGTCATCCCTCTTTTGGGTATTTGCGGCGTTTGATGTTGTATTTATTTTATGGTTTTAGTGATAAGGATTTTCAGTGTAATACTTACATTCTGGTCAAGAGTCATAGAGTTATTTTTCCTTTGAGTTTCAATAAATGTGGTTTTCCTGTTGAATTAATCCATTTCGATGTATGGGGCCCTTCTCTCATTACAACTTTTACTGGCCTCAAATGGTTTGTTACCTTTACCAATGACTGTACTCGCATGACCTGGCTATATTAATGAGAACAAAGGGTGAAGTTTCTGTCATGTTCCATAACTTTCTTAAGATGGTGTAGAATCAGTTTTTTACTAAAATTAAGATTCTGAGATCTGACAATGGTGGATGTGTTTCTTGTAGTTATTGGGATAATGCAATTTCTGCAATTGTTTATCTCTTGAACCATATGCATTCTCTTGTCCTTGCGTTTCAGGCCACATTAGATGAGTTGGAGAAGCATACTTCACTGTCTTCCATCTAAACCTTGCCGCCACGTGTCTTTGGTTGTGTGGCGTTTATGCATCTCCATAAAAATAAAAAGGATAAACTTGACCCGATTGCTTTGCGGTGCATTTTCAATGGCTACTCTCCTCATCAAAAGGGTATTGTTGCTATCATCCTCCCACTAAACAGTTTTTGGTTACTATGGATGTGAATTTTGTGAAGATGGAACTGTATTTTCATGAACCTGTATCCAACTCTGCTCTTCAGGGGAGATGGGCAATGTTGAAGCGTAGAGTTGGATTGGGTTTGGTGGCGTTGATATTCATATTGCTACTGAAGATACTTAAAAAAAGTGCACAAAAGCCTGCAGAGAGATGGCCTAATGACCCACTAATAGCAACATCGATATTATCCCCAACTTAACCACCTATAAAGCTCAATAAATGTGGGGTTTTATCACAAAAAGGCCTTGAGGATATTAATAGTGGAACCATTCATTATATTTTGTATTTTATTCAGTAAAGTTTCTGTTGTGGGACTCATATTCTTCAACACGCCCCCTAATGTGGGACCACCACATCGAAGTCAGACATTCAAGCCCAACAAGTGAATACTATGTATTGGGTAAGGGGTAAAGGTAAATATTCAAGCCCAACATGTGAACACCACATGTTGGGTAAGGGTAAAAACCTAGTAATTCAAGCCCAAACAATAACCCCATTTTGATACCATGTTAAATTTCAGAGAGACGAGCTATCGGCCCACTACTAGCAACACCGGTATTGTCCCCAATTTAACCACCTACAAAGCCCAGTAGGCAGAGACAGACCATAAGCATGGCTAGCCTCAGCTACATCCCAGGTGGCGGTTTTTTTCCAACCCAAAAAGAAATTATAGCCATGAAATTACATCGTACTGGTCAAGTTTTCTATCTACTTAGTATGTTTATATGTAAGGTAAATTTAGCCCAGTCAAGTTTGAAATCATGGGCCTATCCCTGCCAGTAGGTGTGAGGTTTTAAAGCCTTAGAGTGGAACCATTCATTATATTTTGTATTTTATTTAATGAAGTTTCCGATGTGGGACTCATATTCTTCAACATAAAAGTGGTAGGTTCTACTAAGCTTCAAGCTATTGTATTGTTATGTTGTGGGTCCAAAAAAAATAAAAATAATAGGAGAATTACCAAAGAATTTCACATTTTAATCAATATTGCAAATTAATGCAGAGGCTCAGAATTCTTTACTTGTTATAAGATTTGGAGATTCTAATCTGTTACATATGATATTACCTCCAGGCCATTTCCTACAAACAATTTCTTATCACTGCAGACTGCAGTCTTAGAAATAATTTGAAGTCATTGCAGTTGAAGGGATTTCAGGGAATAATATATGAGTAACACAATCTAGGGATCCAAGGCTTTCTACTAGAGGGCAGGCCACACACAATAGTACTTTCTGGACATGAAATTCTTACAAGCTTTTTAATATCAATATACTAATTTATGATAAATAAATATAAAAACATGAATAAGTTAAAGCATGTGACGATGCTCATATTTAATAATGTGAAAGTTCTAAACTTTTTTGACTTTTTTGGATGAATGATAAAATAGGCGTCTCTGCATGGATATTTTTTTTTTTCTTTTTTTAGTTTTTTTTTTTCCAACCACTTATTTGAATCTTCACGGGCACCAATTAAAAGTAAAAACACTACTAGTGGGGGTTGGTTGACTTGTAAGGATACTGAGGACTTGGTCCTTACCTTATTTAACCCTTTCACCAGGCGTCCCATTCCTCTGCCAGCTGCAGTCAAAGAAGAACGGGTGGGTGGTGGTCATTCATGGGCTTTCCAAATTAAAAAGGTTGTACTGTCGGCTGACCCTTGTTTGTTTTCTATTGATTTTAAGGCAGGGGTTAACACTTCGACTCACATAGATAAGAGGACGATCACGTTATTAATGGATGTAATTTATCATAAAGGCCAGTTTCTTGCTGTTACTGAGAATGTTGTTAAGCTTATATCAATTTATGTTAACAGTGACCCTGCGACTATTATTTGTACAGAAGCTACAAGACCATGTGCACTCACTTTTCCTTACCTTGTTTGTCGAATCGTCACGGGGAGATCTTCAGAATCTTTTGAGCTGGATCATAAGATGTGGTGTGTGCTTCTGGGCATGATGGAGGATCCCAATGGCAATGGGATGAGATTGAGAGTACAGGAACTGATGCTTTGTTCTTGTGTTTGTATGGATCCATGTCTGTCTCTGCATTACAAGTATCACGATGTATAACTTTGTTTTTTTCAATTGCTTCAACACAATTTTCATTCTGTTGTGATTATTCTATATGTAATTGACCACAAATGTTCCATTAGAAGAGCTAGCTACTCTACTCTCATTTTGTTCTTATTATGGTAAGCATGCATGTCATGAGCATCTACCTTCTGATGGTGCACTGCACAGAACCCTCACCAACCTTATGCAGTGAAGAACCTTCTAAAATTCTAAATTAAACACGATTATGTTGAACCATATATACAAGGAAAAATATTCTAAATCAAACGTGACCATATTGAACGACATATATACATGGAAAAATTATCGTCTTTTTTCATCGGAACCATAGCTTAAGGAAAGCCTCTTGATTCCTCATAAATTGTCAATGGAAACCAATTCCAAGCTAGCAAGGTCTAAATAAGTTAAATGTAGCACTATAGTGAAGTTACATTCAAATTATAAAAGAAGGAAAGGTATATATATATCAGCAATAGAAACTCCTGGAAACCTGATATCATTTACATACAATAGTGAAGAAGTTTGTGTCTCTAGCTTATCGTATCTCTAAGTCCAAGCTATATCAGAAAGAATAAATATGCACCACAAGAATGAGCTAAAGAAAAATTGGAATATCTAGAAAATACAGGACTAAGTAATTCCAACTTAAAGTTTATATAGTATAAATCTGAACATTGAAACGTCAAGTGTTCACCGGTCAACTAGCTGGAGTGAGGCGCCCTATTTGGTTTGTGAAGTTATCTACATCTGTGTTCCACCAAAGCTTTTTCTGAATAGCTGGATTGGTATCGCTCACTCCGCCATCACTATCCCCTCTTTCTGACTGTACTTCCTGCGCATCATCTAAACCAGGGGTCTCTGTCAGGCATTGTTCCCAAAACATATCATTCGCCGCTGCAGGCTCGGCATTTTTCATTTCCTGTACCATTTCTTTCAAGGCCTCAGCCGCAGGAGCACTATCGGGCTTAGAGTTCATATCAATCCCTGAAGATTTTGGCCTGAAATCAACATTGTGGCATGTTGATGTTATAGCAAGGATGTCAAGAAAATTTGCAGACCCAACCACCTCTGGGGATGAAACATTCATTGAATTTGGCGAAGATAAACGCGATCTAGGTGAGCAAGGCCTGCTATTCATGCCAGGGTCTTGTATTTCTGTAACAATGATGGGAGAGGCCTGAGATAACGAGCCAATATCATTTACTTCTTCAGGCATTGCTTCCCCGATCCCATGTAGAAAATCTTCCCAAAAGTTGAAGGAAGACTCCATCTTCTCAAGCTGGTCCAACTTTATTATGGGAGTTGAAATTGTACCCAGGTTTTCGTTCAGAGTATTCAAATTCAAAATTTCCATCTTGAAATCATCAGGAAAGTGGCTAGATGTCAACAATCTTCTCTTTTTGTTATGGATTTCTGATTTTTGCATAAGTATAGAAGCTAATCCTGGTTTCTGCAGTAGTTGAGCCAAGAAGGTTGTATACTGTTTCTGCTGATGTTCCATTTTCTGCAGTTGTTCTTGTAATATCTGTATTTGATAGTCAAACTCTTGATTCTCTCTTTGATGCCTTTGTAGCTCTAACTCAAGCAAGCTTTTATCATGATTCAGTCTATTGATTTTCTTCTCATATTCTTCTCTTTCTGTCTCACTTAAAGGAACTGAAGAATACTCATGATTCTGCATCGAATGACTATGAATTGGCTTGCGGCGGTGAATTTTCTTCAGCAGATGTCTTCCTCCTCTTAAGAATTCCTCATTTGCAAACTCCCATTGTTCAGGATCAATCTTCCTAAACCCCTGCTCATACAGAACACAAACTTTCAACAATTAAGAACCATACACACATTAATAACCGAAAAACAAAATGCAGGTGCAAACACAGAAAAACAAAAAAAATGAACCGATGGTGGTAGATTAGACAATACTAGACGGCTGGCTTTTACATAAAATCAAGCACACAGGTTAAGACCATTATAAACTATTTTAAGCTTCGAAAATCGCTTGAGTAATTGTTTAAATTCTCCCTGGATAAGCTCTCTAATCTCTCAACCATACAGTAGCATTAGCCTAATCAATTGCAACTAAAACCCTTTTTCCTTTAATTAAATAGAAAATAAAGGTAAGTTCAGACAGAATCTAATTCAGGTTTTGGGAATTGAAGGGAAAAATTCAGGTAGTATAGGAAAACTAATTTCAACAAACTCTTTGACTTCAGCCCACCTCCCTTTTTGGATGGGAGAGAACGTATAATCTTTCTATAGCTTAAGTATACTTTCTCCATCACCCTGAAAATCCCTCCAACAAATCTCAGCAAACCAGGGCAATAACCCCAATTATTGAACTCCTCTTAGCAGCGGTGACCATACGACTCTAAAATAAGACAGTACCCCTGAATTTTTAATAGTAACACAACATAGGAAACACAAGGACCTACAAACCACAAAGATACCTAATCTATAATCTACCTCAGAAATCCGGCCCCAACATGGTAGCATGTCTTGAAAACCTTTCCAGTGAGGCCCAACCATGTATGCCAACTGCAAACCAACCTACTCAATGTCTCTCAGCACAAGCTAAATAAACACTGCTATACAAGCCTTTTAAATAACCTCATTGATCAAGTTTCAAATCATGTCCTTTTCAGGTTGAACAGCATCCTCAATAATAAGAGCCATGAACTATCACAGTTGATCCAAAAGGTACCGAATAAAAAACCACTGCTTTGCGATTGCCAATCAAATGAAGTGTTTATGGAATTCTCCATCATCTTCAGAGAGCCTTTCTCCAAGACAAGGTTTGTCCATTTGTCAGCTTCACAGTTCAGACCCCATTTACTCTTGTTCTCAATCTAAGAATTATTTGCCTGTTTGGTATATGTTGAAAAAGTTTTCGTGGCTCAGAGCTAGAAGGGCTAATGGTAGCGGTCATATTCCAGTCTTCTCATAAACTAAACGCTTTTCCATTTTGATTCTATGAACTCCACCAAGTTCTTAGGACCACCTGCTAATCAAGATTAGTTCTGACAGACAAACAACTACAAGCATCCAGAAATTTTGGTTATAAACAAACCAAAACAACACTAGCATGCTTGCAAGTCAGAAATACTCCAACAGACCAGATAAACAGATAGATTTATGAAGCAAAATAAACATTCCTAGTTGGAACTTGGACGGCAATAAAGCGTGTACAAGCACAAAACTTTACGAGAAAGTTCAAACAAAACATATAATCTGCAGAAATACTAATCATTTCTGAAGTTTGTAATGTGACTACTCTATCATTTGTTTGAGTTTAACCCATGACACCAAAAATCAAGCACAAAAGAAAATGACATGTTATATCTAAATGGATAATTTCCCAAGGAAATAAAAACAAAAACAAGACACGAAGACAGAAAATTGAAAATAAATCAATAAGCTCCAAAAGTAAAGAAACACTAAAGAACTCACATATGTATTCAGCTGCCTCACGAAGCTTGAAAAGTTGTTGTGTTTGAAATACATGGGAAGCATTTCTTTGGCGAACTCTGTGGGATCCCAAACCACGAAACTACAACCAGTTTCACTCCAAGACACAACGTGGTTGGATGAGGGGTCATCCACCAAGTCATATGTTTTTGTAAGAAAAGGCGCTGGTGCATTAGAACCACCTTGAGTCCCCTCCATAATTCACAAGTCCCACAAACTTTAAACCACAGATTCAATATGGATTGGCAATTGGATCAAATATCCTCAACTTCAATCTGGCTGAAGTTAGTGAAAAGCTGAACTCTTTGAACCTGAATTTCAAAACCCAGAAACCTTGGAAGGCAGTATCTACAATCCAAGATTGACAAAGTTATGAAATTACCTCAAACTCAATCAACTAACAGCTAGTAGACCCTGAGAGCATCAACTCCAAAGAATCTGAAAGCTGGATTTTATTTTTCACAATTTATCAATATGAGTATGTAGTTTGAAATCTCTCAAATTCATTTAAAACAAAACTGGCATCCAAATCTGCTTTTGGGGGAATTTAAAACCCAACAAAACTCCAAGCCAATCAAAGAGAGCTTCTCCTCTGCTAAACCCAAAACTGGGATTGCCTCAAATGAAACCAAAAAGCAAAGAAACAAAGAAAATGAAAGATTTAGCCCAATCCAGCAAGTGGGTTGTGAATTATATGATTGATTATGCAAACACAGGAAAGCAGCTAGAGATTGTGAGGAGGACGAAGGAACTTTTGGCTCTGTTTGTGCACAAGTTTTGACTTTCTAACCCAATCTAGAAGCGCAACTTGGAGAGAAAGCAAGAGAGAAGAAGGAGAAGAGTTGGAAAAGGATCACTTTCTTTGAATTTTCTAGCAGTCTTAAGCATCGCGTTTGAAATATATTGAGTCGATGCGTGGGATTTGTTTCATTTTTATATATATACGCAAAGTGTCTCTCTTTGTTTGGTTTGAAAGTCTCCAAAGACACGGACTTAGAAGTTTGAATGGTCGTATAGACAACAAAGGAGACAAAAATGGGAGAAAATATTGGTATTTTATTATTACAGGGAAAACTAGTGTATATGCCTGTAAAGCAAACCAGCGTTGACTGCCATGGCCTTTCATTCAACTTTCAACTTTAGAGAAGACAAGTGGAGGAGAAATGGTCTTTAGTCTAACTCTTTATACTTCTTCTCCACACACACCACACCTTTTTTGTTTTCTTTTTATCTTTTCACTTATTACTACATTATCTGGTTTAATTATTGCTACAAATTAAGAGCAAATGAGTCAATGAGGACTGTGGGTGTCCCTCCATCACAACCCAACACTTTTTTTTTAGCATATCTTATCCACTCCAATTACAATCCATCACAACCCAATCCTATTAAAGATAGGATCTTTGTTTGAGTTTTCTTTTTCTTTCTTCATTTTGTACTGTTTGAATTTGTTTTGGTTATTTTGATATAAACGATAATCTAAATTATTCTAAATTAATCTTATCTACGGGGAAGGAGATTCGAACTTAAAAACAAGGGGAAGAGCTCGTTGTCCTGAGAAATTATATGTAAACTTTGTATGTTTGATTGATTGTAAAAATAATACAAGAGAGGAATTTATACAAGAATAGAAAACCCTACATAAGATGTACATGAAAACAAATCAGAAACATAACCACGAGGAATGCTTGACATCAAAATTTACCCAAAGGATTTTGCCATTCTTGAAAGGCCCATAAACAAGAATAAACTGATCAATGGCCTTAGGACTATGGGGATTTTTTTTAGTGCCTGGGAGGTGGCTATCATGGTCGGGGGAATCGGTTACTCTATGAAGGAGTACAGAGTTTCAAAAACGGTTGCAACGACTAAAGAGATAGTCAAATTTGAAGAACCATGCTGCTTTATACACAATATTGGAGAAAAGATGAAGCACATTAAAGAAGACATTAAACAGATGAAGATAATGTTAGGGCCACCGACAACAAGGAGCAAAAATGGGAAGTCAGACGAAAATGCACCACTGCCGGCACTAAAGAGAGGCATTTTGGGCAAGATAACACTAATTTGAGCCGAAAAACAAAACCGTAAGAGGGAGACCCAAAGCGGACAATATCTTGTTAGTGGAGTTGGGTCGTGATAAAATGGGATCAAAGTTGTACCTTGATCATGAATGTGCGAGTGAGGACGCTGGGCCCCAAGAAAGATGAAAGGAAATCTAGCTGTTGGTGATAGGTGATTGGTTAACCTCATAGGCACGAAAATGAAAGAAAATATGATCCCTTTGGAAAAACAACAACGAGGAGTGCTTGACATCAAAATTCACCAAGAGGATTTTGCCATTCTTGAAAGGCATGACAAGAATAAACTGATCGTTGGCCTTAGGACGTTACTTTATGAAGGAGTACGGAGTTTCAAAAACGGTTGAAACGGCTAAGGAGCTAGTCAAATTTGAAGAACCATGCTACTTTACACACAATATGGGAGAAAAGCCGAAGCACATTAAAGACAGCACACCGATAACAAATAGCAAAAATGGTAAGTCGGACGAAAATGCACCACTGCTGGCACCAAAGAGAGGCCTTTTGGGCAAGATAGCATTAGTTTGAGCCGAAAAACAAAACCGTGAGGGGGACAATATCTTGCTAGTGGAGTTGGTCATGACAGAATGGTATCAGAACTGTACCTCAATCATAAGTGTGTAAGTGAGGACGCTGGCCCCAAAAGGGGTGGATTGTAAGACTCGTGAGTTGGGAAGTAAAACCGGCAAACAAACCAATTCAATCAAAATGACCAGTAGGTCTTGTTAGAAACTGAATAATCCAAACATCAGATAACATATAGAGGATATCCAGCATTGGTCCATAGGAGTGAAAAGAGAAGAAGCAAAGAAATAGGCCTAGAAATCAACCAAATTAAGTTTAGAACAAGAGCAAGCCATAAAGGATAAAGATAATATCCAGTATACGTTTGCAATCATTGGATCTCAACATGTGCTCAAAATTCATTGGAGATTTTGGCTATCCAAGGCTTTTAAATATAGTAAATTTAGGTTGAACATTAGAGTATCTAATGAAAGGATTCTCCGCCCATGAATGTATATGTTTTGCAAACAGAAGAAATCATTGGGTGATGTATGCAGTACCAGTAAGGCTGAAAAGAATATGGTGAAGGGATGGTGGGTCAAATTACACAAGAACCAAGATTGGGCCAGAGACAGACATAAGTTGGAAGATGGAAGATATTGAGGAACGCTGGGTTTTTTTTTCCTTTTTTGATATGATTCATGTTATCAACTAGATTGGAAGTGGATGAGGCATTGTTCGTAAATCGTGATCAATTTGTACAAGATACTTTAACTAGTTTCTTAGACTACTACAACTACATAACATCAATTTGTACAAGATACTTTAATGCGTCTAATTCTTTTTTTGGGGTCTTTTGACATGATATATATAATATGCTTTTAAAAATAAAGCTGTATTGCTTGCAATCAAGATATATATATATATATATATATATATATTTTTATTTTCCAAATTCTCTCCCAAGGAAAAGTTCTGAATTCGAGTCCTAACATCCTTATAGTGTGTGTGAGTTTAGTATGCTATCACCTTTCTCAATAAAAAATGTTCTAAATATATATAATGTACTTCATGATCGAACTATTTGATTTTTAGGCTCTCATATCTTCCTACCAAAATTCACCCAAATCTGAAATCATTTAGGTATCTACATTTTATCGAATAAATACATGAATAAAATAATTTTTGATAAACCATAGAAATATTGAGGATAATAACCAAATGACTATAAGATTACTGATATTTGGGTGAATTTTTGCAGGAACAATATTTGACTTGGCATCTACAAAAATGTACAATTCAGATCATTACCTTAGATCATTCAGCAATCATTGCCTCAGCCCCTGACCCAAGTGCCGAAGGGGAGCCTCACTGCGTTGCACATAACTAGACCAAATTTTCATATACATCTTTTTAAAAAACTTTTCAGTACCTAAAATCCTTAGAAAAAAAAAAAAAATTTTGAGTAATCGAAATTACAAAGGGTGAAATATATTTTTGAGTCGTATCAAATTCTTCCTTTGTCCTACAAAATGAAAAATCTTCTTGTTTGTTTCTGACCATGCATAAAAAAAATCTGAGAATATGATATTTTTTCCATCTTCTGCAACGTGGCATCTAATGAATCCTTGTTAAAGGACCCCACCTATTATCCCTTCCTCCAACGATATCTTACTTCGACTTACTCAGTCACTTGATTTTCATTCATCTCCTCGGCCAAATTTATTCGCCACAAGTTTAGCAAAGTTCAGGAGTTCAGGCCATAAAAATGGAGGCTCAAACTGCAAGGCGCAGAATCAACACGATTGCTGCTCACTTTGCACCCATTGATGATGTATCTGCTACTCACGTACTCCCCATGGTAAGTTTTCCACTTTTCTTTGCTAACCCTCTGTTTGGTTCCTGGGAAAATCTAATAAGAAAACGGCAGGAACGAATTCCACCAATTGGCTTTTCATGATTTGGGTTGATGGGCATTTCTTCGTTTCTTGTACCGTTGTCCGTATATAAATTTAGAAGTTAGTTCCCTTTTTGGTGGGAAATTTATAAATTAATTATGACACTTACTGTTTGAATAGTATTATTTTTCATGTATAGTATTTTATATATTCGCAATCAAAAGTAAAGCAAATCAATGGGTAAATTCAAATGAGCATGAATTTCATAATTAAGCAAGAGAAACATTACAAAAATTCTATTCACCATTTGAAATCAAACATCATATATAAAAATGTGTGGTTTTATAACAAAGCTGATTTTCATAAGTACACACAGTACTTAGTGGACAACTAGACAAAAGGAGGGTGTAAGGGAATTGTGTTTGGAAGGAAGACCTAGAGTTTAGAATCAATCTGGATTTTCAAATGCTCAAGTATGTATTTAGCCACCATTTGGTAACATTTTATTATGTGTGTCATGTTCCTTTTCGCTTTCCCTTTCTAGAACATGTTTGTTTTCCTGAAAAATTCATTTCCTTTGGTTTTCTCCCGCAAATTTCAGTTGGCTTGAATGATCAGTCCACTTGTCTTCTTTGTCTCAGAACTGCAGCAGTAGTTTAAACTCTGTGGCTAGGCGGGACAATAAAATGCATTTTGCTCGGCGAGCATCTGCTTCTCAAGCTAGGTTCATGAGGCAGGCTTCGATTAAAGAGGTGCTTGTATTTTGCTACACTCGATTACATATATCTATAAAGGTCCCTAGGCAATGATTCAGTGTTGCAGTCTTTGATTTTAAAACATTTTGGCAGGTTACTGCAAATGAAAGCTTTTACAATACTTCTGAAGCTCCATTGTTCTCTCAACCTTCGAGGATAGGACCAAACTTACCAACTGCAGAAATGATCCAAAACCTGGCGCAAGGTAGCATATTAACTGCTCCCGAGCCTAAGTTTGCCAGATCAAGCAGAACAGTAAGTGGAGAGAAACATCTATATGCCAAGAAGAAAGTACACTCTTCCGAACCAAATGGTTAGTAGTTTGATGTCCGAATAAATGAACTCGTGATGTACTGATCAATTCACTAATACAACCCTGTAGCAACATGCAAATATCAAAGAACAAGTCTTGACATTGAATATGATTCTAAGACTAGGAAGAATCTTTTTAAAGCTTTAGATATTTTTGCACTTATCAGTGTATGGAGGCTTCTAGAGAACCAGTCTTGCAATATCTTTGGTGTGAATTTTAGGGGACGGGGGAGAGTTATATCTTAAAAAGAAGCAAGAATTAGAGAAGTCTTTTTGAACTTTTTGTTCTTGATTTTGGAGCAGGAATTGAGTGGTCCCCGAGAATGGATATTGCAGAATCAGAATGCAACTATGTTATAACAGTTGAAATTCCAGGTGTCAATATCAAAGATATTAGAGTGGAGATCGATGATCAAAAGTAAGATATGCCTTTAATTGTTAATATCCTCCATGAACAATATCACTAGAAGTTTGAATTGAATATTGTACCTGATCTCGGTGCCAATTTGTGACAGGTTGACTGTAAAAGGTAAACGCTCCACCTGGTTCTGGAAAGTGGCAGGTTGTTCAAATGATTCTGTTCCTACATACCATAAAAGAGAGATTTCACAAGGGCCTTATGAGGTTGCGTGGCCCCTTCCTCCTAATGTGAACAAGGACAGTGTCTCTGCTGATTTTTTGTAAGTCAGAATTTCATTCAACCGTATTCCTTGATTTCCTTTATTTCATGCTTCTGCTTCTCGATGTGCTGCACTGGTTATCCCTCAGTGGAACACTTTTTCTTTAGTCTGGTCTATTAAATTAGATTTGTAACAACAAGTTTAGGCTTACTTGAAAAATCATAAAATGCTGTTCGAGACAAGTAGACTTTTGTATTGCATCAGCGATATTTCATACTCCAAGAGGCACCTCCTCTTACATGCTAGTGATATGTCAACCAGTAGTTCAATATGGAAAGTTCTAATTGAACTCTCTGCCTTGGGGAGCCTTTAAGAACTTACTTTCAGTCTTTCTTCTGTCGATAGATATCAAATGTTGAAATATTATGCTTATATTTCCATGTTGTGACCACATTCATCTGAATTGCTATGTATGTTTTTTCTGGCTTTAAGGGATTAGTACTTCATACACTAGCAATGGAGTTTGAAATACACAGGCATTTTAACGGCTCTCAAAACGACCTTTAGATTCGGATATTACATATGACAATCAAACACTGCCCCGCTCATGCATCTAAAACTCCCCCCTCCAGTCAATAAAACAATGTGCAGATTTATATGATTTCAAATGTTCAATACATTTGAGGATCTGCAATACATTTTTGTTGCATTTTATGTTTTCCAAATCAATGGCCTCGAGAAGCTTTCCTTGTATATTGGCATGATTTTAGCATGCAGATCATGGAGTCTTCAACTAATGGTAAATTCATATAGTAGTTATTCTAATGTTTTTTTTTTTTTTAGCTTTATGCACAAGAAACTGATTATGATAGGTTTTACTGGTGCAGGGATGGTTTCCTACAAATTATTGTTCCTAAACTTTGAGAAGCATTGGTGGCCAAGGCATTCTCATTATCAGATCAGCAAATAACATTATACCTATAAACGATGTTCATCATCTCGAACATGTACTTATGTATACAAAATCAACAGTGATTAAGTAATCATTCCTACAGAAAGAAAAATAAAAAAGGGATTGATTGAATTACAGTTATTCTTCTTGGTTTCAATCAAGTTCCTCAGTTGTGCCTGTGGCAGTTAAAATTTCACTGATGTAATTACTGTGGTATATATAAAGTGGATCTCCCTAATACCACGTGGGTCTATAAATGATGGGTTCTAAAACTTTTGGGTTTGTTTTGGTGTTTCCTGCATTACTTTTATACCGTTATGACAAAACAAGAATCCAGATAATGAATGTTTCTGTACTTTTTGGACAATCATTTGATTCTACACATACTCATGTAATCCTTTAACAAACCTATAGATAATAATAATAAAAAGTCAATATATTTCATATTGGTTCTCAATTCTCATTGAATCATAACTTTTTTTTAAACAAAATATTCCTAACTGTAGAATAAGAAAAAACTTATCGATGTAGCAGTCTAGGGCCAAACAACATGAAGACCCAATTTCTTGGAGCAGCTCGGGTGACGTAGGTGTATGGATGGATCGAAATTAAAAGAAATTTTTTTTCTTTAAGAGATAAGAAAGCAACTTGTTTTGAGGTCTTCAGATGACGGGAACACCATCACGTTGTATTACTAATTCACCTATGATATAATACATGTATATTTATTAATATTATATTTTCAATATAAACTGGTCTCACCCATATTATTGATATTGATAATTTCCCGATATGTCCATTGAAATTTCCGTATTTTTGGACTAACAATATTTCCGATGTCATCGATATTTTAGACCTTGGTTGTAACTAACCAATCTAATTTTCTCTCCCCCCTCTCATTTTCTTGGTTGTTGTTACCTTCTTCTCCATACTTTGTTCTTAGTTGTAGTTCAAAAGATTGTGAAGGACTAAATGTGTTTAGGGTCTGACACTAGTGCAATTTGGACAAATTTTTGGACTTTTTTTTTTTCCATTTTTGTTGGGTAATTTTAAATTGAGATTTATGATTTTAGTCAATTGGAACGTGAAAGTTGAAAAAGTCAATAATTTGTAGTCAAAAAGTCAAAAAGTTGAAAATGGTGGGCGTGTACCGGGTTAATTGTAGTCAAAACCCCGCTAACTGCCAATGTGGCAGCAGTTATGTTGAAAACTTTAAAGCAATAATTGCTAGATTTTGGCTATTCTGAGTTATGAGAAGAGCTGATGTAAAATTGAAATTACTTTCCGTGTATAGCTTGATGCATAATTATACCAATCTTTTCTCTATCTGCAGTACTTGAGATCTGTATAGCTGATGTAAAACAGTTGCCACTAGTTTACTTTTTCTCTAAAGATCACATAACTGCTCTACGTAAAATTTCTCCAATGGTCAGCAATGAGATCTGCTCTGAGACTTCTGCAGCTGAGGTAGAAGGATATGGTGCATCAAAACTTACTGTTGACTCAGCCGTGTCAAGGTGAGCTGTTTCATTTTTGTGCAGGCATTCTGGAACTTGTTATCCCAGTTTACAAAAGCAGGAGGGCATATGGACAGCTGAGTAAATGTCACACGATGCTTACTAATGTCTATGAATCAATCCTTGAGCAGGAATCAAGTCCAATTCCGTTCACTGATGTAACATACTACAGACGGGGTTGGGTTTTAGGCAGGGGCGGCCTTGGGGTGGCGCAAGTGGTGCCACCGCACAGGGCCCCCAATTCTTAAGGGCCCCCCGAAAAAAATTTCTTTATATTATATATATTAATATTATAGGAATTGTATACACTACTACATTTTAACCTTTGCGCGACGAATAAAAAAACGTCGCGCAAAGTCTCATTTAGTCGCACTAACTTCACCGCGACAAAAAATTCGTCGCGCATAGTCCGTCGCGCAAAGATCGTGAAGAAAGCCTTTGCGCGACCAAGAAAACCACTTCGTCGCGCAACAATGTGCGACGTGTAAACCTTCGTTGCACCAAAGATATGGAGACGAAACAACTGTTCGTCGAATAAAATTTGCGCGACGAATACTTATTCGGCGCACTTATATTTGCGCGACAAAAAAAAATTCGTCCCGCAAAACTTGTTGCGGAGACGTCTGTTCGCCGCAGAAAAATTAGCGCGATGAGAAAGGTTTTCGTCGCTCATTTGTTTGCGCGACGAAAACTTTCTCATCGCGCAAAACCTATTTGCGCGACGAATAGCCTTCGTCGCGCAAAACATGTTTGAGCGACGGATACGTTTCGTCGCGTAAAACGTGTTTGCGAGACGCATGTATTCGTCGCGGAAGAATTAAAAGTAAAAAAAGTTGAATTTTTAATTTTTAATTTTGTTACTTTTGGGTTTGCGCGACGAAAAATTTGCCGTCGCGCAAAAATAATTTGACATTTTTTTTTTTTTTGGGTAATTTTTTTATTTTTTATTTTAAATAAAATTGGTTATTTTTTTATTGATTAAACAATGAAATTGCAATAAAAATAAATTAGAATAAAATTTTGTTATAAAATAAGATAAATGTATTACAAATAAAATAAATGTTTATGATGAAAATAAATACACTAATCAAATAATGAATCAAAATCAACCGAGTCGTCGCCAGTATGCGGCTCGGAGGTCTGGGCGTTCACAGGGGCAGTGGTCTGGTGGGCATGCTCGGGGTGGACGGGCTGGGAGGTCGGCGCATCAAAATACGGGACTGGAATGCCGGACTGTGCGAGGGACTGCAGAATGACCGACATCTGGCTCCGAAGAGTGGCCACCTGTGCTGTCAAAGCAGTCACCTGACTGTTTCACTGCGCCGATGAACGAGGTCTAGGTTCCCTCCGCCGGGCATCCCCATCCCTCGACAATATGTCCCCGGCCTCCTCCCGAGAGTCTAATCCAACGTCTCCGTCAAGATCTGAAATCCAGAATCCTGTGGAGGAGCCACAGACTCGATCGGAGTCTCGGGAGGAAGCTGGGAGGCGGACTCCTGAAGAACCAACTGGCTCCTCTCCACCATCGTCGTCCGTTGAACATAACATAAAATATAAATTAAAACATGCATACAAATTGAATGCGTAACATACGAATTAAAATTAAATATGAAGGGACTCGGCCAACTCATTCCCGGGTCGAACATAAACGTCACCAAAGACGTCGATCTCTGGGAACTTGGACCCCTCCTAAATTGAACAAAAGAAAAAAATATTAGTATGAAAAAAATAAATTCATAAAAATGATATTAAAAATGAAATAAAAATTTTGTGATTATTACCCGACGACGTGCATCCATCCTGTACGAAAAGGGTCTGGAGCCGTAATGGTGGAGAAGGGTCTTCTTCTTCCTATTACCCTTATTCACTTGGGCTTTATTCTGTTATACAAAAATGAAACGAATTAGTTAAAATATAAAAAATTAAATAATAATGAAATACAAAAATAAAATAAACATTAATAAGTAATAAGTAATAATTACACAAATATAGTTGAAAAAATACAGCAAATTCGGGCGCTTGAAAATGAGCGCAGAGCCACTCCCAACTATCCTCCCGCCCCTCAAGCTCCTTCGTGCAACCCTCCTGAAGAGCGACTTGCGGATCATCATATGCCTGAAAATGGTGGTGCAAGTCGCTTTTCCACTGCTTGTACCTCTCAGCGAAGAGTCTGTTGACGTACGTCAACGACTCTTCGTCGAGATCCTCCAAGTTATAGTTCGTCTGCAATCAATTAATTAGATACGTTAAGTAATAGAAATATACAAAATTTTAAAGACAAATAATGAAAACGTAAGGTACATACCGACAACTGGCCGCGAACCTCTGCCTTGATCTCGTCAGGCATGACCCTCCAAGACTTCCATTGCATCGGGCAATGGGTCCGCACGACGTGGCCAATGTCGGGGGCCAAGGAGCTATGCAACTCCGCCGTCGGTGCAGCCCGATGGCGCTCGTCGTATCCGATGCTGATACGACTGTTTGTCACCCGAGTGACCTTCGCCGGCTTCAGCTGACGACACGGTCCTCGAGTGTTCTTCTTCGCTGCAAAGAAAAAAGGTATTAATGTTAAATAATATTTATTGTCAAATTTCAAAATAAAATTAACAATACAAAAGTGTAGTTATACCTGGCTGTGATCCCGAGGCACCAGTACAGTCGGTCGATGTCGTCGTGTCCATGGTGTCGGTGGTCCGGTGCCGCCGCCTAGCACTAGGTGGCTGCGCCACGGATGACGCAGATGACGCAGGCGCCTGGGACGCCTCGTGACCAACCACCACGTGGTCCAGCAAAGCTGGAGCAGTGGCAGAAGATGCCGCCTGAGCAGGGGGATCCGAACTCGGTGCAGTCGTCATCGACCTACCACGCCTAATCAAATCTAACATCTGCACATATAATTTCGTTCCGAATTTAAACTAATTAATTAAAAGCATAGCATGACCTAGGGTTTGGAATTTCGGAGTATCCGGGACTCCGATCACCGATCGGTCGAATCCTAAACGATCCTAGAAACACAAAAGTACAACTACGTAAGTTTCAGTTCGATCCAACGGTCCGAACATATCAAACCTGGAAATCGCACAATAGGCGAAATCCAATCAAGACTCAAACGGCAACCAAATTTAAACCGGCCAAAACCTAGGGTTTTAATTCGGCCAAAACCTAGGGTTTTAATTCCTATTTCCTATAGCGAAAATTCACAAAATCCTAACCAACCATCAGCTAACCAGCAACATATCCATCCAGCCAATCAATCATAACAAACATANAGGAGGCTACGGTGGCAAGGTGGCAAGGTGGCAAGGAGGCTACGGTGGCAAGGTGGCAAGGTGGCAAGGTGGCAAGGAGGCTACGGTGGCACCGGAGGTGGCTGAGGTGACGGCGGGGAGAGAGGGCTGAGGGAAGGAGGAAAAACCAGAGAAATGGGGAAGAAGGAGGGCTCGGGCCGTTTCTGCAGATTTAATACAGTTTGCGCGACACAGGACATAATTCGTCGCGCCAAATCGTTCTAATGAATCTTGCGCGACGACAATTCCGTCGCGCATAATGGCATTATTGAATCTTGCGCGACGAAAACCAATTTGTCTGTCGCGCAAAACACATTCTGAAGGCCAAAAATTTTGGGATTCGTGCGACTTTTGCGCGACGAATAACCAAAGCGTCGCGCAGATTACCCTTGAGCGACGGTGAGTCAATTATTCGTCGCGCAAAACACATTCCGGACGCCAAAAATTTGGGATTTAGGGTTTAGCGGGAGACTGAAACTGAAGGGTCTGCGCCTTTTGCGCGACGAAGACAGTAAGCGTCGCGCACTCATAACATTGCGCGACGAACACAATTTTGTCTGTCGCGCAAAACACAATCTGGCCGCCAAAAATTTTGGGATTCGTGTGCCTTTTGCGCGACGAATAACCAAAGCGTCGCGCAGATGACCCTTGGGCGACGGTAAATCAATCATTCGTCACGCAAAACACATTCTGGCCGCCAAAAATTTGGGACTTAGGGTTTAGGGGGAGACTGAAACTGAAGGGTCTCTACCTTTTGCGCGACGGGAGGCTCTAAATTCGTCGCGCAAAACACTTCTGGCTGCAAAAATTTGGTGTCTGGGTTTTCGAGGGATTGCGCGACGTTGTTGTCCTATTCGTCGCGCCAGTTTACAATTTCATTCGGTTGAAATTTTCACTAAGTGTTGAAAGGGGATGGAGGGGTGGACTTTGTGTCCTAGATTGCGCGACGAAAGAAACCTTATCCGTCGCGCAATCATTACGACTTTCACTTTGCGCGACGATATAGTTTTGTTCGTCGCGCATAACCTAAACCCTAAAATGTAAACCCTAAACCCTAAGCCGTAAGGCCTCAACCCTAAACCCTAAAATAGTTTCAATGATCCAACCGGCAAACTTATTTTTTTATACTTGGAGATCGTATACGCCAAAAATCAAAACGACCAAACATTCATATATCAGAAAACGGGACAAAATATTTCGACGGTTATAAATGAAAAGTCATGATTTAACGGTTATTTTAATTCCGATTTTGATCATTTTTTGCAGCAACATTTGTTGACCCTATATGAATACAATGACTGAATTTGATCTTCAATTTAAGATTTTTACACTAGGGGATACCACATAACCGTTAAGTTATATTTTGACAAATGTATGAACAAAATTTTGAGTTTTTGGTGAATATATGATTTTGATAGCACGCGCAGTCTACAAAACTAGTTTCAGTCATCCAGCCATCAAAATTGTTTTTTTTCATTTCGAGATCTTGGACAGGAAAAATCGGCCAAAAAAAACATTCAGAGATTAAGGAACGGGGTAAAACTTTTCGACGGTTCGAAATAAAAAGTGATGATTGAGCGGTTAGTTGAACTCCGATGTTGATGATTTTTTGCACCAACAGTCCTACACTCCATATGAATACAATGAACTGCTTCGATCGCCAATTTGAAATATATATGTGTGTATATATTATACTATAACGTTACCTAATATATATTTGCGCGACGAAGTACTTCTT
>NC_047652.1:8326565-8341095 GCF_902201215.1 Prunus dulcis | reverse complement strand
TTGCATATAGGGCATGTATCCAACGTTTCATGCTCTTTGTAGAATAACATGCAATTTTTTTTGCAAGCGTGGATTTTTTCATAACCCAATCCAAGACCATGCAACACCTTATGTGCATGTTTATGGTCTTTCGGCAAACAATTGTCCGTCGGAAGCATTCTCTTGAAAACCCCCAAAAAGTAATCGAAACACAAGTTCGACATACGATACTTTTTTTTTCCGTGCATTAGCTCCACAATGGCAGTGAGAACGGAAAAACTCTCGCACCCCGGGTATAACTCTTGGTTGGCATTTTTTAACAGTTTTTCATACTGTTCAAACTCCGCATTGTCTATTGGTGTAGGCACGTCATCTTCCCCTTCCTGATTGATGTTGGTCGATGCGAATGGAAAAGCATCCTGTATAATACCCATGACTTGATCATTAGGATCCCCAATAGGTTCAACATTGTCCACTCTTGGGGCATTTGAAGTCGAAGCATGGTCTACTTGTTCGCCGTGAAGGTTCCAAATGCTATATGTTTCAATCATTCCATTCCTTACTAAATGAAATCCAACATTTTCAATTGTCTCAAACAACGTGTTGTTACACCTCCTACAAGGACAACGGATTCTAGTTGCACCGGGGTTGTGTCTACGTGCAAACTCAATAAAATCCTCGATTCCATCCAAGTATTTGTCTGCGCATCTATTCGGGTTCTGTATCCACCTTCTGCTCATAATTCCTGAAACCACAATCACGACACAACAATCACAACAACTTCATGCGAAGTTATAATGTCACCTTATGCCTCCGGTAAGGGCCCTATCCCATTCGGGAATGCATAGTCCTGTCACGTAACCTACGGCTACATGAGATTAGATTTCGGCGTGGATTAATTTCGGCAGCATCTCGACACAGTTCTTGAAGTGGGCATAGGTATAAATACCTACGTACCACCCAAAGAACGTACCGAGATGACACCGAAATCTCCACAATCGAAACCTAATCCTGTAGCCAAAGATTATGTGACAACACTATGCATTACCAAACTGTCCAAATAATGGGACAATTCAAGAATTAATTGGACCGCAGTCATGCCTTACGCATCCATGCACGAAATCCAACTAATCTCGAGCGGGAAACTACGTGTTACTAAACATAAAAATAAATGTACGAAGTTAATTTCAATTAACTTCGTACATCGCAACCCATTGTGCTACGTCACGCACAATTTCACAACATTATAAACATATAACTTCACAAAAAAAGTACAAACATAACAAACAAACTTTTACAATAACATACCTTTCTCAATCGTTCTCCACCAATCACTAATCACAAATATCCCTAACGAGAACAAAATTAATAGCATTAGTACGAATTTACATTAATACATTTAAACTAACGACAAAAAATACATACCTAATAAACGTACTGAATTCACAGTAGAGCAGCAGCAGGGAGGGAGAGTGAGAGAGAGGCAGAATGTAATTTTTGCATTCTGCCTCTGCAATGGCAGATACAAATATGAAGACGAAGGACTTTGCGCGACGAACAAGGAAAATTCGTCGCACGAAACGCCGTCGCAAAAACCCACTTTTCCGTCGCACAAAACAACATTTTCGTCGCGCAATCACGTGTCGACATCTGCTTTTTTGCGCGACGAACAAAATTATTCGTCGCACAAAATTCCGTCGCGCGTATACAACCCGGTGTCGCGCAAAGTGTCACTTTCGTCGCGCAAGAACGCACCGCTATTAAACTTTACGCGACGACGGAATTTCCGTCGCGCAAAAACCCACCTGCATATTGGCGCCAAAAATAAGTTTCCCTCGTTTTCTTACGCGACGGTTGATTTTTTCGTCGCGCTAAGTTGTCTTTTGAGACGAAAACCCTCGTCGCGCAAAATTTTTTTACCGCCATAATAGGCGCCAATTTTCTGTCCATCTTTGCGCGACGAATACCTATAATTGTCGCGCAATGTGTTCATGCGCGACGATCTGTGTCGTCGCGCAAGAGTTTGGCGCCATAACATAGACTTTGCCACTTTTGTGCGACGAAATATATTTACGTCGCGCATAGCCTCTTTCCGTGACGAAATTATTTGTCGCGCTAGTTTTCTGTAGTATGCGCGACGGAATATTTTTTTCGTCGCAATTGTGCTCCTTGCGCGACGAAATATCCTTCGTCGCGCAAACTACCTTCGCGCAAATAGTAAATCGTAGTAGTGATAATAAATAAAAAAACAACGCAACCAAATCATAACTAAATAAAACATAACCAAAGCATCTATACTCCATCATTCATCTTCATTGCCTTTCACCACCCATAGATGCTCCATCAAGTCAACTTGACGTATTTCATGAACATACGAAGATTGCATCTCTGTATATCGATCTATCATCCGGGTCATGAAATGACCATCCCTCACCAATGGTTCCAGCTCAAACGGTTCTCCACTTGGGCCCATGGGCCTTTTATAAATCCATGTCAAGGCCATGTTCATTGAATCTAGTTCGTAGACCTCTAAAGCATCATAATCGTACTCATCCTCCACAATCATATTATGGAGGATGATGCAAGTCATCATAATGCTTCTGAGGATCTCCTCATCAAACATATGACCGCACTTCGAATAATCAACCACTGAGCTTGAAGGATGCCAAAACACCTTTCGACATCTTTCCTGTACCCTTCTTGATTGGTAGCAAATAATTTTTGTTTCTGGGATCAGGGATTCGGAATGGATTTGACAAAAGTAGTCCACCTCGGGTAGATACCGTCAGCTAGATAATACCCCGTTTAGTACACTGTATTGTTGACTTGATAGGTGATATTGGGGCCCTGGCCTCTCAATACATCGCTGAAGACCGGGGATTGACCCAGCACGTTGAGGTCATTTTGGGATCTGGCAACTCTAAAGAAGGCATGCCAAACCCATATGTCGAAGCCAGCAACGGCTTCCAGGATGATACTTTTTTGGCCTTTTCTATTTTCGTAATCACCTTGCAAGGCAGTTGGGCAATTCTTCCATTGTCAGTGCATGCAGTCGATGCTACCAATCATTCTTGAAAATCCTTGAGCTTCGGCTTTTTGTCGAAGCCATTGGAGGTCCCTGGGAGTAGGTCTACGCAGGTAATCCCTAGTGTACAGAGTTTCAACTGCTTGACAAAATCTTACCAAAGCCTCCAACATAGTAGACTTCCCCATCCGAGCAATCTCATCCACCTGATCAGCAGATGCTTTATAAACCAACATTCGTATAATAGCTGTAACCTTTTGCTCCGAAAGAAGCCTCAAAACCCCAGCAGCATCACACTTTTGAACAAAGTATGCATCATAATTGCAAATATCATGCATGACTTTATTGAACAAATGGGGTTGCATTCTAAATCGCCTTCGAAAATCAACATCAGAGTACAAAGAAGTTGGGATAAAATAATCTTCCAAAAGATTTTTACCCCGAGAATGCCTATGTCTGTCCACATTTTGGCAGCGGCCGACTTGTGAACCACGACGGCGTAGCAAAGCCACTGCTATGACAACTTGTTCATCGACTTGTCTCTGCAACTCATTGATTTTATCTGCTCTACGGTTTCTTTCATTTGTTTCTCGATCTTGCCTCTCCAAACATCTCCTAAAATCTTCCATTGAGAATGAATGGAGTATGAATTCTAAACTCTGAGAAATGAAAATATAGAAAGATGTGGTGTGAAAGGTATGAGCTAAGCCTCTGGTTTTATAGAAAATTTTGGCAATATAGACATACCAAGTGGCTTGATTTGATTGGATAAAAATCTTATCTGAAATTTAAACCCAAATTTGTATGAATTTTGAATTTTGAAATTCATCCGAAAATTTGAACCCAAATTTATCTGAATTTTGAAATTTATCCCAAATTTGAACCCAAAAATCTTATCCGGAAATTTTATCCGATTATGAATAGTCTTGACACGTAGGAACCCGGAAATCTTATCCAAAAATATTATCCAAATTAATTATTTTCATTAAAAAATTTGTAAAAAAAATAAAATGAATAGTAATTGCCCTTAGCCATGGCAATGGGTGGAATCACAAAATACTATTTGCAAGGGCAACTACTATTCACATGAATAGTGGCTGCCCTAGCTCCCCCTTGCCATGGCTAAGGACAAATGGGTGGAGTTGCTCTAACAACTTGTGATTTTGCTTAAATCTTTTTTAATTACTTGTTTCTATTTTCTTTCATTTCAAACCCCTTCGATTGCTTGGATAATTATAGCAGTGAGGCTGTTATTTTTGTGGTTTTCATAACTCATCCACAACTTTTGTATCAGTGATGTCTCTCCTTTCAATAATGATTTTGGGCTAGTCATGGTTGGGAATATATTATACCCACTTTTCATGTTCTGTAGTTATTTTTATTATAAAAATTTGATTATGGCTGCTTGTTTACTTATCATATTGTTTGCATATTGGTCTGTTTCCTGAGATTTATTTAGAATCGAGCTTCATATGGTTTCGGGTTTCTGGATTGTCAGAGGGCACCTTTGCTTCTATGAAATCTGTAGGGAGTAATTTCAACTTACGACCAAGTGGGGTTAATTTGTTTAGCTTTAATTCCCATGTAAATCTGTTAAGTTATTTGACTAGAAAGATATAATTGTGTCAAATGAGAAATTAGGAACATAGACAAGGTATAATGCGGATCTTAGTTAACAAAATTGGCGGGCTGGGTCTTCTTGCAAGGTCGCAACATGAAACTAAATCAAGGAAGCGAACCCAAAATTCACAAAAACCAAACAAACAAATGTACAAAAAAATCATAGGAAAATTAAAACTATGAACCCACGACAAACAATACTCACAAACATATATAGAAAATCAGATAAAATAGAAAAACTAATAAAATCACCTTCTTCAAGCAGCTATGGTCTGTCTGAGGAAAGAGAGGAATTTGAAGGAGAACTGAGTTATGAAAATAGATGGGTGGTGAAATGGGTTTTCACAGTGGGGAGATGACTGGCGACGCTGGAGGGGCTGGGTGGCGAACAGAACAGACCTTTAAATCTTGGCTCTCAGACGATGGAAGTTTAAGGGGAATGAGTGCGAGAGAGGAGAGAGCCCAGTGAGCCGGGGTGAGATTTGAAAATGAATTTTTTGGAGGGGATAAAGGGTCATTTATATGGAGGGCAATTTAGTATTTTCCTGTGTTTTTGCTATGCGGCCGCCCGGGCCTGGTCATTGCGACCCCTTTTGTGAGGGGCACCTCTTCTCCTGAAGTTACAGGGCTATTTTGCCGAGTTCCTTTCTCTTCTAAGGGTGAGAGTAGTCTGGTTAGGTCTAATTTCTACCTCACACTGGAATTAAAATCGATATTATTCAACCTTTGCAGTTCGGTCTGATTTAGGTGAAAAAATTTATAAAATTAGCCGGTCCGATTTAAATCGGTATCGATGTAGTTTCTAGTTTTCCCGATTTTTGCACTGAAATTTTATATATATTTTTCAAATTCTTTTTTTATTTATTGATAAATTCTACTAAAATTTTATTTTGTGGGCTAAAATATTCACAAATGATTCAATTTCATACAAAGAGAGATGATTGAGCCGAAAAAAAAGGTGCTTTGAAGTTGGGTTTGAAGAAATATTAGTTATAGGATTATAAATTTAGCATTCAACTTAAATAATTTTTATAATAAATAAACACGCAGCTCGTCTGGTTTGATTTTGAAAATTGTGAAATCGGCATCAGAATCGATTTGAACAGCTCCAGTTTGATTTGATGCCAATTTATTGACTTTTTAGTCAACACGATTTTTTTCGAATTTTTTACATCTGATTTTTGGGTCTCAATGCCCATCCCTACTTTCTTCGCTATAGCTCTCCCTTCGTCTCATCTCTGTAGTTACCAACAATTTTTTTTTTTTTTTATTCCATTGCATGTGTCTTCTGTTTCTGTTGTTTGACAAAAGATTTCCTTATTAGGAACTGGTGGGGAGGAGGCTTCTTTGTTTGCAATGTACATATTCAACTTGTAAGTTCGCATCAATACTTGTAAATTCTTGTACGTTTTGATTATAACTTCTTTTCAGGAAGCTAGTGCAGCAATCTCAGGAGCAGATGTTTATGCGAAACTTAAATTTGAGAGTGGGATTCATAGAGTTCATTCATGCCTGTTCAACACATTACTTGTAGTTGCCCTCAGAAATTACCGACTCTTTCATTTTTGCAGCGTCAAATTTAACGCAACGCAACGTCAAATTTAGTCATTTTTAATCTTACCACCAATATACAACTTCAATTCGATCTTACTTCATGATGTTGGATACGTACTCATCGAAGTGAACATGTTTGGTGAGGGTTTATAAAGCATCAGTTCACCGTATGTTCCTAGATGAATATTGAAGTCCTCTTAATTGAGGCATAGAAAATAACCTATATTGGGTCACTTTCCCGCCCAATCCACAATCGATGGATTAAAGTCAATATCGGTGCGCATTTTCCAGTCTTACCATTTTCGATCTGTTGGAGTTTTTCACTGCCAACAGTGGCACGCCTTCATAATCGCAACAGACAAACTCCACGGCTAAACCCCACGCGAATGGCCAGGGGGTCCTTTTCGAGGTAAACACATTTTTTTCCAAATTAGGGTTTAGATTAATCTTATAGGCATATGTTAAACATAAGTGGATAGATAACATTAAACATGGCCTGGGTTATAGATTAATCTTATAGGCATGTATTAAGGATTTAAAAGTGAAATTATCATAATTCCCAAAAAAAAAGTTTAAAAATAAGATTATTAATTAAACGAGAATAATTTAGTAAATTAACAATTTTTATATTTAAAACATAATAAATAAATAAAAACAAAATACGAATATTAATCTTGTTTTCATGGGTACAACTAGATTCATTTTCTCTTTTTTAGTACTGAAATGAAGAAATTAAAATTAAAAACAAAAGGAAAAGTTAATTTGACAGAAAACAATTGACTTCGATAATAAAGAACCCACGCGAGACTTAAAAGGGAGACCTCCATGGAGAGAGAGAGAGAGAGAGAGAGAGAGAGAGAGAGAGCAGTAGGAAATGTTGCCACATGCATATTATATAGGATAGGACTCGTGAAATGATAGTGTGGACCGTGGTGGACTAAAGTAGAATGATTTTTAAACAATACGCAAGCGAAAGGTAAAATTATTTGAACATGAAAAAGCTTGACCGTGAATCTCACCTACCATGTCAGACAACAATTCCCTAACATGGTGTTGTTTCATTTATTGTTTTTTTCTTTATTTGCTAGCTTTGAAAACCATGTGTTTTAATAACTTATTATTATTTCAGCGACCGTTTTAACTTGTGTTATGTAGGAGAGGGTATGAGAAATCAACAGCTAGCTTATACATGTTTTACAGGGTGTCCTTTTTTTTTAATATAAATTTTTATTTACTGTCTTTTTCTATCTAAACAAACATGGAGATAACATTATGAGGTGGTTTATTTATTTAATCATAGGGTTAGTTGGATTTTACCCCCTTGCAATGTCATACCTAATGTTATTCATTTGCTGCAATGGAAGACTTTCGTCACACAATCTGCAAATTATTTCATCGTAAGATGATGCCGATGATGAATAAGGCCCAATCTTTGAGGCATGTGTGGCTGCTGGAGAGAATTGTGGTTGGAGTTGTGAGATATTGATGGGCAGGGCCGTTCCATTGATTTTAGAGGTTTTGGGTAGAAATAAAATTTGATGCCCTTCATGTTCAACATTTACTTCATTTTGAACAAAAATTAAAATAATAAGTTTCAAGCTTAGGTTCTAAGTTTGTTAGTTTATGTAAAAGAGGTCCGTTATATGAAAAATAAGGAAAAATGCCCAATTTTTTTTAGAATAAAGCTCAAAAAGCATCAGTTGCATAAATAAATTTTTTTCTACTATAACTCTTGGGCTAAAAGAGGTCCCATTTTTTTAAGGTCCCTATGTTGTCGCCCAACCCACGCACTCTATGAGTCGGGCATGTTGATGAGGATTAGAAGATGCGGCCGGGGTTGGGGTTGGCAGTGGCGGACTTAGAATTTTACTTCTATGGTGCGGAATACCATTACAATAATTCATAAAAACAAAAATGTTATATTACTATAACTCACACATAAAAATAAAAAGTAAATAAACCTACAAATGGAACTTCTAAGAGAAAATAGAAAAAACAATTTATATGCACATAGATATATATATATATACATAATTGAACGAAATCATAGATATTACCAAAGTTACATATACAAAACATGAAATAATTATTTCCTTGCACATGTCTCACCACCAAGTTCTTCGATTTGTGGGGAATTTTAAAAATGTAGTGTGTAAAAAATTAAAGAGTTACATAAGATGTATTCTCTTCTGACCAAAAAAAACAAAAACAAAAAACAAAAAAACAAATGTCGAGTTCGTCTTTTACCTTATGAAGGCGCTTGTCGTTTAGCGTATTGATGGACGTGAGAATAAAGTCTCAGTCCAACAGTCCCGCTAATGTTCCAATTCGATTTGTGTTTCTCTTTCTTTCTTTGTCGTATCAAAACAGTTCCTTGTACGTCATATTTTATTTCTTAAGATGGATTGGCTGTTTCATTGGATTTTGATTCAAATCCCACAAGTTTTCTCATATTTAATTATGGTCACATTTTCCTCGCTGGTTTTTTGTCCACCGGCTTCAATGATTATGATTTCTCACTGCCTGTAGCTGACGCATGCAATGATGCCAATCACAAATCAAAACAGCCAAAGCCAAGTGAGAATTATTAACCATCAATAATTTTTTGTGCTTTTCATGTGAACCCTGACGGGTAGAAAAACAAAACCCAGAAAAATAAACCAAATTTCATCTCCTAAGTCATCTTCTGAGCCAAACTCAAACCAGAAAAAAAGAAGAAGCCATTTTTGAGTTTCTGGGTTCAAAGCAAATCATCAAACATGGCTGAGGAGAGCAGAGAGGCGCTGCTGAAGAAGGTTTACTATGAGAATTGCCCTGGCTGTAAGGTTGAACAGCGTAAAGAGTTGCAAAGAGGGTTGCCCATTAAAATGATTGTCGCTGTATGGCTTGTTGTTCTTTCAGCTGGTAAGCCCTTCTGTCATTTTATATAATATAATGTTGTTCTTGAGCAGAATCCAATTGGGTTGTCAGATTCTTGTTCATGGTGTTGTGTTTCACTTCCATTGCTGTTCTTCTGCATGCTGTGGCATGTACGTATGATGAGGTTATAACTCATTGATTTGTGGGAGTTTCGATTACGAAAATATGGGTGCTCAGAAAGTTCACCACATTATTTGAAAGTAGTTTCAGTGTTTCATAGAAGAAACTAATCTTAGAATTGATGTTCGTAGATTAAAAACTTAAAAAGAAATCAGGAATATGTTGTGTTTTAAGTGCCTGATGCATTCAGATTGCTGCCAAGAATATATCTGCGGTTTTACAATGAGTTACTGGAGAATTTGAAATTAAAAAAACCTGGTTTTTTTTTTTTTTTTTTTTTTAAAATCTGCGGTTTTCTAATGAACTATAGATTCAATACTTCATACAAGACTTTTTGGAATTTAATTGATTCAGGGCAATCAATTGTTCATATGTTACCATATAAGAGGGTAGCTTGAAACTTGTATGCGGAATCGTGATCTGTTCTTATACTTTAATTGGTTTGTCATTTCTATGAATTATTTATATCTCCTCTGTAGAATAGTTGCTTTGTAAAGTTGGTATACTGTAGCACTGTCAGGTTTTTTATGATTTTGTACTTTGCTATGTCTTCTAATCTAATTCAAATGTTTTAACCCTGTTCTGTTGTTCTGTGGTAATTTTCAGCGCTGCCGATATCGTCTCTCTTTCCATTTCTTTACTTTATGGTGAGTATACTTTCTCAAGAGCGTTGTTACTTGTATTTCTAAAAAAATGTTCTGTAAGACAATAAAAAAGTGTCTTCCCCTTGTTCACTTGTTGTCCTGCTTTCGCCCTTTGAATTCTACTTGATATTTCAAGATTCCAATAGAGAAGTTGGATTAACTATTCTTTGCAGATCAGGGATTTGCATATTGCTAAAAGAGAGGAAGACATTGGCTACTATGCGGGTTATGTAGGTGAGTCAGTTCTTACCTTTCTTAGAGATAAATTTAGTTATTCATCACATTTTAGTTTCTTGGCAAGTGTTCTTTACAAACTTCGTTATATTGTGAAGGGGCTTCATTTATGATTGGCAGAGTTTTGACATCAATTTTTTGGGGAGTGGTGGCTGATCGCTACGGTCGTAAACCTGTCATAATAATAGGGATTGCTGCAGTGTTAGTAACTTCTATTCTGCAATTGAGTTTCAGTTTCATACTTCGGCAATGAAGGTTTTCTGTTTGCTTCAACATATTTATAAATTATTTTGAATAATTATTGGCTCAGGGTTATTTTCAACACTCTATTTGGACTCAGTGTAAATTTTTGGATGGCCATTTCTACACGCTTTCTTCTTGGATGTTTGAATGGTTTACTTGGACCAATAAAGGTATCATATTGTTCCATATATGATTATCAACCATGTATGTCAAGTCAAGTTTACTTTACATGTATGATTTAACTGCATGACCAGGCATACGCAAGTGAAGCCTTTCGAGAAGAACACCAAGCTTTAGGCATGTCAACAGTAAGCTCACATTGTCCTCTTGTTTTCTACAACTTCTCATAAGTTTACTACATCTTTTGAGATATATAATCTGTTTTCAGGTTAGTGTGGCCTGGGGTATCGGATTGATCATTGGCCCAGCTTTGGGAGGCTTCTTGGCCCAGGTAATTCTACTTCTTGTACTTCTATTCTAGGAACTACACTTCAGAGACTCTCTCGATGAATGTGTATTTGTCTTGCTAATTGTTTAATATGTCCTTCCGTGTATACAAATTTTGGTTCACTTGTTTTGTACTAAACATATTCCATGATGAAATCCGTTTAAGAAGTTGTTTACTGTGGAAAGTATTATCCTACATCAGAAAAGGAAGCTTTGCATTAGTAGTTTAAAAGATCTCAGGCCTCTCCACCGATTGCCAATTGGTTTCGGGTTAAATGCTCACATTCTAACATGGTCACAATCAAAATTACATATGTACAACAGATTCAATTCAATAAGTAATAACATATGCTGTATAGAAGAGTAAAAGAAAAATAGAATAAATACATGTACAGTCCAGAAATCACATCAGTTTCAGATTTTGAGAAAAGGATTCAGAAACATAAATGAATACAAATCACAACTGAACCTGTTTTAATTCCACCTTTTAAAACAATGACTCAGGTAGCAGAACCATGGAATCTTGAATTTGATAAAGAGGATATGCTTTTAGAAGTTTGAGGCGTATTAACCAAAAATAGAATCATCACTCGTTACAAGCTTATCCCACAGAACAAACAGAGTTATTTAACTTAAGAAGTGTAAAGAAGATTAAAACGAAACTTCTCCAAGAATCTCAGCACATTAGTGTTGGAAAACACTCTAAAATCCATGTAGCCTAATTTCTGTTTTGGTTTGTTTTCTGCTGACAGAACCTTGAGAAAGCCAAAACTTGAGAAATGAAACTCCCACCTCCTGAGAAGGTGTGAGATGGTACCTAAGAGCATGAAATGAGTGTAGAGGAGATAGCAAGCATGAGGGCGTCACTGACACTTAGGAATTAATTTTAAGGCTTTGAGCAAGCATGAGGTGGACTAAGATCTGGAATTAATTCTAAGGACTGTCCATATAACTAACAAGAAACAAATGAAGTTCTTGAAATTGACACCTACAGGGATTTGAACAGTTATTCCCAGTTTGCATACTATTAGACTTAACTTTAACACACATTAGCAACAAAGCAACATATTCTGTTCTGAATGAGTACAGGGGTTGGGATTTTCGAAGGTTGGTTCTTGAAAGAGTAGGTTAAATTAAAGAGTACAGATTAATGAAAATCATGAGGTAGCAGATGATTTTAGTTTTTTTTTTTTTTTTTTTTTTCTTGCTGATATATATATATATATATATCTCTCTCTCTCTCTCTCTCTCTCTCTCTCTCATCCTTTTGTTTAATCAAATGTTTCTTTACAATGTTTTATGCAGCCAGCAGACAAGTATCCAAATATATTTTCCCAAAACTCCATATTTGGGAGGTAAGTTTGGCTAGTTGATTTAAGTATGCTGCAGTGAGATTGTCAAATTTCAGAATTTTTCTAATTATTTCTTTGTTGCACCATGATGTTCTAAAATCTGAAACTTTGATGTAGGTTTCCGTACTTCTTGCCTTGCCTATGTATATCAGTTTTTGCATTTGGAGTATGCATTGCTTCTTTCTGGCTTCCGGTACATATCTTAGTATATTCCTTTATGTTGTTGAATCTCTTTTGAAATGTTAAATATTGACCTATGTATTTTTTTTCTCATGGTTGTTTTTGTACCTTCTCAACCCTACTTTGTCATCACTTAACCTCCATGAAATTCAGAATGCAGGCCGCCCTTACAGTCCTCCATTACATCTAAAGGCAGTTACAAAATGAACAATATTTGTAATCCAATATCCTTGGAAAGGAATTTATCATTATAATCATGTATCCTTGTATACTTGGGTCATCTTTAGCACATTCGTACGTTAAGGACCTTTTGAAACTCTTAAGTGTTAACAGAAAATTTCTATATCTGGGTGGTTGCAGGAAACTTTACACAAGCACAATGGAAATACTAGATTGCAAGATGATTCTTTTGAAGCTCTAGAAACTGCATCCTATGGGTCTTTTGCAAATGAAGGAAAACAAAAAACTGAAGAACAGATACCAAAAGAAAACCTCTTCAAGAATTGGCCCTTAATGTCAGCAATCATTGTTTATTGTGTATACTCACTTCATGACATGGCTTATACAGAGGTAACTTCATACCTTTTACCTGTTGGAAAAGTATAGTATTGTTCACAGAATCGGTTTTTTTCCTCTGCTCTCTTTCTTTGAAATGGTTCTTCTCACTGGTTTTGGCAGATTAAAAGTGCTTGAATGGTTTAAGACATTTTGTACAATGCATTTCTTACTCCTTCACTTACTCATTTATTCTTCTTCCCCTGTCCCCATTCTTATTTATCTCTAATTACCAAATTGGCTATTAAGTGAAACTTTTTTCTTTTGCCCAAAAAATCAGATATTTTCATTATGGGCTGTGAGTCCTCGAAAGCTTGGGGGTTTGAGCTTGTCAACTGAGAATGTTGGTGAAGTTCTTGCAATTTCAGGTAATATTTGATATTTCCATCTGCTTCTATTCTTTCCATCGTTTAAAGGACTCAATTTTTTTTTTTTATACATATAACAGGCATGTCAAGATACAAAGAAATAAAGATGAATGACACCTAAGATTCTAGGTCCAGGCATCTTTTTGGCCATTTTAAATTTAGATGAGTAGAGTTATCACTTCATAGTTTTGGTTTCTGCTGTTCTTTTCAAAATTTTCTGACATTGTCACTGGAATCAGGGGTGCAGCCCTCTTCTTTCTTATGCATATATATACATACACATACGCGATACGCCCACATGTACTAAACATGATACATTAAGTTCACTCAAGGATATAGAGTATTTGATACAGTTTCAATTTCTGATTTGTGTAAATAACTCTACACATGCTCAATAATCGCTGACGATTTTATCAACTTGTAGGTTTTGGTCTTTTTGTGTTCCAAATCACCCTATACCCGTTTGTGGAAAGGATTCTTGGTCCTGTAATGATTGCTCGCATTGGAGGGGTAATTTTTCAGCTCCTGCTTCATTTGCATTGTTGTAGCTTCTGCATTTTTTTTTATGAATGTCTTTCGACGTAATGCCGACTGACCTATGCTCTTCTTTACCTTTGTTGTTTTTTTTTTTTTTTTGGCACATGATTCTCATATGCAGATTATCACAATACCTCTGCTGTCAAGTTACCCGTTTATAGCAATGTTATCTGGGTTCTCCCTCTACCTGATGTTAAATATTGCATCTGTGCTGAAGAATGTCTTATCTGTAAGTTCAGACATGACTTTATATCTCATTTCAACTTACACACTTGCATGCATCCTTGCGTTACAAAGACTCGGTGAACTACTAGTCTACCATCATCTTGATACAGAATCTCATTAAAAAGCAAAACCAAACTACAACTTTGTCATCTTAACTGAAGAAAGTAAAAAATAACTATATCTACTCTACAGAAGCTCACCGATTTAGTAAAATAGGGGACCGATATGAATTGTCCTGATTGTATTGCTAGTGGTGACCGTGTTCTCATCTTGACAATTGACTGAATTATTTCTACAATTTTAAAAACAAGATATGCCACTTGCTTTAAGTAGACATAGGCATGGCTATTTCAAATATCGCTTCTAAGAAACCATGTTATTTGAGAGTCAATGACAATGGCCAACTGCGGGTCTCCAAGGCTGAACAACCACATAAGCGAAAATGATTTTCGTGCAGCCTGCAGCCTGCTTACTTGTGTGTGTAGTAGGGTGCTCACGAATCTTGTTTTCGTTTACTTTTTATGTTTT
>NC_047652.1:8304573-8326465 GCF_902201215.1 Prunus dulcis | reverse complement strand
AAATGCCATTGGGAATGATTGAAAGTCGGACAGCTGCTTTACAAAATGAACTTGAAGAGCCTCGCAGTTCTGAAGGGGATCAACTCCCACGTTTCCAGACCCTATAGGGAATTCTTCAAGTCAGTGTTGCAGTTCAGGTTGAACTTTGTTCTCAAAACTCCGTTTTTCTGAACCAATACTGTATCAGTTGCTTACTCCGTTCAAATTATCTCTATATATAACTGATCAGATTTCTCTACTTTCTATTTGCAGGTTAACAACGGGGTACCGAGTGTGTGCACTGCTTTCCTGTCTGGTGAGCCTGCAACAAGGTTGTGGTCGCAGGAACTGCAGCAACTCATTGGCGCGCTTCTTGAATTTATGGCTGTATGCAAGCGTGCCATCCGTGTACACTTCAGATTGAACTTATGACCTACAACTGCATTAATAAGAACAGTGAATGATAAATTTCTTCGTACCTTGTCTCCTCTTGACATCCTTTATGAAGTCGAATCAATGCAATTCCACCAACTGTCCATTCTTCAACAGGAGCACCCAATAAATTCCCAGTCTGAAGACGTCTCATGAAAAAGACTTGATATTCAGAAACTTGTAAAGAAGAAAAAAGGCTTTGCAGAATGAGTAAACCAGAAATAGGACTTAACATTTGTTAGAGGCAAGTCTTCTCGTCCCCATTTCATCAAACACCTTCTCTGCAACTTTTTTGGCTTCCACTCTTACAGGATTCAGGCATCTGCCATTCCAAGGTCACCAAAAGATTGGTCATATTGGTGTTTTGTGCACATTTTATTAGTAACTTAAAAGACAAGAATTTCTCATATATGTGGGTTAGGCTAGTTGGCTGAGGCATTGTGCTTGCCCCTTTATATCGAGTTCAATCTCCCCTTACATTAGAATTTAAAAAAAAAAAATGAAACTTAAAAAAAGAAGGATGATTCCTTAGTGACGTAGGATTCTTAATTCGATTCCTTATTGACAAGTGATTGTGAAATACTACGGTAGTATGATTACATGGTACATTTTGTACATATGTTATAATATAAATGAATATGTATTGATGCTATTTTATAAAAGGAGGAAAATAAACCTTGTCGTCCACCTATATTATAACACGTAACCATACTATTGTAGTATTCTATAAATTCTTCAATTGACATGGATGTCTTATTGTTAATCCAATTCATTATTGGATTGGTTTACTTTATTTTTGAAAATGTTTCAATCAATGCATGCAAAACTCGTTGTACATAGTTCTTTTGACCCTTTTATACAACAACTCTATTTGAGTTTGGAATTGGCTAATATAAAAGCAGGCAGGGGCTGCTATTGTTTTCATATTTCATATCATCATCCATAGTAGTTCTTCGAGCCTTTCTTTTGAGAAGGTGAAGGTGCATTGGTCGAGTGAGTAAAGCTTTGCAAGAATGCGTACGTTTAGTGGAATTAGTATGAGTAAGTCTCTTTTATTTTACCTTTTAAACATATAGTATATTAAAACTTTTTTTTCATTTTCTTTTTCCATCCTTTTAAAAAGGTTACTTGTCTTCCACGGCAATTCTTTTTTCTGTTATAGGAGTCATGGCTTCTACTAGAGGTCCCATCTTCTTTTTCTGGTCGAATACAGGTCACCTGTTTGCATGGCATAAAAAACAATTATTCTTAATCGTCCCCAAATCGATTTTCTAAGACATCATAAGAGAGTTATATTACAGTAAAATTTCTTTTTTGTTAGAAAAAATTAGAAAGGCAAATTAGCATAGCCGAAATGGAAGAACATTCCAAAAGAAAATCTAACCGCGTGGAATTATTTGTTCATTCGAAGACTCATTTATTTCTAACAAGTCAATTACTATATGTGAAACAATTGGACAGCTAATTAATTGACCATAATCTTTGGGCTAACCCTTTGGTGACTGTTGCCCTACCAAAACCAACCTATGACAGCTACAATATGTCCCCTCCTAGATATCTACATTCTCTCTAATTCCACCAACCCATTTTGAAACTCCCATCTCCCTCCCTTTCACTTCCTTCCTTCTCTTCTCTTTCTCTGTCCATACATACCAACACCAGAAAAGAAACCAAATCCCAATCTCTATAATTTCCTTGATTATGGAAGACTTAATTGCAACCACAAGCACATAAATTAAAACATCTCATAACATTCACCACACATGTACATTCTTCCATTTCATGTTCTCTCTGTGCGTATATATATGTATGTATAGGTATATTACCTTGTGAGTTGGGCCAACCTTCTAGTCTCTCTTTCTATCTGTCTGTCTCTCTGATATCATGGATGCTTTTGCAGTTGGTGCTACGCTAGTACTGCTTGTACTTTCCGTTCTGCATCAAGAAGTGCATGGAGGACTTGTAGGGAGTGATATCGACGGCTGTGATGTTTCTCAAGGCAACTGGGTTTTTGATGATTCATATCCTCTTTATGCCGCGCCTAGCTGCCTCTTCCTTGAGAAAGTGTTTGACTGCGTAAAGAATGGTCGCCCTGATAGAGACTACCTCAAATATAGATGGCAGCCCTCTGCCTGCAGCTTACCAAGGTACGTATACCTTTAATCTACATCACATTTAATGCATTTATACATGTCATATCTATCACCAAAGTGTCAAAGTGGACTATACATTCAAATGAAACTTCATCCTCAATTTTTTCGTCGAGTTTGGATCTTTTTTTTCCTTTTTTCCTTATATGTTTTTGGATCTTTGCACTTTGGTTCTTTGCATACTTCTATACAAGGTGTAAAGAACTTCTAGTTCTAGGATTGCCTTTGTTCAATACTAAGTTGCCAAACTGACCATATGGAATGTACGAATTTGAAATGTCCGATCCAGATTCAGAGTCTTGTGACATAAGATGATACATTTATGCAAATTATGCAATTTACACATCTTGTAACTCTAGCATCTACTTTAGACATCAAAAAACTTTGGTATTGATTTATAAGATGATATTGATCTGTGTATAAAACTTTTATGATGCAGATTCAATGGTAGTCGTTTGTTGACAGAACTTAGAGGGAAAAGCGTCATGTTTATTGGGGACTCGTTGAGTTTGAACCAATGGCAGTCACTTACCTGCATGCTTTATACATCTGTTCCAGAGGCCAAATACACATCGGTCAGGACTGGAGGACTCTCCACATTCACATTCCCGGTGAGATTATCACTATCTCTCAACTTGACATATCCATTTTACTGAAGGATCTCTCAAATTATTTGAGGAACACCATTCAGGGTCTCCTACGAATTTTTTTTCAACGATCCAAACCATCTATTTTTTAAGTCTACATTCATAGATCATCCTTCAAAAAATTAGACAAATCGAAAACCGTTTCAATATTCAATTGTGTCCTACAAAATCAATGAACATGGTGCTTCAAGAAAGTACTAAAATTTCAATAATTCAATTGAGTGGTCAAACGATATCGGATTCAAGTGATTTTTTACAGAGACGATATTTGAATGAGTATCTACAAAATAGACGGTTTGGATTAGTGAAATGCAATACTGAGTGGGCCCTACAAGGATGTCCCTCAAATAAGTTTATTTGAAAGATCCCTCAATTGAAACTCCCTGTACATATATATATATATATATATATATATATAATTGAGAGTTTCTTATATGCTATTGTTCGGTTCATTTGCGAAATCATTATGTTTGCTGCACTTTGGTCCGTATGACAATGATTGCTGCCCATATAGAACTAGTCAATTTAGTATGATGATTAGCGAAATAGATCTCTTCCAAAGTTGGACTTTAATGCAACATTGAGTGTTTATAATCATGAAGTCATGAATTGGGCACATATGAGGTCATCATGTAGCTTCTCATTTCTAAATGAGTACTGGGACATATCTAGTTAGGTTACTAAACATGAAAAACAATGTAATACCTACATAATTCACATTTATTTATCAGATAATTGAAAGAAGTGAGACCCAACTACTCCTTTTCTTAAGTTTTGAACACTTTTTAATTAGTTTTACAAAATACTTACATTATGAATACCTATTTTACAATTTGCAGGAATACAATGTTAAACTGTTGTTCTCCCGCAATGCCTTAATTGTGAACATTGTACGCACACCTGATGGCCGAATCCTAAAACTTGACTCAATCTCAACTCAAGATGACAAACTGTGGTTGGGAGTCGACGTATTGATCTTCAACACGTGGCATTGGTGGGTTCACACCGGCAGAAAGCAACCGTAGGAACCCCATTTGACTTTCCTATCTCCAATTTGGTTCATTCATTCCTAGAGCTTTTGGTTGCCACTATCTCTATGTTCTGCAAGTGATTGAGCTTTTGTTTTTAAATGTGGTGCAGATGGAACTTTATTCAAGTGGGGAATGAAACTTATAAGGACATGGATCGCTTGGTTGCATATGAGAAGGCACTGCACACTTGGGCAACATGGGTAGACTCCAATGTGGACTCTAACAAAACCAAGGTCTTCTTCCAGGGTGTTTCTCCAGATCATAGCAAGTAAGTATCTCAACAATGTATGATAATAGCCTTTATACAAGTGCCTAGTCAAGATTTAGATTCCTAGACATTGGTTAAGCATCAAGGCTATTTAGGTAACTTAAAATCATTCGAACACAATACCAACACACACCAGCTTCAAGGATATTGTAGTTTCTAAAGCAGATATTAGTTCGGAGGAAGCGTTTTAGCTTAATTGTAATTACTTCTTCAATGAAATCTGCTGATACTTATGTTACAGCTTATCTATACTATTAATTAAGCCAAACTACTATCTTACTTCTGTTTCTTATAGTTTCTAATTAAACTCAATCTTTGATGTCTCTCAGTGGAAGAGAGTGGGGTGATCCTCAAGCAAATAACTGCAGTGCACAATCAGAACCACTACCAGGTCCAAACTATCCAGGAGAAGCACATCCAGCAGAGAAAGTAGTAGAGAAAGTGTTACGTACCATGTCAAAGCCAGTCCATTTGCTGAATGTTACAACTCTTTCACAACTTAGAAAAGATGGGCACCCGTCTGTCTACGGCCTTGGTGGGCACAGGGGCTTGGACTGCACCCATTGGTGTTTAGCCGGAGTACCTGATACTTGGAATGTGCTTCTTTATGCAGCTCTTACTCAAAATTAGGCATTCTTTACAAAAATTGGAGATAAATAATTATAGTCCGTAAATAGATTTTTAGATTCTTTTAAAAACAAGGCTTGATTATGTCAAATATTAGTCCAAATGAGGTAGTTAGCTATGAGAGTTAATAAGGTTATAGGGTCTTTTGTATTAGTGAAATACATTAATAATGTTTTTACATAATTAGTGAAATACATTTCAGTTTTCATGTTTGAGCTCTCTGTTTTCATTTCCTTCATTTGTTCTTGGACATACAGAGGCCATACTTTATGATGGGCTACTACAAGACCCTACAACTGCATTGATAAGAAAAGTGAAACATTAATATCATACCTTGTCTCCTCTTGACATCCACCATGAAGTCAAATCAATGCAGCCAATAAATTCCCAAGCTGAAGACCTCTGATGAAAAAGACTGTTAATATTATACCAGAAGTAACTAATAGAAGCCTTGTAAAGAAGAGGGTTTGCGGAATGAGTAAACCAGAAGTAGAACTTAACACTTGTTAGACTTCCCCATTTCATCAAACACCTTCTCTGCAACTTTTTTTGCTTCCACTCTTAAAAGATTTCAGGCATCTGTCATTCCAAGGTGGTCACCATCAATATAGGAAGGAAATGACATTGAAAACAGTTGACGAAAACAGAAGGAATCAAAGAGAAAACAACTGATTTGAAGGAATCAAAGAGAAAACAACTGATTAACTCATCCATGATTTTAACTGTAGAGGATCCATGGCCTTGTAACAAAATAGAAATGAAGTACATGCCTCTACGCAACCGGTATACCCAAACTATATTATGGGCCAGACCCATTAACCCAATCTCATGCAGCCCATCATATCTAAATTTCTTTTATTTTATTTTTTTAATAGGCCAATTTTTGAATTAAAAAGAACCATATAACCGAAAACAAATTGTGCTATAATAACCTCATGAAGAACAATTTTAAGTCTCAACATGTCTTTTGGTCAGTATCAGGAGTCCGAAAGCTAGTTAATAGCTTTTGAATGATGGGAAATATTTTTCATGTCTTTTTCCAAGTAATGGGAAATGGAAGATTCATTTCTCATGTTTTGTAATCCTAGAAAAATAGTTAGGAAATAACACTTTATTTCCTTTCCCATGTTTGGTTTGCAAAAAAATGCAAAACAAAGTTTATTTAATTTTTCAATTATACCCATATTAGATATATAAAAAATGCATTTAATGTTATATTGTAATTCAAAATCGTTAATGGGAACAAAATGATCATGAATCAAATGTGCATTTATTGCAGGCTTTAGTTTCCCATGGGAAGGGAAAATGAAACCCATGGGGGGTGGAGGGTTTCATTTTCACACCTATTTTTTCATGTATCAATCAACCATTTCCCATGCTTGGACTTACCAAACATGATATTTCCCATTCTCAAGTCCCATTTTGCAGAAATGACCTTTAAATTGTGATCAAGAAAATGATAAGAGTTTCAATTACGACATGTATATAGTGCAAATTCGTTAACCACATCATAACTGAAAATAGAAGAATAAAATCAAGCTGGATTTAATTTTATTAGAACATCACAGTTGTAAAAACTTTTTACTTTCCCTCTTTTTTTTTGGTCATGTCGCAAGTATGGAAGTTACGAAACATGCAAGTGGAAATAATTTTCCATTCTCAAATCCCCTTTTCCACGAACTAAACGCTTTATTAGAAACTTTTGAATTGAACCTAACAAAGTCACATCACACACTACATCATTTACTAATTATAATATGTGAAAAGTCTGGTCACATTGGGTACTATTGTTTGTCGACTAGGCTTGTAAATAAACCCAAGGGCAGCCAATCACCATCCTAGGTTATCTGTCCATTGTGTATGCCATGCTCTACATTATTCTCATTGTCCTTATTGGAAGCAAGCGACAACTTTATTGATTTTAAAACACGTCAACTTTAAGGTTAAAACCAAAGAGCTTTAATAAAACATAATATAATTTATTAATTTGGATAGGAATACAAATCTAATTAGCACCAAAATGTAATACCTAATTTTACAAAAATATCATTAAAAAATATCAAAATTACACACAATGCTACTTCTTCTAAGGCAAGCATACTATGCCACATGTCTATATCTAGCCAACAATCACCGCCGGAATCCCACCACCAGCCACCACATTTTGTGTCATTGAATGGACTCGAACCTTGACCCTTAAAGGAGGAAGGCTCACTCACAAACTACTACACCAAACTTGATTTTGTAATATTTATTCAGTTATACAATATTTATATAAACAATCAACGGTTTAATTATTAAAAAAAATAATCATTTCAACACTTATTCACACAAAAACTGCAAATAAAAACAGAAACTTCAACAAAAATACAATGTAGATTTCAACTATGTTAAAAAAAACAAAAACAAAAACAAAAACAAAAACAGCTACAAAAACAATTGTAATTAAATGAAAACTGCAATGCAATTTCCAGTTTCCAAAAGTCCAATTTTGAGTTCCCTTGCTCTTAGGTAGTTCTACTCTTCTCTTGCCCACCCAATTCCTAGCCTCTACTCTTCAAATTGATGAGGTTGAAGGCCAAGAAAAGAGCAAAAATCCAATTGTAATTAAATGAAAACTGCAATGCAGTTTCCAAAAGTCCAATTTTGAGTTCTCTTGTTCTTGGGTAGTTCTACTCTTCTCTTGCCCACCCAATTCCTCATATGGGTAGCCTCTACTCTTCAAATTGGTGAGGTTGAAGGCCAAGGAAAGAGCAAAAATCCAATTGTAATTACCGAAACTGCAATGTAGTTTGTGCAAAACTACAATGCATATTCTGTATAAAATTTTATTGAACTAAAGCTTAAACGGTATTGCGAAATATCACAAGACAGTGATGTCATAAACAACAAGCATCTCTATCCTAAGAACCGCAATATGATCTCAAGTTTCCAGGACGAAATTGAAAATATAGCTAGAAACAAAACAAAATTGAAATATGCATTGCTGCAAACTAAATAATTTAGACAACAAACTCCACAAGTACAAAGAAGAACATTGTGCTATGCCTAACTGAGCTGCAGAAGAATCCTTTGAACTACACCCAATAATCAGCCAATAATCACAAATATAAATATATATCTGAATGTTGAACATAAGGCACACACAAAATTATTGCATTCTCCATAATGAAACCGCAAAAACTTAATTTCACAAAAAACACAGACATGATAGACATCAAATGCATGCAAATTAATCTCAATAATTTCAATCCTCCTCTGCCTATTTTTGAAATAACAATATAAACTAACAACTGACACAATGGTACCCTGCCTCCAAATCCTCCCCTGCCCATTTTTGAAGTTAAAACTGCATGCAGTTTCCAAATCCTCTTATGCCCATTTTTTGAAGTTAAAAATTCTGGTCAGTGTTTATTTCTTATTGCCTTTTGAAGTAACAATCACAAGGAATGTTTGAGTTCATTGGATTCTAGAGTCTTGTAACTTGTAAGCCTTGTGCTCATGTGTGTTAGCCTTAGATATTGAGCTAAAACAACAAATCTTACCTTTAAAAGGTGGGGAAGGATAACAAGAAAGGTTCGGATGTTTGTATTGTATGTTGTTGTTAGTACTACTCATCTATGGAATGACAGGGAAGAGATGGCCTGTTATGAAGCTGAGCTTGGAGCAGATGAATTTGCGGAAAGGATGCATAGTCAAGAAAAATTACAGGAGCAGGTAATATCTGTTCAAATATAACAAATATAATGGTAAAGGTGGATGTTTCTAAAGCACTAGAAGTAAATATTTTTCAGCAATTGGAAATGCTAAAGCACATGAGGAAATTTCCCTTGGATGATCAATCTGCTATCCTAGCTACCACTCTAATAGATTCATAAACGAACTCAAAACACAACAAAGCAGCCACAGTTCAAATCTCAAAACAACACCACTGAAATTAAACAAAAAAATCTCAAGAAAAGCCCATTTCCAAATAATTCAATCACATAACCTAAAAATCAGACCATATCAGATTCAAAAAAACCACAATAATTAACATAAGTTCTGAATTACCACAGGAGACGAAGATCTATTCTGCCAGCATCGATTCTCCGATTGCTTCTCCATGGACCAAAACAAACACTCTTACTATGCATGCATTGACTGCTCACACAATATTGGATTCAATTCAATCCAATTATTCTCCCAATAGCTAAAAGATAAAAAGCCTAGATAAAAAATAAAAAAAATGCCTAGTACCATTCAATTCAACCCCTTATTCTAAATTTCTAAAAGCCTAGACCACTATCCCAGGAGCCCCATCATAGCACATATCAAGAACACTAACCAACCACAAGCAACACTCCAACCAGAGCACTCCGAAATCGGATTCTGGCCAGCCACCATGCCACGAGCTTCCTTCTATAGTCAATCCCAAAATACATTATAATAAAAAAGTCAATCAACAATAGGAGCACAATGTTGAAAAATACACAACTCTAATATATAATTGTTGAAAACAAAACAAAAGAAACAAATTAATTATATTAAATAAATCACCCAAAGTAAAAAAAAATATTCAAAAGCAGACAATTACCATCCTAGGTTATATGTCTAATGCGCATGCCCATTATTCCCATTTTCTTTTTTGGAAGCAAGCGCCAACTTTATTGGTTTTTTATTTGTTTTAAACACGACAATGTTATTGGTTGGAGTTAAATATAACCAAAAAAGTAAATAACGTTAGTGTATTATGTTTAATAATAATTTTAGCATGATGTATATATATATTCTAGCCCAAAATCATAATACATATACACTTGTTGAAATATCAATTTAAAGGTTGACACAATTAGAACTTTAGGTTCTAGAATTTACCTATTTTAATGCATATGTGGCCGAAACTTATAGTTTGGATTATACATAATAAGAACTTCGGGTTCTAAGATATTTGAAAGTCGGGTCATATGAGGAACTTTAGGTCCTTAAATATAAAATTGAAATAAAAATAAATAACTGAATAAAACAATAAAATTAAAATTAAAATTAAAATAATAAAATAAAATAAATTGTTAGAACTTCTGGTTCGAAGTTAAAGAAAAATCAAAGAACTCCAAGTCCTGATTTACTTTCTGAGAATTGCAGAACTCAAAGCCCTTATATAGATATTATATGGATTGAGAACTAAAAGACTTCGTATTTAATTATATAACTTAGGGACTTCGGGTCCTTGCACAAAATAAAAATAAAACTAAAGAAAAGAACTAAATAAAAATAAAATACAACAAAAATTAAAATATTGCAATAAAATAAATTGTTGAAACTTCCGGTTCCAACGAAAAATGAATCCAAGAGCTTCAGGTCTTCATTTGCTTTTTAAGAATTGGGGAACTTCAAGTCCACTAACATACTTATATTATAAGGTTTGAAATCTAAAGATCTTCTGGTCCTTACATTACTGAATAAGAACTAAGTAAATTCTAGTTCTCCATTAATTGTATAAGAATTTAACATCTTCAAACCCTCTGTCAAATGTATAAGAGATGGAGTCAAGATCTTTAGGTCTTGATTTCTCCTTGCATTGTTCTTTGTATTGTTATCTTTGCAGTGATAAGAATTAGATATTGTAATTCATATCACATTCATAAGTAACAGAATACAAAATCTTGAAAAGTGTCAATAAATCATAAAAGATAAGAAAACATTAAATTAATTTTAATTGATGTGTTATCCACCTCATCTGCCACATAAGGTGGTATGAGAATGTGGTATATAAATGTGGTAAGAGTAGCATTATTCTATTTTATTAGAGCCATATTATATTTAAAAAAATGCATTGAATGCTATATTGCAATTCAAAATTGTTAATAGGAACAAAATGACCATGGAAAATGTACATGTTGGCCTTAATTTCCGATGGGAAAGGAAAATAAAACCCATGGGAGTTGGAGGGTTTCATTTTCACCCCTATTTTCCCACCAGACAACCATTTCCTATGCCTAGACTAAACTTACCAAATATGAAAAATCAAAAGATTTCCCATTCCCAAGCCCCATTTCACATAAATGAATTGTGATCTAAAAAGTGAACGGTTTCAATTATAACATGTAGATGGTGCAAATTCGTTAATCACGGCATAACTGAAAATAGAAGAATAAAATCAAGCTATTTTATTAGAGCATCACTATTGTAAACACTTTTCTTTCCCTTCTTTTTTTTTTCCATGTCGCAAGTCTGGAAGTTACCAAACATGGAAGTGGAAATGATTTTCCATTCCCAAATCCTTTTTCCCACAAACTAAACGCCTTCTTAGAAATTTTTAAATTGAACTTAACGAGGTCATCACCTCACACTACGTCATTTAGTAATTATAATATGTGAAAAGTCTGGTCACACTTGGTTACTATTGTTTGTCGACATTATATATGAGTACAATAAAATTAAATATGTTATTGCTTATATTTTAATCGTTGTCAATCATTAGCATAAACAATTGGCCACCCACAGCTAGAAGTAACCTTAATATTTCGCCTAAACCTTTGGTGGCTGTGACCCCACCAGAACCAACCTAGAAAATGTCCCTCTCTCTCTCTCTCTCTCTCTCTCTCTCACACACACACACACACACAAGCGCACACACACACACACATCAGTAATCTCTTTATGTCATTATCTATCCATATATGCGTGGAAAGACCATATACATGCACATTATTGCATTATATTATATGTGCTTATATACCCTGTGAGTTGCACCAACCTTCTAATCTCTCTCTTTGACCTCATGGATGCTTTTGCAGTTGGTGCTACAACAATAGCACTGCTTGTGCTTTCTGTTCTGTATCAACCAGTTCATGGAGGGCTTGTAGGAAGTGATATCAACGGCTGTGATGTTTCTCATGGCAATTGGGTTTTTGATGATTCATATCCTTTTTATGCCGCGCCTAGCTGTCCCTTCATCGAAAACGAGTTTGATTGCATAAAGAACGGCCGCCCGGACAAAGACTATCTCAAATATAGATGGCAGCCCTCTGCCTGCAACTTACCAAAGTAAGTATACCATTCTACATCATGCATATGTACATACATTTCTAGATATTCGACATTTTACGTAGCGGAAGTGTCAATTTAGAACACACACATTCAAGAAATATTCTCTTGGATCAAGGGTTTAGATTGATAGTTTGAAAATTTACATATTGTGCCGGCGCCAAACTGTTTGGCCATAAGAGATTTCACATGCCAAACTGTTTGACATATGATATTTAGAATCTTATTGGTCATGATTTTTGAGTTGCCATTTTTAAAATTTTCCTTTCATGGTCTATCTCCCAATGTTATAGGCGTGACTAGCTCTGAATGAGAAATGTTTGAGTTTCACTATCTTTTGCCACGTGGTGTCATTAATTCACATGTTATAATATGATTGATATTTTATTGACTTGAAAAATATTATGAAGAATTATATACACGTGTTATAACATTAGTGAATTAGTAACCCTATATGTGACTAGATAATGGTGACAGTGAAAAATCTCTTGCTACAAATTGCTTCGTTGTCTAATCACTGGATGTCCTTAATAGCTTTCTTGGATGCATTATTTGCTGTGAAAAATACCCCTTTTTTTTTCTTCTTTTAAATCTTCACGAGTCTTTTGCAATGTTATGAGTTCATTGAGTTGGGTACCTTAGTGTTGGGATTTTTATTCTTCTTTATGTTGGAATATAAATTATTAAGTTCAGTCTTTAATAATGTAGACAAATTTAAAATAAGAAATTCATGTTTCTAAAAATAAATAAATAATTCATTACAATTATGATTGTAATGAATGTATATATTATTAATTTATTAAATGATATTATCAAGTGGCCAAAACGAATAGTTAGTGTCGAATTAACTTATTAAGCGGTTAGCGCTCTAATGCTCCTATTCAAATTATTTTTTAAAATTTTGTGAAAGGATCCCTCTAATGTGAAATCCTATCTCTATCACTGTATACATATATAAACTGTCAGGCCCGATCTCTTGGACCACAATGGTCCAAGAGATTTTGGTCACCCACCGTTGGATATACATCCAATGGTTTATAAAAGTTTCTTAAAATGAGTACAAGAGTGAGTGAACCGTTAAATTTATATCCGACGGTGAGTGACCACAAATCTCTTGGACACCTGTAGTCCAAGAGATCAGGACCCTGATCTCTTGGACCCCTGTAGTCCAAGAGATTTATGGTCACTCACCGTTGGATGTAAATTCAACGGTTCACTCATTTATTACTTGAATCGGGTAATAATCATTTTATGTCATATTGCATTTATATATATAATTTTGAACCATTGAATTAATATCCAACGGTGGGTGACCACAATCTCTTGGACTCCTGTGGTCCAAGAGATCGGGACTGTCTACAAATATATACAAAGGTAAGCATGTGTATATATATATATACAGTCCCGATCTCTTGGACCACAGGAGTCCAAGAAATTATGGTCACCCATCGTTGGATATTAATCCAATGGTTCAAAATGATATATATAAATGCAATATGACATAAATGATTATTACCCGATTCAAGTCAACCGTTGAATTTACACCCAACGGTGAGTGACCATAAATCTCTTGGACTACAGGGGTCCAAGAGATCAGGACTGTATATATATATATATATATATATATATATATGATTTCAGTCCAGTGTTTGATTAGCCAGGCTGGAATCACATGCTTGTTTGGGAGTTGAACAACTTGTGGCTCTACCTCATAGACTTTTAGTCAACTTCTCCTAATTTTCTACATTTTTTTTGTCTTTATCATCTTCAATTATTATTGTCAAGGTTATTTTCTTTTTCTAGATATTTGGGTTACCTATTTTTTCTGTTTCTGTTTGTGTGTGTGGTATTTGGGTTTGCCTATTTCATCATTATTACCGAACATATTTGAGATTGGTGGTTAGCATTTGACATTCTAAATGGAGAGTCCAATGCACCTGGGTTCCTTTCATACTTTCATACAAGTTGTAATCAACACCAAGTAAATATGAGCACCATGGTCAAATTGTATCTGTATATTTGGTATGTTGATGCATGCACAAGTAAAACTCTTTGACACATGATAATCCATAATTCAAAGTTATAGTGGTTTTTAAGTAAATGCAATATTACAAAATGTTTCCATATGAACTCTAGTAGATTATTTTTCTTACTTTGAGCATGAAAATAAGACGTAATTGCCAAATTTGTCATTTGAAATTATGTTTAAATGTGCGATTCTGATTGACAATTTTGTGACGTAACATGATTAGATTTATGACAAGACAGCATTACCCAAATCATGAAACTTACACATCTTTGTAAATCTACCGTCAGCTTTATTGATCTGTTTATAAAACTTTGATGATCCAGATTCGATGGCAGTCGAATTTTGACGGAATTTAGAGGGAAAAGCATCATGTTCATTGGGGACTCGTTGAGCTTGAACCAATGGCAGTCACTTACTTGCATGCTTCATACAGCTGTTCCAAAGGCCAAATACACACTGGTCAGGACTGGAGGGCTCTCCACATTCACGTTTCCGGTGAGCTTATCACTATATCTCTCAATTTAAACCAAATTAGAATCTAGATTAGATATCCAAACAGCTGTTCTAAAATCTTTTATTCTTGTAATTTGACAAGTGGTGATTTTCTTCCCATATATGACGTTGCTTGGTCAGTTCCCAAATGATATTTATGTTTGTTGCACTTTGGTCCGTATGACAATGATTGCTGTCCATGTGAAACTAGGAAGATTGATTTTTAATTGGTACCAAATTTGAAAAATAATAAAGTAAAAAGTTCTTTTAACTTTTAGTTAGCAAAAGATTAAATCTAAATAAAGAAATTGCGTTTTATGATTTGTACTACATGACAGATTTGTTTTGTTAAATTTATATGACGATTGTCAATTAAAAGATAGTCTAAATTAATCTAATCTATAGAAAAGGAAAATTCAAATTTCGGTACAAATTTAAACAGTAGGCTCACTGACCTAACCAACTGACCTAACCCACATATGACGCAGGAATACAATCTTAAAGTGTTGTTCTCCCGCAATGCCTTTATTGTGGATATCGTAGCCTCACCTGGTGCCCGAGTCCTCAAGCTTGACTCAATCTCAACTCAGGATGAGGAACTGTGGTTGGGAATCGAGGTATTGATCTTCAACACGTGGCATTGGTGGCTTCACACCGGAAGAAAGCAACCGTAGGACCTCTATTTGACTTTCTTCCATTTGGTTTATTCTTTCCTTGAGCTTTTGGTTGCCTCTCTTTCTCTATGTTGTTCAAGTAATTGAGCTTTTGTTTTTGTTTTTTGTTTTTTTTTAATATGTTGCAGATGGGATTTGATTCAAGTGGGGAAACAAACTTACACGGACATGAATCGCTTGGTTGCATATGAGAAGGCATTGAACACTTGGGCTAGTTGGGTAAATTCCAATGTGGATCCCAACAAAACCAAGGTCTTCTTCCAAGGTGTTTCTCCAGATCACAGCAAGTAAGTATATCTTACAATCTGTTAATCTTAGTCAATATTCAAAGATTTCTACACCTTTGCTTCATTGATACTTTCGTGCTATAAAATATTCTCAATGCATAGTCACTGGGTTTGGTGGTTCGGCCTAGTGGACTATTTCAACTAAATTGAACTAATGTCTTGACAGATGTTTGGTGACTTTATGAATACTAAACTTACTAAATTGGACAATAATCCAACATATTGTATCTTACAAGTCCCGTCTAGAACGATTAATCTCAAAAAGACTAACTTGGACTCAACTCCAATCCATTCATTTCTAAAGCACACATTAGTTCGAAGGAAGCTTCACCTATTATTTCTTCAATGAGATCTCTTAATACTTGTGTTCTTATTTCTATATATTTACCACCCTTTTGTAAAACAAGAAATATTCAACCTAGTTTGTGACAGTTTCTAATCAAACTCAATGTTGTTTGCATCAGTGCAACAGAGTGGAGTGATCCTAAGGCAATAAACTGCAATGCCCAATCAAAACCACTTCCAGGTCCAGATTATCCAGGAAAAGCACATCCAGCAGAGGAAGTAGTAGAGAAATTGTTACGTAGCATGTCAAAGCCAGTCCATTTGCTGGATGTTACAACTCTTTCACAACTTAGAAAAGATGGGCACCCATCTGTCTACGGCCTTGGCGGGCACCGGGGCATGGACTGCAGTCATTGGTGTTTAGCTGGAGTTCCTGATACTTGGAATGTTCTTCTTTATGCAGCTCTTACTCAAAATTAGGCATTCTTTATATCCCAAACAAATTATTCATTTAATTAAAGTTTCATTATGTGAAATTTTTATCAGGTGGTAGCTCAAATTAGGTTCAGTGGGCTGGGATGGGAGAGTGAATCAGGTTTGAGAGTCCGAGACTTGTATTTATGAAATTTATTAGTGACTGATTGCATAGTTTTACTGAATACTCAAGGTTTAAAATTCGAACTGACGTTGTTTCAGCTTAATGTGAAAAAACAACTAAGGGGACGTAACATGGTGGTCTTCCTCGCCTAGCTTGCACCTCAGCAAGAAATAGGGGACTAAAATAGAGGCTCCTCTGCTGCCATTAGTGACGGTTCGCAATGCCTTTACCTCTGCACTTAGGTTAAACAAGTATTTTGCTAAGCAAAGAGCGCCTCTATTTTAACACATGTATATACGTTCAGGGACGCAACACAGGTGTAATTAATTTGGGCTACCCAACCCCCCCCCCCCCCCCCCCCCCCCCCCCCCCCCCAACAAAAAAATATCCTAGGTCCGACCTTGTCTATGTGACTCACCATGTGCCATAATTTGAATAATTAGTAACATGATGACATACAAAAATTTCTCGACATATCTGTAGTTTACGTATGCAAATTGGGTGCCTTAAGGAACGAAATTGTAGCTAATTTAGTTAACAAACAACAAATCCTTTCAAGAATTTTAGGAATTTACTTATATTTCCCTTTTTCTTTCTTTACAGTTTATAATCAAAGGCCTGAGTTTAGGGTGGAATTTTAGGAATATAGATGCAGGGATCCATCTAAAGGCACAGAAAAAAGAGAGAGCTTTTTTTCCTTTATTTCTAAAATGATATTTGTAGCACAAGAGCTTCTTATATGGAGAGTCCGGAAACAATCTAAGTAGTACTTACCTTTTCCATCTACCCAATCATTTCCATCTTTGATTACTGAAACATTTAACGAAAAGAAAAAGAAGCACCCCAAAATACATTTAACAAGCAAGAAACTGAAAGGGATTTTCTCAACTGGATCCTACTATTTTGATATGATTGAATTGAGACTTGATGTAGTTTCAACGGTGGAGATTTCTTGAAAAGATTTAGAGGGAAGAGCATCATGTTTGTTGGGGATTCACTGAGTTTGAACCAATGGCAGTCACTCACTTGTATGCTTCATACATCAAACCCACATGCCCATTATAAACTGTTCAAGACTGGAGGGCTATCTACATTCACATTCCCAGTGAGACTCATTAACTACCTATTAATTTCCACCTTTGTTTTGTGAAATTCTTCATTAGGTCTTCATTTACCAATTAATTAATAATTCACTAAGCAAGTGACATCACTATATGATCAAAGAATGTGATTTATGTATCTGAAGTCATAGGTTCGATTCCCCCCTCCTCAGTATCGCTTGTATAAATAAAAAAAAATTGTGATTTATGCAAGATTATTCGTTGATTATTAATGATCGATCCAAAAATAATTACTCAATTGCTTTTTATAAGCAGACCATTTTATCATGGAACTTGAGCAATTTAATTACCATATTGTTCCACAACTGGCAGGCATACAAAATCAAGGTCATGATCACTTGGAATGCATTTCTGGTTGATACAATAGCCACAACTGCTGGCCGAGTTCTTAAACTTGGCCCTATTGAAAGTGTGGGAAAATGTGGAAGGAAATTGATGTCTTGATCTTCAACTCATGGCATTGGTGGCTTCACACTGGAAGGAACAACCATAAGATCGATAATATTCCAATGCCTATTCTTTCAAAATTGCCAAAATATTTGCAATTTATTGTGTATTGGCCATATATATAAGCAAATGATACAATGATGTATGTATATATATGTGTTGCAGTTAGGATCTTATTCAAGAAGGGGACCGTATGTTCAAAGATATGGATCGCTTGGTTGCATATGAAAAAGGGCTCTCAAGACATCGGCAAGATGGATTGACAACAATTTGGACACAACAAAAACAAGAGTTTTCTTTCAGGGTGTTCCCCCAGATCATAATAAGTAAGACTTTGGTTCTACTCATGTATATACATCTGATGTTGTCAAACTAGCAATCTGAACTATTAATCAGACGAACTCTTACTTAAATGTATAGTACATATGAAAAAAATGATTACATAGCATATTTAGATATATGGTAAGAGGTATGATTGGACTAAGATTAGTAGTTAGATTCGAAACCCTTAGACACCAGTGTGTGTGAGTAAATACCCTTCCCTCTTCCTACCTTTGACCCAAAAAAAAAGAGGGTAAGAGATTGTGTACGGTTTGTATGCATAAGGAAACATTTTGTAGAATAATTTTGGTGGGCTTGGTTAGGGTCATATTTTTGCCAATGAAATGATGCATATTCAATTACCTAGCTCTATGGAGTAATATATTTTTTATATTTTTATTTTATTTGCACTTATGTAACACCATATGACATGCTAACCTAGTATTATTAATGCACCTAGATTATAGCACTTGACTGGCGCACACTTGCACCAAATTTGATTATATTTGTAATGTTTTTTCAGTGGAAGTGATTGGGGAGAGCCAACTTCAAAGCGATGTGAGGGACAAACAAAACCAATGGTTGGGCATCAGTATCCAGAGGTTCACATCGAGCACAATTAGTAGTAGAAAGAGTGCTGCGTTCTATGAAAAGCCCAGTTCATCTGCTAAATGTCACAACTCTTTCACAACTAAGAATAGATGGGCATCCATCTGTGTATGGTCTCATGGCGGTCACAAGGACATGGACTGCAGCCACTGGTGTCTGGCCGGAGTTCCTGATACTTGGAATGTGCTTCTATACACAAAGAAAAACCAACTAATTAATTATGTGGATTTAGAAAATCAAATAAAACTTAAGCCCTCGGGTTTAGTCCAAGTGATAAGGATGGAAAAAAGAGTTAAGAATAGGATATGTCAATGAGTCGATTGCTTTAATATAACCGACATACAATAATGAAAAATCAAATAATGTTTACGAAATGAAGTATGTGATGCAATTCATCATAATCTTAATTTGTTAGACCTTATGTTAAGTTTTTGTTTTTTGTTTTTATACAAACGATATTGGGGTGGGGGGGTCTTCTCATACGCGCTATCAATGTGCCATTAGGGTTCGAACTTGGGACTACTGGTTTGCAAGTCAATGTCATTTTCTTCTGGACTAGACCCCGTTGACGACCTCATGTTAAGTCTAACTAATATTACACTTACTTTTCTTTTTTCTTTCCAAACTATAGAACTTTAATTGAGTTCGAATGTCAAAAACCCATAACTATAAAGTTTATTGAACTTTTCGTTTGATTTTTTTTAAGGGAGATTCACTATTATACCAAATACAAGGGCCCAAATTATAAAAAATAAAATAAAATAAAAAATTTTATATGAAATGGACTTTAGAAACACACCCAAAGCCCATTTACAACATAACAACGAGGCTTCGAACTTCCTATAAATTACAAAACTGCCATCGATTTCTTAAAACAAGCCTAACTCCAAAACCTCATAAAAAAATCAAAACTCTCAAAAGGGCATTAAAGTAATTTAATAATCAAAATTAAATGGTGTATGGTTTATCTATATCACTAGTGCTAAGATATGGATAAATATCTCTTATATATATATCATAAAATTAGTTTTTAAAATATTATATCTATTATGGATGCGTAATTAAGATTTTTTGCTCATTTCACCGCAATCCATCACTAAATTTTGAGAAGAAGAAAACTCCAAAAATAAAGGAAAATTTATTCTTTTTTGAATATAATGAGATGTGATGATAAGCACGACAGAGAATGAGATGAAGATCTATTTCGACATATCCACCTAAATACGTGCCAACTAGCGAAGTACGTAATAGTCATATTTTTCTTATTCCTTTTTGTGCCCTAAACGATGCAAAAGATCAGTAAATATCTAACAAAAATAATAAAGCAATAAACTAACATGCCCTCAGCTGTAACAGTGGCTTGAGATACACGGAATCTTTTATTGGATTTCAGAAAAAAAAAATTTATTTATTCAAGTATTTGATTGGATTATTCTTAGTTAATTAGAGCCCAAGTAAAGCAAAGGCCCTGAAAGAAACAATACTTTTCCTACTGTTAGAGGGGTTTCTCTAAGTAGTGGATAGATCTTTGGTATCTATTAGCTAGCCAGTCTGTCTGAAAACGAGGGTTTCGTATTTCTCTTTAGGGTTTCTATCAAGTTGGTGACTTAGGGTTTCCTTTTTATCATCATCAAGAAAGACACAGAAAGAGTTAATGGCGAAGACTTGGTCTGGAAGAAGGTGTGAGAGTATCTGCAATGGTAGGTTTAATAATCTCTCATCATCTGGTGATGGGGAGGAAAAACGTCATCAAGTACAACTTAGAGCTTGCAAGAACTCGCTTCCTCCTCGTCCTCGACCACTCTCTCCTGTGAATCCTGGTGGACAACCATCTGTGCTAAAGCGTGGACGATCATCCGAGCCAATTCAAAACGAGAAGAGTGTTAATGTATGCATTTTGGGTTTTTCTTTTGGCTTCCCTTGACAACTTTGTAATAGGATTTCTATTGTTATTTATCAAGCTCAAGTTTAGATTGAGAATAGCTTCTCTAGGTGTTCTTAACTAACAAGTATCATATGGAGGTTCATGCAAATTGACAAAGGTAAATTGTGCATTGCATAACATTGCATTACACTGTTTTCATAAAATGATGACTAGTCATCTGTTTCTTGGATGACTAGTCATCCTTGCTCTCCAGCTTGATAACCAACTTTTTTGTCCTATTCCTTTTTCTCTCTCTCTGCTGCCACATGGGATTCTGACCTAGGAAACTTTTGTGTGTAAATACCAAAGAATTCTTCTTTGGGCAGCCGTCACTTTTGGGGGAGAAGTTTTGGAAAGTTTCATAGCAAACTTTTGCTTCTTCTTCCTCAAGAGTAACCTTCATATTTTTCATCTTTGAGTTTTCCAAATTGTTTCTTTTTGAAAACTGCATTTGAAATATGAAAACTTCATCTTGCTAGATCAAACACTCTATCATATATATCTAGGTCAGATTCAAGATTGATTTCTTCAAGAGTATGGTTTCTTGAAGAAATTGGTCATTTTCTCCATGAATCCAAATTTCATTTTTGTATGAGTTAGAGCTTGCAAGCTAGTGCCATGGGATGAAAGAGCTGGAGAAGGAGCTGCCATTGCCATGAAGAACTGAGCTTCAAGCTTTGCTAAGTTGGAGAAGAAGATTGCACAAAGGAGGTATAGCTCATCTTCCTAAATAGATCTAGGTTTTTCTTGAGCTTGCTTGTGTTCCTTTGTAAGAATCTTTTTCTACTTAGTGGATTGCCTGGTCGGTTGATGACCCCCAGTTTTTTCCCAATGGTGGGTTTCTGGGTGAACAATTTCTGGTTTTCATCTCTGTAAATTTTCTGGGATTCTGTTCTTGATAGTTGACTAGTCATCTGGGTTTGTGCGGTTGACTAGTCATCT
>NC_047652.1:8259651-8304563 GCF_902201215.1 Prunus dulcis | reverse complement strand
AGAACAACCCCGTGAGGGCCCAGTCGTGGGTGCCAAAGCGGACAATATCGTAGTAGGTGGAGTTGGGCCCGGTCCGCTGCGCCACTCTGAACCTATGCGAGGCCTTTTGGGAGCTCACTGGCTTTGGAGTTGTAAGAACTTCAAAGTTAAGCGAGTTGGAGGCTAGAGCAATCCCAGGATGGGTGACCACCCTGGGAAGTTGCTCTGTGAGCTCCCAGGAACAAAGCTATCTTGGTATGCTCTGTGTATGTTATTGTTTGGTATAATTCATATCTAACAGTTGACTAGTCATAAGAGTATTTGGTCAAGGTCTAGAGTGTGTGAAGGTTGTTGCGTTCTTGATTGAATATCTTTTAAATTTACCCCTCGTCACCTAAGTACCAATTTCAAAGAGGAGGAGGGTGACATCGAATATTGATGATGAAGTTCAAGTTGGTGATCGTGGTAAATTTACTACTAATAGTACTTGTCTTAATGTCGTTTCATCAGTATCCCAACGTTCTAGCCACTTGGCGACTTTGTCTAAATCGGTACTGCTAGTAGATAATCATTCTCCTTCTCTTGATCATCAAGTGCGAGTGCATGATGGTGGTGATCTTGATCTGTCACCGGCAAGGGCTGTTCCGGTTGCAATGTTAAAGTCCAGGTTTGCATCTACCATCGTCAAGGCACAGCAGGATATTGATCCTTCTACTATTACACATAATAATGTTGAAGCTGAAGCCAAGATTGCCAAGTTCAGAGCTACAGAGATTGCCAAAGCTAATGACTTGATCAAGAAGCAACGCCAAAGAGATAGAGAAGCTGCTCGGCTTGCCCTCTCTGAGATGGAAAAGAATGTCGTGATCGAAGACAATTTCAGAACCATGAAAGAATTTCAGATGTTGATTTATGGTGCCACTTTTAACTGACCAGCGCGTTAATTTTTTGGCTGCTGTACTTGTAATTGTAAAGTTTCCCAGTTGATTTATGGTGCCCAATACTGTAACTCCTTGGTAACAATTACTTCAATCAATACAATACAACAATTCTCTCAAAGGGTCTCTCTGTTTTGCATTCACTCTAACATTTTCCAACCATTAACACAAACACCAACGCTTCCACTATTCCATTTCATCATCATCATCATCATAATCATCAATACTAGTTTTCTCTACCTCTCTTTAAACTCCATAAGCAGACCATTTTATCATGGAACTTGAGCAATTTAATTACCATATTGTTCCACAACTGGCAGGCATACAAAATCAAGGTCATGATCACTTGGAATGCATTTCTGGTTGATACAATAGCCACAACTGCTGGCCGAGTTCTTAAACTTGGCCCTATTGAAAGTGTGGGAAAATGTGGAAGGAAATTGATGTCTTGATCTTCAACTCATGGCATTGGTGGCTTCACACTGGAAGGAACAACCATAAGATCGATAATATTCCAATGCCTATTCTTTCAAAATTGCCAAAATATTTGCAATTTATTGTGTATTGGCCATATATATAAGCAAATGATACAATGATGTATGTATATATATGTGTTGCAGTTAGGATCTTATTCAAGAAGGGGACCGTATGTTCAAAGATATGGATCGCTTGGTTGCATATGAAAAAGGGCTCTCAAGACATCGGCAAGATGGATTGACAACAATTTGGACACAACAAAAACAAGAGTTTTCTTTCAGGGTGTTCCCCCAGATCATAATAAGTAAGACTTTGGTTCTACTCATGTATATACATCTGATGTTGTCAAACTAGCAATCTGAACTATTAATCAGACGAACTCTTACTTAAATGTATAGTACATATGAAAAAAATGATTACATAGCATATTTAGATATATGGTAAGAGGTATGATTGGACTAAGATTAGTAGTTAGATTCGAAACCCTTAGACACCAGTGTGTGTGAGTAAATACCCTTCCCTCTTCCTACCTTTGACCCAAAAAAAAAGAGGGTAAGAGATTGTGTACGGTTTGTATGCATAAGGAAACATTTTGTAGAATAATTTTGGTGGGCTTGGTTAGGGTCATATTTTTGCCAATGAAATGATGCATATTCAATTACCTAGCTCTATGGAGTAATATATTTTTTATATTTTTATTTTATTTGCACTTATGTAACACCATATGACATGCTAACCTAGTATTATTAATGCACCTAGATTATAGCACTTGACTGGCGCACACTTGCACCAAATTTGATTATATTTGTAATGTTTTTTCAGTGGAAGTGATTGGGGAGAGCCAACTTCAAAGCGATGTGAGGGACAAACAAAACCAATGGTTGGGCATCAGTATCCAGAGGTTCACATCGAGCACAATTAGTAGTAGAAAGAGTGCTGCGTTCTATGAAAAGCCCAGTTCATCTGCTAAATGTCACAACTCTTTCACAACTAAGAATAGATGGGCATCCATCTGTGTATGGTCTCATGGCGGTCACAAGGACATGGACTGCAGCCACTGGTGTCTGGCCGGAGTTCCTGATACTTGGAATGTGCTTCTATATGCAGCTCTCACACAAAGAAAAACCAACTAATTAATTATGTGGATTTGGAAAATCAAATAAAATTTAAGCCCTCGGGTTTAGTCCAAGTGATAAGGATGGAAAAAAGAGTTAAGAATACGATATGTCAATGAGTCGATTGCTTTAATATAACCGACATACAATAATGAAAAATCAAATAATGTTTGTGAAATGAAGTATGTGATGCAATTCATCATAATCTTAATTGGTTAGACCTCATGTTAAGTTTTTGTTTTTTGTTTTTATAAAAGCGATATTGGGAGGGTGTTTTCTCACATACACTGTCAAGGTGCTATTAGGGTTCGAACTTGAGACCACTGGTTTGCAAAAAATGTCATTTTCCTCTAGACTAGACCCTGTTGACGACCTCATGTTAAGTCTAACTGATATTACACTTTTTTTTTTGCTTTTTTCTTTACAAACTATAGAACTTTAATTGAGTTTGAATGTCAAAAACCCATAACTATAAAGTTTATTGAACTTTTCGTTTGATTTTTTTAGGGAGATTCACTATTATACCAAATAAAAGGGCCCAAATTATAAAAATAAAATAAAAATTCTATATGAACTGAATTTTAGAAACACACCCAAAGCCCATTTGCAACATAACAACGAGGCTTCGAACTTCCTATAAATTACAAAACTGCCATTGATTTCTTAAAACAAGCCCAACCCCAAAACCTCATTAAAAAAAAAACCCAAAAACTCAAAAGGGCATCAAAGTAATTTAATAATCAAAATTAAATTCAATAGGGACAGCAGCCTTTTTTTGGGTGTTTTTTTAGAGTAATGCTACACTTACCACATTATTGTAAGAACCCAAAATAAAATATCTAAAAAAGAAGAAAATATCTAAAAAGTAAGGAAAATATCTTCTTGCAAAAAGACAATTTTGCCCTCGCATTATTTAATGGGGGAAAATTTGACTTTTTGATCGATAAAGAATTTGGAAATTTCGCTTATGCCATTGCGTAGAGCGCGACGAAAGAAGTTCGTAGACACGGAGTAGATCCGAATCGGATCCGTAACGAAGAAGTTATGGTCTAAAAACCGCGAAGGGCAAAATGGTAATTTGGCCAAAAAGTTAGATTTTTTATACCCCTCTCTCTCTCTCCCCCGTCAGCTCTCTCTCTTTCCTCCCGATTTTGGTCAGCAACCAACCTTTGCTCGCTTTCGATGTCGCCACGGCCACCACACATAGAACTGATCTCCACCGTGGGTACCGTTGGAACCGTGACTCAATCGCCGTTCTTTTCCGACCAACACCAGAATCGGGGGTGCCGGAATCTGGCCGGAAAACCATGATTTCCGACGGCGTTTAGTCCGAAGCCACCCGAACTTCCAGCTCGAAATTCTCCCTCGTTTCTCCACCAAATCGATCGAGTAAGGTATGGTTTTTGAGCTATTTTTCGTGTTCTAGCTGATGGGTATATGGGCTTTGATCGATTTTAGCGTTAAGGGGTTCGATTTTCGACTTGAAGTTTGGCCGAAACTTCGGCCCTTCGAAACTATTATTTCTGGTCACTTTTTTGGGGTGGTCCAAGAACAAAAGTGACTCCAAATGTGGTGTTTTACCTAGGGTAGGAGTTTGGAGTCTCGGTTCCGAGATTTTTCGGCCACCCGAAATTGCTTTGGACACCCAAAGCTGCCCGCGCGAGCTGGAGCGCGTGGGCGACGGTAGTGATGAAATTCGGTGCAGTTTTGTGACCCTCGTGTCGTCACGAGCGCGTAGGATTTCGCGGATCTCAATTCGGAGTCCGTTTGGGCCCCGAACGGATTTTCCATATCGCGCGATCCGTGGGTGCAGTGTCGTTTGATCGTTGGATCGCGCTGAATTTTGGATATGTCGGTCTACGTAATTTCAGGATCAAGCAGGATTCGACGGATTGCGAATCGGAGTCCCGGATACTCCGAAATCGCGAACCCTGGGGCTAGGGTTAGGGTTTTAAGCGATAACGCAATTTTGGCCAATCCGACCGTCCGATTAGGACCAAATTCGTAGAACAGGGTTCCCGCTATATGAGAAACCTTCAGGGATGATCAGATTGGCCATCGGACACCGTGGACCCCACGGGTCCCGGGTCGGCTGATCTGACGGCTTATCGCTTAAGCTGAACGTCGAACCTCCCAAAACTGTTCCAAGCGTTGAAAAAGGCTAATGTGGGCATAGGAGTAACTTGGATTTGAACGCACGTATTTCTAGGAACCGGGGGCAGGGTGTTTAATTGAAATTCTTTTATTCAACAGTTTATTAATTTATTATTCATGGATAATCAGGCATCAGAGGTCCAGCCGACCAGCAGGAGAAACCTTCAAATGGTCAATTTAGCTCGGACCATCTGTGAGTGGACTTTCTTTCACGAATTATTTTATATAAATGAGTTATATAGAGAACTTTCTATAAGTAAGATTTCATAAGTGATTTTATATTGATTTTATATAAATGAGTTTTATAAATGAGTTTATTTGAATAAAGTTCTTTATTTGATCTTGAGTAAACCTGATTGTGGTTTTGAACATGATTAGTACAGTAATAGTTTTATAAATCTGTGCTACTTATTTACCAGTTATAGAAACAGAGTTTGAGATTGGAATCAGTTGAAATAGCAGCACAATTTGAGATTTCAGTTATTAATCAGATTTTGTTTTTCTAAAGGAATTTATGTTAAACCCACCTCGTACCCATTTCCTTTGGTGATTACCCAGAGTTGGGCTGATGTCTATGGACATCCGGCCCGATTTCAGTTTATGTCAGTGCACTTGACTTTGCCTCACGAGTTACGGGGACGCTCCGACCGTGAGTGCCAGGATTTGTGGCTCGGCAGACTTGGTGTCCCGAGACCTGCCAGGATTGCGGCTCGGCTGACTCTGTGTCCCCGAGACCTGCCAGGATCGCGGATCAGGCTGACTACGGGCCCCTGTATCCTGCCTGAGCGACTCGAGTGACTTGGTGTCATCGAGGACCTGCCGGCGGATCAGGCTGATCATAGTCCCCTGATTTCGCCAGTTTGCGGCTCGGGTAGACTGCGTGGTGCCCGAGACCTGCCAGGGGAATTGATGGATATGACAGGGGGACAAATAGGTGGTATTTTCAAAGGATTTTGAGTTTTCTTTTATTCAAGGATGATTTTCAGCCATTTTATATTGGTTTCTCAGTAATTGCACATTTATATTTTTGTATTTTTATTCAGTTATGCCAGTTCTTTGATTTCTCCAGGCAGTGATATTTTTATATGTCTGATCGATTATGTAAGTTTATGCATCAGCATACTGATTCATGCTTATAGAATCTCTTATATTAAGACATAGTTAAATTATTGATATATATATATATATATATATATATCCTTAGTTATTTCAAAACTGGGGTATTATATTCTGACTTGTTTTTAAGAACTTCATTTTTGTCCACTCACAGTTTAAAACTTGTTTTTCGCCCCCAGACTGTAGACGTACGCGGGATCCACCACCGGGCCACTCATAACCTCCGCGCTTCAAGTCAGGTAGAGTTTATAGAAAATCCCTGAAACCTTGAAATTTAGAAAATGCTCTGATATCTCGTTGAAACTGAAAAACTGGAGTTGGGATTTTGTTATTTGAATTATTCTGGCAGTTGGTGCGGATTATTTGAATGTTTAACAGGTGAAAAGTTTTGGGAATGGTCAAAATACAGGGGAGACTCTGCCGAATTTTCGGCAGAAGTCTAAGGGAATTTTAAAGAAGAGTTGAAGCAAGAAGGGTAAAAAGGTCCCTTGTGCCCGACAGTCGCCAGGTGTCGGATACGCACGGGACTTGGCTCGAATTCCAAAGTGAAAATTGGGTCGGGTCCTGTCATTATTATCCTACATTTCTGTACCACATGATGTGACATATCCATATCATATGCCACATCAATTAAATAAATAAAATTAGAAAAACATAAACTAGTATTTTACATGATATTGGTTTGTTTATAGAAAGTAAATAGTGTATAGTTTATCTATATCACTAGTGCTAAGATATGGATAAATATCTCTTATATATATCATAAAATTAGTTTAAAAAAATATTATATCTATGTATTAAGATTTTTTGCTCATTTCACCGCAATCCATCACTAAATTTTGAGAAGAAGAAAACTCCAAAAATAAAAGAAAAGTTATTCTTTTTTGAATATAATGAGATGTGATGATAAGCACGACAGAGAATGAGATGAAGATCTATCCCGACATATCCACCTAAATACGTGCCAGCTAGCAAAGTACGTAATAGTCATATTTTTCTTATTCCTTTTTGTGCCCTAAACAATGCAAAAGATCAATAAATATCTAACAAAAATAATAAAGGAATAAACTAACATGCCCTCAGCTGTAACAGTGGCTTGAGATACACGGAATCTTTTATTAGATTTCAGAAAAAAAAAATTATTTATTAAAATATTTGATTGGATTATTCTTAGTTAATTAGAGCGCAAGTAAAGCAAAGGCCCTGAAAGAAACAATACTTTTCCTACTGTTAGAGGGGTTTCTCTGAGTAGTGGATAGATCTTTGGTATCTATTAGCTAGCCAGTCTGTCTGAAAACGAGGGTTTTGTATTTCTCTTTAGGTTTCTATCAAGTTGGTGACTTTTTTATCATCATCAAGAAAGACACAGAAAGAGTTAATGGCGAAGACTTGGTCTGGAAGAAGGTGTGAGAGTATCTGCAATGGTAGGTTTAATAATCTCTCATCATCTGGTGATGGGGAGGAAAAACGTCATCAAGTACAACTTAGAGCTAGCAAGAATTCGCTTCCTCCTCGTCCTCGACCACTCTCTCCTGTGAATCCTGGTGGACAACCATCTGTGCTAAAGCGTGGACGATCATCCGAGCCAATTTAAAACAAGAAGAGGAGGAGGGTGACGTCGAATATTGATGATGAAGTTCAAGCTGGTGATCATGGTAAATTTACTACTAATAGTACTTGTCTTAATGTCGTTTCATCAGTATCCCAACGCTCTAGCCACTTGACGTTGTCTAAATCGGTACTGCTAGTAGATGATCATTCTCCTTCTCTTGATCATCAAGTGCAAGTGCATGATGGTGGTGATCTTGATCTGTCACCGGCAAGGGCTGTTCGGGTTGCAATGTTAAAGTCCAGGCCTAGGTTTGCATCTACCATCGTCAAGGCACAGCAGGATATTGATCATTCTACTATTACACATAATAATGTTGAAGCTGAAGCCAAGATTGCCAAGTTCAGAGCTACTGAGATTGCCAAAGCTAATGACTTGATCAAGAAGCAACGCCAAAGAGATAGAGAAGCTGCTCGGCTTGCCCTCTCTGAGATGGAAAAGAATGTCGTGATCGAAGACAATTTCAGAACCATGAAAGAATTTCAGATGTTGATTTATGGTGCCACTTTTAACTGACCATTGCGTTAATTTTTTGACTGCCGTACATGTAATTGTAAAGTTTCCCAGTTGATTTATGGTTCCCAATACTAACTCCTTGGTAACAATTACTGCAATCAATACAAATACAACAATTCTCTCAAAGGGTCTCTTTGTTTTGTATTCACTCTAACATTTCCCAACCATTAACACAAACACCAACGCTTCCACTATTCCATTTCATCATCATCGTCATCATAATCATCAATACTAGTTTTCTCTACCTCTCTTTAAACTCCATTACCTACAATTACTATAAGGGTTGAAAGGAAAAGGAAAAAGGAAGAGGAAGAGGAAGAGGAAGAGGAAGAGGAAGAGGAAGGGAGATGGGTGGCGGTCATGGCATGTTTTTGGGATTAGAGGTGTTGGGTTCGTGAGGGGTTGCTGTTGGGAATTCTCTTTTTCTTAAGTTTTTCAATTTTCTAATTTTATTTCATAAGATAAAAATTACGAAATAAATCCAGTTGTAAAAAAGAGTTTAATTTCTACTTTAAAATGGACACATGGCAATATTTGAATGAGAGTATCACAGGCTGATGTGGTACATCCGTACTATTCTATAATTTCTCTTAACACCATCTACTACCGTTTAATCATTACTTTTGTATGTAATTCAAAGTTTGTTATTAATTCCTTTCCATAATAATTGAGTCAAACAAAGTATGCTCATATATGCTCATATCCTTCTTCTTGTCCAATACTGAGGTATTTATAAAGAAGTACAACCCTAAATAAAATAAGAAATAAATCCAAGTTACAATAGAAAATAAATATAAATTACAATAGGAAATAAATCTCAATTATAATAGGACTAGATAAATGGGTATAAGCAACCAAAATCATAACATAGTAAGGAACAAAAAATCTTAACTAAGTAAGAACTCGCGAACAAATTGGTTTTGTATGTCTAACCAAAAATAAAAATCATGTTTATCGCTCCTATTTGTAAGTTAAGTTGTCCATTTTTTTTAGGCTTAATATCATAAAATGTCCCTAAGGTTTACGAAACTATCAGATTGCATTATTAATGTTTTTTTTTTTTGTGTCATTCGTGGTCCTCAAAGTTAGTATGTGTAATCACAAATGATCCATACCGTTAGGTTCCGTCAAAAACTCCATTAGTTTGCTAACGTGGCATATATATCATAAAATATCTCTGAGGTTCACGCACTTATCACAAATGGCCCTTGCGAAATTTTTTAATTTTTTAATTTAAAATTTATAAAATTTTGGTTTTCTTTTTAAATTTTTTTAAAAATCTATATATATAAAACAAAAGACAAAGAATGGTAAAACATTCAAAATACTAGAAAATGCAATTGGTTAATGCAAACATTAAGAATTGAAATTATTAATTAAATGAGGATAATATGGTAAATTCACATTTTTTATATTTAAAAAATTAAAATTAAAAGAAAAATAAAATAATGGATCCAATTTTCATGGAACACAACTACCCATTATCTTTTTTAATTCTAAAATAAATTTAAATTATTTTAAAAAAAGCTTCTTGCAGGCGCGAAAGCGAGTGTAGAAAGGCTAGTATATATTGTATTTTAAATACACGTGACACTATATTTTTTAAGATATGGACTCCACATATATGCCACATCAACAAACTAATGAAGTCTTTTTAAAATAATTTAAAAATGAAAAATGAAAAAAACCATTTGTAGAAGATTTTAACTTTGAAGACCATTTATGAACCCTAAAGCCTTGGTTTTTCCAGTTTAAGTTTTATGAATTTTAATTATTTTTTAAAAACTCCATTAGTTTGTTGATTTGGCATATATGTGGAGCCCACATCTCCAATAATATAGTGTTACGTGTATTTAAAATACAATATATATTTTTAAATAATTTTAAATTCATAACATTTAAAAGAGAAAACCAAAATTTTATGAATTTTAAATTAAAAATTAAATTTTTTTCACAAGGACCATTTGTAATAGGTGTGTGAACCTCAGGGATGTTTTGTAATATATATGTCACGTTAGCAAACTAAAGGAGTTTTTGACGGAACCTAACGGCAGGTACCATTTGTGATCACACATATTAACCTTGAGGACCACGAATGACACAAAAAAAATATTAATAATGCAATCTAATAGTTTCGTAAATCTTAAGAACGTTTTGTGATATTAAGCTTTTTTTTTTGTAAAGTAGAAGCAAAATTGCAAAGAAGATTTAAATTATTGGATCAAATTCAATAACTTATTGAGATATGGCTGATAAAAAGTTAGGAAAATGTTAGTTTGGTTAAGAAAAAAAGTACAGCGCATAGACATCTATCTTGATCTTTTTTTATGAGGAACGAACGATGGCTGATTCCTTGTTTGATAGGTGCTTAGGAGCATGACATATTTTTCAGAGACGAGTCTCGGTCGACATTAAAGAATATTGTCTTCTTAATGTCGATCGTTGTAGCATTAGGGCTGTACAAGTTGGATGTTCCTCAATGAGCAATACGACGGATCTTATACCCGTCAATGTATTCAATTACACTGGAAGCTTGATTTGTCTAAGAAAATATGTTAATTTGATTGAAGCAGAGGCTGGCGAGAGGAATTTCTTAAATGTAGGAAAGATTCAGAGGTCAATGTTGGCCCCATATTCTTGTCAGTATATCGTTTTCGCTGTATTTTTTATAATAAAAAAAATTGTTTTGATGGGATCGGGTTATGGTTTTTCTACAAAGCTTGTTATTTGGATTATGGACAGCCAATCAGTATATATGGTTTGAGTCTGAGCAAAGGTCTTTCTCTTTGCCTTTTTTTTCTGCCATGTGCGATTGCTAAAGAGCATGACAGTGTTAGGGTCCTAAGGCTCATAAATGTCCAAATTATGATGTCTCAATTACGCAATGTCAGTTGTTGGTTTCTTGGGGTTTATCCCCACTGCTTCAAAAAAAAAAAACATTACGCAATGTCAAATTTCAAGGTCCTGTAATGACATTAGTAGAAAACATAACAAATGACAAGGTTTTTTGCCCCACTAACAAAAGGTCCGGCAATCATGATTGTGATAGTTGATATATAGGACGAACGTGGGTTTCAGCTGGAAATTGGCATTTGTTTTGGCGATCAGTAACCACCGCACCCAACTACAACTATAACTACCACTTTTTAACTTTCACAAGTAGAAAATAAAAGTAGGGACTAGAAACATACAACAAACTCAAACATCACTAGACAGCCAAACAACCATCAAATAAGGTGGAAGCGCCAAAGGCGATGAGTGAGGATCAGAAGTGAATAGGGGAGGGGAAGGTCTAGGAGGGTAAGGAGGAGAGGGCAAAGGACTAGAAGAAGGATGGAGGTCACCGACCCCCAAGGAGGTCCGCGACTGAAACTTTTCTCGGGTTTTCTCTCTTGTTTACACTTTTCTTTCAATAATAAAAATTTATAATTCGTGAATATGTTTTCTCAAGTGAAACTTTTGTGTCTTATTTTGGTGTGTTTTAGCTCCGTAAAATACATCTCACAATATTTGGATGGATGATAATAATAAATCAATGAACTCATTACCCAAAATTTAATAATTAATCAACTCATTCAACAGGGTCTAGTCCAGTAAAAAAAGGACTTCATTTTCTGACTAGTGGTTTCAAGTTCGAATCCCCATAGCATTAGAGAAAAAATAAAAAAATAAAAAAACTCATTATCAGCCACAAAAAAAAGTACCCATTTAATATCTCTTAAATTTTACCAACTAGACCTTGGTCTAGTGGTATTTGTCTCTACTTGGATGGAGGAGGTCTCATGGTCAACTCACATGGATGGCGAGGACCATATATATTTGTGATAAGTTCGATATCTTGTGATGATGTACTCTTGTTGTGGGAATATGGCCCGTACAAAAATATCTTGTATATATTCTATCTTTCGTCAACAATATCCCTTAAAATTTTGGTTTTTTCATATATATTTTCCCTTATTATTGGTATTGGATGATTACTCTAGTATGATGGCTTGACTGACGTGTTTTTATTAAAAATAGCTAAAATTTAATTCCCAAATTTATAAATGTCAGTTTTTAAAAAAAACTTTCAAATATAACCAAAAACTCACACAAATTGACCCAAATGCTCTCTAAAAAGTTGATGAGAAAACCCACCAATTCAAGCCATAGACACAGAGATGATTTGTATTGCCTAGATTTATGAAAACATTGACTTTTCCTTTTCTTCTTCTTTTTGGTAATTACATTGTCATTTTTATGGTAAGATTCATAAGCATGATTGAGTTGACGAATTCAATTTTGTTTTTATGCTTTTAGCTTTTAGGTGTAACTGAATTATAATTTAGAGGGTATTTGGGCCAATTTAATTGAGTTTTTGGTTATATTTGAAAGATTTTAAAAAAATTGACATTTATAAATTTGGGAGTTAAATTTGGGCTATTTTTTTTAATATAAGAACTCCTGACTGACTCTATACATAGTTTCTTTATACATACCTTACATATGCAAATTGGGTGCTTAAGAACCAAAATTGGTAGTACTTTATACGCAATTGTAACTAACTATAAAATCCTTTCACAAGTTTACGAATTTATTTTCGGTTCCTATTTCTTATGAGTTTAGAGTGGAAAGCCGTAATTTAGGACGGGATTGATGAAATCATCTCAATTAGGTAGTCTTTGTATTATCAACTCCCTCAGTCACATATGTAATTATTATTATATATATATATATATATGAATTTCAACACCCTCAGTCACATACATTGTGAGAGTCTCCAACCCCTCTCTCTCTCTCTCTCTCTCTCTCTCTCTCTCTCTCTCTCACATGGATATTTTTGGCATTAGCACACTTGTTATTGTGCTCTCTCTTCTGCACCATGTACATGGAGATGTAACTTCCACTAAAGGATGTGATATTTTCCAAGGAAAGTGGGTTTATGATGCATCATATCCTCTGTATAATTCAGCAAAATGCTCCTTCATAGAGAAAGAATTCGATTGCCTAAAGAATGGTCGTCCAGACAAATATTATCTTAAATATCGATGGCAGCCCACTGGTTGCAGCTTAACAAGGTAAATACACCCATGACTAGCCTTTGCTGCTTTAATCTCTACTTCGGTTTCAAATGGATCGTTTTCTTTTATGAAGCAAATGGTTCTGTATATGGTTTCTCTGTTGGCCTATCTCCGATCCCATCTATGCTATGCTAACTCACATATAGAGATAGGGTTGTCGATGGGTTGCTTTCATGCATTTTGTCCTCAAATTTAAGACTATTTTTCTTTGATATTATTCCAATTACAAGAAGCAGAAAAATATTGAAGGGGTTTCCCTCATTTGGAGCTTAGTATCATATGATTGGATAAAACTTATCCATGTAGGTTCAACGGTCAAGATTTCTTGCAAAGATTTAGAGGAAAGAGCATCATGTTTGTTGGGGACTCACTGAGCTTGAATCAATGGCAGTCACTCACTTGTATGCTTCATACAGCCAACCCACACACCCCATATAAATTGTTCAGGATAGGAGGGCTATCCACATTCACATTCCCTGTAAGACTAATTATACCTCTCAATTTTACCTTCTTTTTACTTTTTGTTCATGCGTTTATAATTAGTTTTTCACACGAGTGCACTGCATCTGACACTAACACATAAATTTATTAGTATTTTTTGAGTCTCGCATAAACAATAGAGATGATTATCTTGAACTAAACCAACATTATTTTTCGAGTCTCGTATAATTAATTTTCTCTACAAGGACACTGCATCTAACATTGGTTTTTTTTTTTTTGAGTCTTCAAGTTAATAATGCGAATGATGACAATTATGCTTTTATAATGCATATCTCTACCAGCTGTTTTTGGTAGGTAAAGCTTAATACATGAACTGAAAGAGCAACCAAATCAAACCAACGTTGGTTTGCATATATAATATGCCTTAGTTTTATTATATATCTTCCTAAACCATAGCCTGTCAACATCAGCACTTAACAACAGGAAGGTATATGATAAAGCCTTAGACAAACCGTTCATATATATGAATCACATTGGTGAGCATATGGTGGGAATGAAACTAATGTGGATCCACCCACCTATTAGAGCGGGTCCAATCTCTGTACAAGTCGAAAACAATAATGTTAAGCTCACCAAATTTATGCACTTTTACATGAACAATATTTTATCACATAAGACGTACCAAAGAGAATATGATGAATAAGATTATTAAATATCCTAGAATAACTTCAATATTTGCAGTATTGTTCCACAACCTGCAGGCATACAATGTGAAGGTCATGTTCTCTAGGAATGCGTTTCTGGTTGATATTATAGCAACAAAAGCTGGGCGAGTTCTTAAACTTGACTCTATTGAAAGTGGGAAAATGTGGAAGGGAATTGACTTCTTGATCTTCAACACATGGCATTGGTGGCTTCACAGTGGAAGGAAGCAACCGTAAGATCAAAATTAATTCCAATACCCTAAAGTTAGAGAAACACTTGTGTGAAATAGAGATAGCATTGTTTTTCTATTCCCGATCAATTACAGTATATCATGCGTGACTTTTTCACGTGAGAATTTATAATTGGCCGAGAATAACAAAACAGTGGTATCCTCGTTTCGAACAAATTTTCCTTCTAAAGATGGCCCAAACAAAAATTTTCAATTTATTTTGCCTTTGTCGTAAGCAATTAACTAAACATTGTTGTATTCAATGACTGTCATGTGTTGCAGTTGGGATCTAATTCAAGAAGGAAACCGCCTGTATAAAGACATGGATCGGTTGGTTGCGTATAAGAAGGGGCTCAACACTTGGGCTAGATGGATTGACACCAATTTGGACCCCAAAAAAACAAGAGTCTTCTTCCAAGGTGTTTCCCCAGATCATAATAAGTAAGACTTCCTTGGCCTTGTCTATATACACATTGATTGAGACATATATTCACAACATAAAACTATGTTATCTTATGTTTTAAGACTATGAATCTGAACCACTCATGAGACAAATTCTTATTTAATGGTTCCGCATCCTTGCATCTATCACATTGCTAGTTATAGCTTAACATCATAAAAGTTTGACTCTTTTTTTTCATAGTAGAGATTAAATGTCAGTAACTCAAATGATCATCGGATATAATCATTTATTTTTATGATTTAAATGTTTTTTATCGATTAATTATTGTTATAACGTCATTTACCTAACAACTGTTTTAACCCACATTTACATCCTATCACATCTTTGATATGACAATTACCCATGACCTTATTTACTTTTTCTTATAATTACATGTGCTCACCTGTTTTATAACATTTTTCTGCAACATTTTATTCCCCAATTAACCTTTGTATTAATGTTTGGTTAATTAGTGGAGGTGATTGGGGGGAGCCAACTGCAAAACATTGTGAGGGACAAATGCGACCAGTGGTTGGGCATCAGTATCCAGCAGGTTCACATCCAGCAGAGCTTGTAGTAGAAAGAGTGCTGCATTCTATGTCAAAGCCAGCTTATTTGCTTAATGTCACAACCCTTTCACAACTAAGAAAGGATGGCCATCCGTCTGTGTATGGTCACGGCGGTCACAGGGACATGGACTGCAGCCACTGGTGTCTGGCCGGAGTTCCTGATACTTGGAATCAACTTCTATATGCAGCTCTCATAAAAAGAAAAAACAACTAATTTTTTGGCCTCAAGAAACCCTATAATATTTCCAAAATTGAGTATGTAATTGCAGTTCATAATCTCTACATAATTTGTATTCCTATCCATCCACTTCCAAAAAATAATAATAATAATCTATCAATTATTCAACCACTTTGCATATAAAGTGAAGAAAATTAAAGTTTCACCCGAAAATAAATTGGCAATAAATAATCAACATTTATATAAACTCATACAAGATCACGCGACTTTCTAATGTGGAATATTTCTTTACATTCTCGCATAAACAATCTAGATAACCATATCCAGCTTTTTCTTTTTTATCCTTGTAAGTTTTGTCACAAAGTCTTACGTTTTTTTAGATTTAAAAAAAAAAAAAAATCATTTCATTGGAAAGTAATATATACAAAACAAAAGGTGTACTTGGTTGGTATTTCTCTCGGTTCAAATAGACCGCCCAATTGGGTTTATATTTTGTCCAGGTGCATTCTTGAAAACTAGGCCCCTTTGACTTGGGTTGGGTCTAAGGTGATATAGATTTGGACCTGAAATGTGAGGATCCATTTTTGGGCTATAAATTTGGACGCTCACAACAGTCTTGCTAGGCTCCTCTCGGGATCGTCTTGTAAAATTGTACTTTTTATCAGCCGCGGTTAAGAAAGTTCTAATTATGCTCCTACTTACATTTACTTTAGAGTTTAATATAGGTTTATTTAATATAATGCTTCTTGAAATTATGGTCAAATTTTACTTTGTCTTTTAGAAGTCGAAGTGGTCCATTCTAACCTCTTGATCAAGGTTTGGTGATCCAACTTGGCCCCTATCGTCATCTCCATTCATAATTTCATAAATTTTGATGACGTAGCAGGGCTATTGTAATCTTTTCATCACAAGTGATGACGTGTAATGTGTATAACTCACTTTTTTTTTTTTTGCTTAAGTGAAATAAAATATTAATAAAAGTTAAAAATATAATTAAATAATGTAATTACTTGTTTAATATTATATATATATATATATATATATATATTAAAAAAATGAAATTTTAATAATAAAAAAATCTCTTCTTCTCCATCCACTTCTGGTGAGGGAGGAAATGTAGGATTTGACCATAGTTTCATAGGACACTACAATAAATAAGTCTTTAATATATCAAAAGCGACACTAAACAAGTGTTTAAAAAACAAATAAATACTGTCAACGGGATCTAACCCAGTAGAAACGAACCTTGACGTGTAGATTAGTTGTCTCAAGTTTGAATCTCTATGGCATGTGTGTGAAACCCTATCCTCTTATAATTTACACTATTGTTTGTATTTTAAAAAATAAATAAAAAACCATACGAATAATATTCTCCACATTTTTATCACACCACTCCATTCTTTTTTGCCTGAAAATAACTCTTACATGCATGTGTAAGATTTCTTGTGTTTTATTGAAGTGGACACAAATTGTGCTCTGCATATGCTCAATCACATTGGTTAATACCCTCCAGGAGTGAACATATTTATGTGGTCCATGACCATAGGTTTTGAAATCTATCATATGTTAACATTTTCTTTGTAATCGTCATATTTACCAAATTTCGAAGGGATTAAAAAACTTTACATTCAAAAAAACTACTTCAAATATATTTTTTAAAAGATATATAAAAAGGTTATAAATAATTTAAAACAGAAACAAGTCACAGAGCTTATCAATTAATTATATAACTTTGGAATGTACCAGTTGTCTTCGAAATCGTGTTAATAAAAAATCAACGGGCCTTTCCAGATATACTACTACTCTGCTACAAATGGGGTTGTTTCTGGGCCTTAATTTTTGGATTGAATGGGCAAAGAAAGGCCCAAGTGATGGGGAGTTTGTCTTAGACTTGGGCCAGCCAAACTATTAAAGCAGGAAAGAATCTTGACTTGATTAAGAACTAGGAAACATGAATCCCATATCGGAATACCGTTCTATGAATCGAACTTTTATATAGGGCTTTTCAACACTAAAGCTTGTCCCTTCGGGGACATCCGATAAAATTGGAACGATACAGAGAAGATTAGCATGGCCCCTGCGCAAGGATGACACGCATAAATCGAGAAATGGTCCAAATTTTTTTGCACTTTCTTGTGTGACTTTTGAAAAAAAAAATTTCTTTGTTTTTTGACAACCGTGAAACAATAGGAAAATTACTGTATAATTCATTGTGTTTCCTTGTTTTTATTTATTTATTTCAATGTTTCTGAACTTGGCATCTTGATTGATACATCCATTTTGGAGCTGCTTGGAGAGGTTGGATCGATCTAATCAAAATACCGACTATAAAGAAAAAGGACAAAAGAAAAATGTTACGGATTGGGAAGGTAGCTAGCCTCCAACCTTATCATTTGCGGGTGATGAAAAGCCACTCAAAACTTGCAACAATCCAAACTAGAAGTTCCTTTATACGCCTAAACCAATCAGGACACAGCCACTGTCTTTGCCACTTGCAAAGACCAATATCTCATCATCAATTAGGCTTTGTCTTGAACGAAGGTTATAGTTTGGGAAAAAAAGATATATAAAGGGTAAATGTTCTCGTGTCAGATGTCTAACATGTTATATTATTAAATGATTAGTCGAATTCCATATTTTAAGACAAGAAAAGGAATCTTCGCCTAAATGAAACCCTTAACGAGAATATTTTAATCTAATGTCTTTCAGAAAAGTAAAGTTAATAATTCAAGCCCTTAATGACTAAATCAATCAATTAAGAACAGGAATTAGACTTATAAGAAGCACAGTGTGCACTATTTAAACTCACAAAAGTAATAATATTTTTAGCTACCACCTTCTTCTGAGTTCTGACACATGGCTGCTGCTTCTATATTTTCTGTAGCATTAATATTATTTTCTCTGTTGTACCAGATAGGGGGTGTGGTGAGTCAATACTGGGTGAGGGAACAAGTAAACAATGCTGGGTCTGGGTGTGACCTTTTCCATGGAGAATGGGTGTACGATAGGTCCTACCCTCTCTACATTTCAACAGACTGTCCCTTCATTTTGAAGGAGTTTGATTGCCAAAAGAATGGTAGACCAGATAATGAGTATCTCAAGTACAGATGGAAGCCCACTTCATGCGATTTACCAAGGTAATTGAGTCTTCTTGCCATTGTTCTTTTCTCTCTCGTCTTTTTTTTTTTTATAAAATTTTTTGGGGACAATGTATATACGTAGGTTCGATGGAAGAAGCTTTTTGGGAAGATTTAGAGGGAAGCGCATCCTATTTGTAGGGGACTCATTGAGCATGAACCAATGGCAGTCTCTCACATGTTTGCTTCATAAATCAGTGCCAGAAGCCAACTACACCTTGTCCAAGGTTGGAGGTGTCTCCACATTCAAGTTTCCAGTAAGGCTGCCTACCTTAATTTCCTTCTAAACCATGCATTTAATACCTAATTAGGATCTCCAAATGGTACATGAAATTGGGAACGACAACATGCTCATGCTCAACTTGCATTAATTTGTAGGCATACGACGTTTCGATCGTTCTGTCCCGCGATGCCTTTCTGGTAGATGTTGTGAATGAGAGCAATGGGCGTGTTCTTATGCTTGACTCAATTCAAAATGGAAGTTATTGGAGAACCTTTGATGTCTTGGTCTTCAATACATGGCATTGGTGGCTTCATACTGGAAGAAAACAACCGTATGTGTTACAATTTTGTTTTGTTTTTTCTTTTATTTTTCGCTTCATCAAGTTATTTTTAGAACTAATAAATTAATGGAATGCAGGTGGGCAGAAGTTCGATATGGTGTGAATAATGTACACAACGACATTGATCGCATGAAGGCCTATGAGAAAGCTTTGACGACATGGGCTAGATGGGTGGAATCTAGTGTGGATCCTAGTAAAACGAAGGTCTTCTTCCAAGGTGTTTCTCCGGATCATATGAGGTAAACAATGGGCTGCCTAGATAAGGACTTTTTTCAAAACTAATTCGTTTGTAGATCTCGAGTCTTTGTATTTAGCATCGGTGTATTTACATGCATTTAAATGAATGTTAACTATTAAATTAATCTAATATATTTTAATCAGTCCACATCAGCATCTTTTTACACCTTATATGTGTATCTAATACTTTTTCTTTAAAATAACTTTGAAATAGGGTCCTCGGGTTACCTCAGTGGTTGAGGTGCTTCCCCCCTCCCCCCGTGACCCACCTTCGAATCCCACAGAGAGTGTGCCCCCTCCCCCTTATCGATGTATCTCAAAAAAAATAAAATATCTTTGAAATAAAATATTCATAACAATAACAAAAATAAAATGTCTCAGCAAGCATCAACTCTTCAACCCAGCCTCCTATCCCCCTTGCAGCAGCTCCCCAGCCATCCATGGCTGCCACACTTAACCCCCCTCCCACTTCTCTCTCTCTCTCTCTCTCTCTCTCTCTCTCCCTTAACAAATCTGCAAATAAATGAAAAATAATTCGCACAATCACTACTATTAAACCTGCAAATTAAACCAAGTCGACCTATGTGCACGTGTGAGAGGAAAAGAGAGTAAGGGTCTGCAATTGGTTGGCAGTGTGGGGGCTGGGTTGAGGAGAGAGGTGGTTGCTGCTTGATTTGAATTTTTTATTTTTTATTTCAATGTTATCAAATACATATAGTAAGGTGCGGCAGTTAGGTTTGGTATAATACAATTATTTTGATGTGGACTTATTAAAATTCATTAGATTAATTTAATAGTTAATATTTTATTAAATGTGTGTAAATGCATTGATACTAAATTTAGAGACTCAGAATCTTCGTGTACCTAAAAAACTAACCATATGTACAGAATCTTCGTGTACCTAAAAAACTAACCATATGTAAAGAAAAAAAATTGGAAAGTACCATGTGTTAGTGCAAGTGTCAAGATCATCTATGTCAAGTGATTACAAGCACTTATCCATAAATCCGAGATTCTATATTCGATGAAGAAAGAAAAAAATTGAAAAGTAAAACTTCATATGCCGTTGTTCTAACTTTGACAAATAGTTAACCCACTGGCATATATGAGAACACACACAACCATTTATAAGAAATGTTTTTTTAACATAAATGTTTTGATCTTTTCATTTGTGCTAATCAATAGGTCAAGAGAATGGGGTGATAATGCAAAATCGGAGACCTGTTTTGGACAAACAGCACCAGTTCTAGGAACACAATATCCAGGAGGCTCACATCCAGCACAAGTTATTTTAGAAAGAGTGTTGCGCACAATGTCCAAGCCAGTTTACTTGCTCAACATAACAACACTGTCACAACTCAGGAAAGATGGTCACCCTTCCTTCTATGGTTTTGGCGGCCGCCGTAGCATAGATTGCACCCACTGGTGTCTTCCTGGCATTCCGGATAGTTGGAATCAAATTCTTTTTGCTGCACTCTTCCAATGAACAGATGCTAGTCATTTTCTCCTTTCTTTCTTTGTTTTAGTTGAATAAATCATCAACATTTTTTAGTCTAATAATAATGTTTTCCATTTGTAATTGTAAGTTGAATATCTACATTCTCTTGCAAACTAGCTAGGAACAAGGGTGTGTTGCACAACGTATGGTCAAATAAATATATAGGCCCTGTTTGGTGGGTCGGATTGGACAAGACTAGATTGGACTTGGAGTGTTGGACTGGGCTGGCTAGGACTAGACCAGACTTTGAGTCTATTGTTTGGTGCTTTACTTAACTTTGCACTAGAATGGACCACCCAAAAAAAAAAAAAAAAGAAACTTTTAGTGCTTATTCAATTATTTTATATAAAAAAATAAGGGAGATTTTGGAAAAGACCAAAGGAGAGAGAAATTTGTTAAAAGAAGCCAAAATGGACAAAATTACCCTTATTTATTTTTGGATTTCCTAAGGAATCTTTTACATTTGCATGTCTTTGTTTTGAAAGTTGAGAGGTTTTTCTGTCTTTTTTGAAAAAGTTTTGGCTTTTTCTAAAAGTGAAAGTTTTTTTGTGGCTAAAACTTAAATTTACTATAAAGGAATTAATTAAAGGTATAATGGTCATTTGTCCCCTGAACTTATACCTTAGTTTCAATTGACCCCCTATCCTTTTTTTTTAAGAAAATTAAGGACCCGATCTATTTTTTTCCGCCAATGTGCCCCCCAACGTCAAAATCTGGCACTTTTCATCCATTCTACCGTCAAGATGGAGGTTACTTTTGTCATTTCGCTTGTCCACGCAAGTCAACCCAGTGTTGAAAAGTCAAAGGAGGCTAGGTCAGTTTTGACCCAAAAAAAGAAAAGAAAAGAAAAGGAAAGAAAAAGAAGCAAGGTCTGAGCTGTAGCTGTAGGGTTCGAAAGTTTGGGGGGAAATTGGGGATTTCACGAAATCGAGTTGCATAGTGGCTAATGTTGACAAATTGACGAGGTATTCATAGGAATCTCGAAGCAACACACCTGTATTGACCAAGAACGATGCATGTCGAAATCTGAAGTAGTAGGCAGGCTCCCAAGTATAGTAAGTCTTCAACTTTCCCTTTCTTTTCACTGTTTAAGTGGTTGTGGTCCATAGGTTGTCGGTAGAATTGGATTCTTCTATCTTCTTGCTTTTCCGTAAGATTCTTTTTTTAATAGAAAAGTGTGGCCCCAAAGTCAAGCATGTGCGTTGCTTTGTCTTTGTGTGGCTGATGTTAGTAAAGGCTGGATTCGATTGGTGGGTTTGTTATAGTAAATTGAAGTTGCTGAGTGAATTAAAATAAATTTTGTTGTTTGTAGGTGATCCAGAGTTATTTACGATTGAAATTCATCATATGGGGTATTTTAAAAAGGAGAAGTATGTGGGAGGTACTGCCTAATGGGTAGACAACTGTAATACAAATTAGTTGTTTGTGCTAGACTTATACGATGTTGCTGAATCACTAGGATACAACCACATAAAAGTTTATTATAGCAAAAGGTCCACAACATTAGGTTATGTGGCAATTTGAGGAGACTTGGATGTGCTTGAGTTTGTGCATGAGATATCTGCATCAAAGATTCACACCTTGTTAGAGAATGAAGCCTCTGCAACCATATTTAACTTTCAGAATTTGCTTCAACCACAATTGGTACATGTAGATGTACAAGATGATGCGATCATTGCTGATGATGCCGATGATGAAGCTGAAGAGGAAGATGAGGAGCAGCAGGTAGATGAGAAAGAAGACTTAAATGTTGATGGAGACGATGATGACGAAGAGCGCCTGCAGTTCATAGATAGTGACGACGAGAAAACAGATGAAGAACAAGACAAACAAAAGGGAGCAGAAGATGACAAGTGGTTTGATAGGCATGTAGTGGATGAAGCTGTTGAATACCACAGAGAGAACCTAGTGATGTTCCAAGTGATGACTACAATTAAGAGGACCTTCTAAGTGTTTCAGAAGAGGAAGATGAAGTTGATGAAAATACAAGTGTGAAAAAGGTTAGTCACAGAAGAAAAACTTCTAGGTTCAAGCAATTCAAAAGGGTGACTGGTTTATTTAATCCATTATTTCATATTGGAATGGAGTTTGCTAACATGGAACAATGTAGGTAGGCCATAAGATTCTATGCAGTTTCAAGTGCTAGACCAAGTTTGCCACTTCTTCATGGTTTGCTCAAAGGTTTGATGAGGACTAGAGAGATAATCCTAACATGTCTGTTTCAGATTTCATGAAGATCACGAGGAAGAATTATGGCATAGATATCATTGCAAACCTGTTTTACAAAATCAAGAGCATAGCTAAAGAGAGAATACATGGAAGTATTGAATAACATTATGTAAAATTGTGGGATTCTTGTGAAGAGTTGAAGGCAAACAATCCAGGAAGCACTGTATTAATCAAGACTGATTTGTGAGGGGGCAACCCAGTATTTAAAAGAATATATATCTGTTTTGGTGCATTGAAGAAGGGCTTTATTGCAGGGTGCATGCCAGTTGTGGGTTTCAATGGTTGTCATGTGAAAGGAACTCATCTACGACATATTTTATTTGCAGTTGGTATTGATGCGAATAATAGGATGTACCCTGTCACATTTGCTATGGTTGAAATAGAAAATAACAAGACTTGGACATGGTTTATGGAGATTTTCTTTGCTGATGTTGGGTGTGAAAATGGTAATGGTTAGGTGTTCATGTCAGATAAGCAAAAAGGTTTGGGGCAAGCCATTAGGGATTTGATGCCCATTGTTGAACACAAGCATTTTGTTAGGCACCTCCACAATAATTTCAAGATTGTTGGTCACAGTGGACTAGCATTGAAGCAAAGAATGTGGGCAGTAGCTAGATCAACTACAATACCCACATTTGAAGCTGAAATGGAGAAGATGTTATCTCAATTAGATGCAGCTTACAGATGGCTTCAAGAAAGGCCAACAAATCATTGGAGTATGTCACACTTCACAACTCATTCAAAGTGTGATATGCTTCTTAACAACTTGTGTGAGTCTTTTAACTCAGCTATTATTGAAGCAAGGGATAAGCCAATCCTGACACTACTATAGAGAATTCGAAGTTATTTGATGTTAAGAATGGCTAGACTTAGAGAAACTGTTTGGACACGTGATGTTGGTCCTAGGATATTTGAAATTGTTGAGAAACTAACAACTGAGAGTGCTCAATGCATAGCATCATATGCTGGTGGGGGGAAATATCAAGTTAATAACATCCACGGTGGGATATATGTAGTAGATTTGGAAAGGCACACGTGCACTTGCAGAAGGTGGGACTTATGTGGAATCCCGTGTTTACATTCTATGGCTGCAATTGCCAAAACAGAGAAGAGCCCTTAAGACTTTGTACGTTCACTTTACAAAAGAGCTGCATATGACAGGGCTTATGAGAGTTATATATCTCCAATGCCTAGTCAAGAATATTGGAGAAAAACATGTCATAGACCCATCAAGCCACCTCTTTACCACAAATAACTAGGAAGGCCTAGAACAAGTAGGCAAAAGGAACCTGATGAGATACCAAAAAATGCAACAAAGCTGAGGAGATATAGGATTGTCATTTGTTGTAAAACTTGTGGAGGTGAAGGTCACAATTCTGCAAGTTGTGGCAACAATGGAGAAAGAGGCGGAAAATTATTTTTGTTGATATGAACTTTGTCAATTTTGGTCCTTTATTTGATGAACTTTTTGATTATTTTTTTGTTCAAGGAACAAGCTAAAGGCAGGGGAAGGGGAACAAGTATGCCAAGTGTTCATGTCAGACAACCAGATCACACTAAGACTTCAATCCAAGCTAGACCTTTTAGAAGAACAAAGCTTGGGGTAATACCATACTGATTTTCTTTCAATAATTAAATTAAATGTTTAAACCAAATTTTGACTGATTTGCTTATTTTGGTCATTCAAATAGGCGAGAAGAGGGGGGCAAGTGTCTGAACTAACAAGGCAGCTTGCTCAAACGGGTGCTACCTTACAAGGAAATCAAATTGGGCATTTTTCTCAACCAAACTTAGAAAATGTACCTCTACCAAAAAGATCAAGGACATGAAGAATGTAGTTGAGATTTTCTTATTTTGGTCATACGTGATTATCGGGCTGATTTTGGATTTTTGGAACACCAAAACATTAGGACTGCTTATTTCGTATTGTAATGGATATGTTTTGGAACATTTGATTTTGATGAATTTGTAGCTGATATGGTCCTAAGATTCTCAAACTGATTTCAATGGATTAGTATTGGAACACAGATGTTTTGGTTGGATTACTATTAGAACACATATGTTTTCCTTGGATTAGTGTTGGAACAGATGTTTTGTAATGGATATCTTTGCCTAGAATGGATATGTTTTGGTTGGATAGTGTTGCAACACATATGTTCGCTTGCTTGCTTATATGACCTTTTGGCCAATTGGAAACAAAATCGTCTAAACACAACTGATACATGCCATTACATTCAACAAAAAGACCAAAAGTCCATCTATTACACCTCTGCCACACAACTGATACACGACATTTCTATCATTGTCTTTGCCTTTCCCACTCCCTTTATTTCTAGTTCATACTACATAGGCAACTTCAAATATCCATCATTGTCTTTGCCTTTCCCATGCATCAACCACAAAACTATCACAAACAATAAACAAGACACCCAAAACCAAGGGTTTTTTTTTTTTTTCTTCAGTTTCTCTGGCCGAGACTTTTTGCATCTTCAATCATGTTTATTTTCCGTAGCAACCCAAGTATAATTTTCTTTGACCTCTCACACATTTGTAGGTCACCCCATTCCCAAAATCAACATCTATTCTGCACATTTGTTATAACAAATTGATACATAAAAAACAGGAAAAAAACCAAAAAAAAAACCTTACCGGCAACCCAAATGGCACAGTCCAAATTTCAATTACAAACTTACCCTCCCATAGATGTAAAACGTCCTCCCTGAATGTGCAACAGTCCAAGATGTTTGGATTTTTGCAATCTTCTCACAATAGCAGACGAAAGGCACCATCCATGAACTACCCTCTTTACCTTGTGAATTCCACCTATGTGACCCGTGACCTTCATGACCTCTGCCAGGTAAGAACCTATTCATCTCGTAATATTGGGTTTTCACCTAAACCCTAGTTCCCATTTTATTAGGGTATGAAAATGGAAGTTGGAAAAATTGAGGGAAATTCATTTGGGGAAAAAACGAGCCAAAAAGAAGGAACTAATAGCTGAAGCGTGGGTTCAGTTAAGTGGAGACGCAAAATGACAAATTAACCTCCAACTTCACGACATAATGGATTGAAAGTGCCAGAGTTGGGGGGCATATTGGCAAAAAAAGTTAGTGGGTCAATCGAAAGTTAGGTACAAGTTCAGAGGGCAAATAACCAGTATACCCTTTTTTTAAATGTACAGAATTAAAATTGAGAAAGCTCCATCACATACTACTTCTAAAATAGCTCAAAACATATCCAAATTTAACAAAGCAATTAAAATACCTATTTTGCCCATCAAAATACAACAAGTCCAGAATATAACAAAGTAAAAACTCAAAACTACGATTCAACCACGAGATCTATGATCTCTAAGCAATGTCGTCACATACTCGTACCTATCGTCACCCTCATCTAATGTCTTGAACACACCCACTTTTGCTGAATGAGTAAATAAAGTAAGTAAGGAGATTCTATCTAAAATAGAAAATTCCATCTTTTTTTAACACATTTCCATCAATTATATGATCATCATCTGCATTCTACTCCTTTAAGCTCTCAACCAACCTTTTCACTTTGGCATCAGAGTTCTCCATCATACTCTCAAATGCATTGGCAATTCTTCCTAACCCATCAACTTTTTTTTTTTCCTTGTCTTACCCTTTTGTTTCTTGATGATGATGATTTGAATTGAGCTTGAGTTTGATCAGTATGATGGCTCCCATCCAACTGTACATCAGGAATGTTACTCTCAGATGCTTCATCATCATCATTTAGAACCATCTCAACAGGAGCTAAAGCAGAATTTTCGGTTGCACGGTCCTTGCCAAATACTTTTTGAAGTCTATTAAACTTTGTAAAAGATTTATCTCTCCACCCAACAGCATCACTATGGTACTGCAATAAAATAAAACTAAGATTTGTTAATCCAACCAAGACATAAACTAAATTAGAAAAAACATCGAAATAGAAAGATGTATTTACCAACCTCTGCATAAGCATTCCACACCTCGTCGCTATCAACCTCTACAAATTTCTTCTCATCATTCCGAGCGAAACCACTTTGGTTTAACATGTCAACAACAATACTATAATCTTTCTTCAATCTCTTCAATTTAGAATCTAAATGGGGTTTAACTCTAATTGGTGTATGTGGGATCAATAATCTAGGTTTAGTTTCTACCAATTTCATTGTCCCTGCTTTGAATGTGCCGGAGTCACAACGTTGCCCACTCGCAACTAATTCATCAAGGATATTTTATAATGCTTCCTCTTCATTGGCTTCCCATATATATATATATATATATATATATATATATATATATATATTAGCCTTACCCTTAGACATCTACATAAAGTAACAACCACACATATGAACATAAGATGAGTTGCTTAACTAAATTAGATGTAGCAAAACAAAAAAAATCCACTGTCTAAAAGAACAAGAGCATTTAGGAGAGGAAAATTTCATTGAGTTCTTATTTACTCCATCTAAGATGACATAACTATAGTTTGAGATAACCACTCTATCAAAGTATTGAAATCACTTGCAATCACACAAACTCACACATGCAGTCACATAATCAACATATTAAAAGGATTGCAATAGAAAACAATTAATACCACAACTCCTCTTTGTACAAAGAAATAAGAGACACTCAAAAATCTGCAGAAACCACGCATATGAACATAAGATGGGTTGCTTAACTAAATTAGATGTAGCAAAAAAAAAAAAAAAAAACCACTGCCTAAAAAACAAGAACATTTAAGGAAAGTGTAGCATTTAAATCAATTACTGAGTGTAGAACATTGTTGGAACTAATCCCCTCATACCAACAAATAATAAATAACAAAGGAAAGATAAAAGCAATAAAAGTGATGAAAATGAGTAACCATAAGAACACACAGATTTACGTGGTTGGCAAAGTCAAGCCTACGACCCATAGAGAGTTTTTGCCATCATTATGATAAAAATAATGAAGCCCAATAGAACACTACCTTCACATTCTACAAATACAAAGCATTTGCTAAATAATAACTTTCTTTCAAAATCGATTGGCTAAAACCATTTCAGACAGCAACACTAATGGGTTAGCTAATATGTTAGCTCCCTATAACAATGTAATTGTGTAGAATACTAGCAGCATAAGTTGTGCATTCCAAATGGTTGAAGAAGCGCATCATGTTGTCCATAGTTAAAAATGAGCAATTCGAGCAAAGAAAAATTTGTATTTATTATCTAACAAATAAGGCCCCATATAAACTGTTGGCGTGACTTGTGGATATTGACTTACTTTCCTTACACGCCAAGAATTTCTATTATAATTGTAATTGATTTACTTTAATTCTTGATTTCCTACTGCAAATAGATTTAGGAATTTATTATTTACTTGCCCATTCAGGTTTCGTTGTATTATAAATATGACCTCCTACAAGGAGAAGAATACACAGAAAATTCCCACAAACAAATATTCTCTCATAGTTTTCATATTTTAGCATGGTATCAGAGCCTAGGTTCGATCTAGGGACCTGTGCTTGTGTTCTTCTTGAAATTTAAGTGCTCTTCTCCCCCCTTGAGAGGGGGGAGGGGGAGTGAAAGGGATATGTTTATTGACCTATCCCAATTACCTTGACATATTTCCATGAAGATGTTGCTTATTTCTTGACTCCGACGACCCCTTCTCTTCAAGGGGAGAGGAGGATTGAAGAGAAGTTGTGTCTGAGTGAATTAGCTAAAGTTTATATGGAAGAATTTATTGTTGCCATTGTCTCTACTGCCGTGCTCACAGGGTTTCTGTGTTTTGCTATGTGCCCTATTTTTTAGGGTTTGCTCTTGTGTTTCCGCTGTGAACTTTGTTTTAGTTTGTCACTTGTTTCACTCATGGTTGACTAAAACAACCTTAAAATAGCAAATAGTCATGTTCATCTTCCTAGGTAGCTTTATTGTCTTTGTGGAGGATTAAAAGTTAGTTTTATGGTACCATCACTTATGAAGAGATCATAAACAATAATTTGTCTGTAAATACTACAATTTCCCTATAATGTTTGTATAAATAGCTCATCTTATTCGGATACAGTGAGCAAATCCAAAATCTTCTTTATATCGTCATCACATAGTTCATTTGGAATTCCAAAGCAGGATGCATAACTTGTTTCTGCAAGACGACAAAATAATCTTCCATCAACCTTAACCTAGAATTTTGAAGAGAAAACATACAGCAACTAATAGTATTGGATTACCAGATAGCCCTTTCACTGCTTGCTCAGGATCCAATAATTCTGGGTATGAAATAGATGATAGCCGAAACCATGGCCCTGAGAAAGAATACCAACATACAAATCACAAAATCTTTTTTTTTTTTTTGAAAAGAAAAAAAGGCAGGAAACCTTATACTTAATATATGCATAATTTATCATTATTTAAAACTGTAGCAGCTTTTTGTTTATTGGTTTTATGATTTGCTTTTAAAACTTCAAAGTAAACAAATAAATTCAGATGAAGCATCAAATAGTCAAATTCAGTGTAAATCTGAGTCTGATATTTATCTACAAAGCAAAAGAGAGACATCTAATACTTAAGATCTAATTGAGAAAGCAACAATCTGTCCAGAGAGAGAGAGAGAGAGAGAGAGAGAGAGAGAAGCATTTGGGAACCAAAAAGATTAATATGAGATTCTATTCCTGTGGTGGTGTGTGAATGGGAACCAAAACGATTAGTCTAACAAGATGTTTCCAATTATTTCACAGCATTTTCACAGAGATGTTTTCCTGCTTTTAAATTCCCTAAGCAAATCAATGATTTTGACAAATTGAAACAGGGAAAACACAAGAAATAATGGTAATTTAATAACAAGAAGGTGTTATATCTCACATATTACATGCTCAACCAATCATTAACATTCAAAACGAAACACCCATCTTTATAACAAGCATAGTTTTGAACGAACTAAACATAAAAAGAGGTTAAGAAGCTGTAAATCCCCATCCACTTCATTCAATGACAAAGAAAGCAAAAAAAGAAGTAACTCAATTTCACAAATCCACAAACCGAGAAGAAAATTATTGGAGAAAGATGGGTATTGCTCACCGGCTTATTTATTTTTACAAATACTCTTTATCTTGAAAATAACATCTTTCGTTTGTCTTAATTTTAGTTATGTATAATTTGGGCAATGACACATAAGAAATTAAGCCAACACATGCTGGATTTCTTCACTCAAATTGAAAGTTAGACAAATAGGGAACTCTCCAAATCCAAGCAATCCTAGAACTTTGCATATGAATATATAATTGCGTATTTTGTTTATGTATAATTATTTGATTTTTGAAACTTCTTAAAAATTGAATTTGCTATGAATGACATTAGTACTGTTTAAACCATAAAGATATTTGGCTTTTATTATTGTTGAGTTTTTAGTTTTTTAAATATTACCCAATCTTTGAAAAAATCATGAATTTGCCATTGCTTACTTATTACCTATTTGATTAATCCTGTTGGTAGTCATGTTCTTGATTATTAGATTCCTCTTCTGTGCTTACTCAACACTTAGGTTTCTTTTATTATTTTTTTATTTTTTTATTTTTTTATTGTTTATCCTTTTTAGGGTTATAACACATCTTGTACATCATTATAAAAGTAGCTGTGTTGAAGAAGAATACATTTAAGAAACTTATCGTTTATTTTGTTTGGCACTTCATTTGGGACTCAAATTTGATGTGTAACTTCTGTAATAACCCAAAACAAAATATCTAAAAAAGTAAGATTAATTTATTTTACCAAAAAGACGATTTTGCCCTCGCATTATTTAATAGGAAAAAAGGTGACTTTTTGATCGAGAAGGAATTTGACAATTCCGCTTGTGCCATTGCGTAGAGCACGGCGAAACGAGTTCATAGACACGTAGTGGGCCCGAATCGGAGTTGTAACGAAAGAGTTATGGTCAAAAGAGTCTCAGTGGCATAACCGTAAATATTTCGAAGTTGGATCTATAAAAACCCAGCCAGCCTCTCTCTCGCGCGAAAACGGGCCGCCGCCTTCCAAAGCTTGCTGGCGCTGTCTCAGGGCACCACCGGCCACGGGACTGGTGGCGTTGGAACCGTCGTCGAGTCCCCTACCTTTCCAGACAGATCCCTCGCCCTCCGACGACCTGTGCTGGCCGGAAACTGGGAAAGAACGACGGGAACTCACCGAAACTTCAAAACCTCCGATCTCCCTCCTCCGGCCACCATTTCCGTCGACCCAGGTATGGATCTTGAACTTCTCGAGCTGTTCTATCTGCCTGTTGGGTCGGATCAGATCGATTTGTAGTGTAGCCATCGGATTTTTGAGCATGAAGTTTCAGCTAATTTTCGGCCTTTGTTTTTGGCCACTTCCAGTCACTTTTTGGGGTAGGTTCAAGAACAAAAGTGGCTCCAAATATGTTGTTTTACCTAGGGTAGGAGTTTGGAGCCGTGATTTGAAGTTTTTCCGGCGATGCAGTGGCACTGTGTCTTGTTGCGATCCTTATGTTGTCACGAGCGCGTAGGATTTTGCGGATCTCGATTTGGAGTCCGTTTGAGCCCCGAACGAATTTTTCATATTGCGCGATCCCTGGGTGCAGTGTCGTCGAACAGTTGGATCGCACCCAAATTCAGATATGTCGTTCTACATGATTTTAGGATCGTGTAGGATTCCACGGATTGCAAATCGGAGTCCTGGATACTCCGAAATCGCGAACCCTGGGGCTAGGGTTTGGATTTTAAGCGATAACACGATTTTGGTTAATCCGACCGTCCGTTTCGGACCAAACTCGCGGAACATGGTTCTTTCTGTGTGAGGAACCTTTAGAGAATCCCATATTGGCCATCGGAGATCGTGGACCCCACGGAGTTTCGGATCGGCCGGTCTGGCAGTTTATCGCTTAGTAAAGTTTCGGGTCTCCTAAGGCCATTCTATTTGTCTGAAAGGCTAAAGTGGGCTTAGGAGTGACTTTAAAATGAGTGCACGCATTTCTAGAAACCGGGGGCAGAGTGTTTAATTTAATTCTTTTATTGAGCAGTTTTATTAATTTAATCTTTATGGGTAATCAGGCACCAGAGGCCCAACAGAACCACAGGAGGGACCTTCAAGAGGTCCAGCTAGTTCAGACCAGCAGTGAGTGGACTTTCTTTCATAAATGATTTTATATAAATAAGTTTTTTAAAATGAGTTTTTATAAATAAGTTTATCTGACTAAATTAATATTTGATCTTGGATAAGTTTTATTGCCTGTTTCTCGAGCAAAATTGTGCAGTAATATTTCTATAATTTTATGCTGCTTAATTGCACATGCTAAAAAGTTGTAGAAAACAGAGTTGAGACTTCTATTAGATAAGATAGCAGCATAATTCGGATTACAGTTATTTATCAGACTTTCTTAAGTATTTTATTTTATTTTATTTTAAGACCACCACGTACCCATTTTTGGTGATTACCCACAGTTGGACCGATGTCTATGGACATCCAGTCTGATTTCAGTTACGTCAGTGCACTTGACATTGCCTCACGAGTTTCGGGAACGCTCGGACCGTGAGTGCTAGGATTTGCGGCTCGGCAGACTTGGTGTCCCAAGACCTGCTAGGATTTGTGGCTCGGCTGACTTTGTGTCCCCGAGACCTGCCAGGATTGCGGGTCAGGCTGACTACGGTCCCTGAATCCTGCTAGAGCGGCTCGAGTTGACTGTGTGTCATCGAGACCTGCCAGTGGATCATGCTGACCATAGTCCCCTGAACTCTGTCAGTTTGCGGCTCGGATAGACTGCGTGTCGCCGAGACCTGCCAGGGGAATTGACGGATTTATAGGGGTACATTTAGGTGGTAGTTTTAAAGGAATTTGAGTACTTTTATGCAGCCATTACTTTCAGTCATTTTATATACAAGTTTTCTCGATATACGTACATGTTTTATATCTGTAAAGATACGTATACATACCTATGTTTTATCTAAATGCCTTATATTTGAATACAGTCGAATGTTAGATTTACATATCGAATTATTTTTACAACGGGGGTTATTATATTTCTAAATTGTTTTAAGAATATTATTTTTGTCCGCTCACACTTTCAACTTGTTTTTCGCTCCCAGGCTGTAGAAGTGCGCAGGAATCCACCACCGGGCCACTCCTAGTTTCCGCGCCACCAAGAAACGTAGGGTTTTGTTGGAAAGTCTTTGAAATCTTGTAAATTTTTAGAAAATGCTCTGATATCTAGTTTTAGTAGGAAACCTGAACTGGTGAATGGTTGATTGGATTTATTCTGGCAGTTGGTGTGAAATTATTTGCTTGTTTAACAGGTGGAAGATTTTGGGTTTGAACAAAATACAGGGGAGATNTCTGCCGAATTTTCGGCAGAAGTCTAAGGGAAATTTTAAAAAGTAATGGTAACAGTTAGGGTAAAAAGGTCATTTGTGCCCGACATTCGCCAGGTGTTGGACACGCACAGGACTTGGTTCGAATTCGAAAGTGGAATTGGGATCGGGTCCTGTCAACTTCAGTATTTCTAGCGTGATTGATTTCATAATATTAATTAAACATGCAAATTAAATTGGTTTTGCAAATGTAGTACCTGTAGCGTGACTCAAAACTATAGGATGAGTGAACCTAGAAACTATTCACGATGCAGTTAAAATTGTTGTTATAGGCAAAAAGTCACTTATGGTCCTGTACTGTTGTTTTAATTTGGTCAATTTTGTCCCTGTGGTTTGAATTTGAAGCAATTCATGGCATGTTTACGTATCAGTAATGGATATGGGAGGAAAGTGAATGATTTCCATTCCTAACTTCCCCTGCGTTTACTTGCAATTAGGAATGAAAAAATAAGTGGACCCCACCTCAAAATCCGTAATCACATCCCTACAAAACTAGGTGTCAGATCAACTAAGGGGAGTAGTCGATACGATTCCCATTCCTGTTTTCTCTTAATAACTTCCAAAAATACCCTTACCACTTTACCATAATTCCAAAACACCCCAAACCCTAAAAAAAATAAAAACTCACACAAAGAAGTTCCAAGACGCTCCAACTCTATAAAAAAAAAAAAAAAAAAAACCCCTAAGTACCAATAAGTTCCATGTATTTAATCGTATGAAGATTATGCAGGTCATTATATTTGATTGTTTTCTAGTTATGTAGGTGAAAGATATATATTTATTGGAGTTTATTTTTTCATTTGAAATTGGCTCTGGACAAAGGTGTTATTAACATTATCATTGAGCTGGGCTCTTGTTGTTCATCTTGTTCAGCATATTGATTCCTCATGTTTACACGCCTTACTGGTTTGCTATAGGATTAGTTTGGTCTCCTTAGCCAATTTGATAATTATATATATGTTGTGGTGAAAATGTGCAGGGCATTTTAGTAAATAAATTAATTTGGATTCTGATTCATGAAAGTTAGTAAACAATAACAATGAGAATCAACCCAATTTCTTTGCTAATTCCATATGTTTAGTAAACAGCTTAATGAGAATGATTCTTCCTATACCGATTCAGTAGTTTCCCAATTCCTAAATTCTCTAATTCCTAACGAGCCCTTAGAGTTCCTTTGAACTTTTATAAGACTTTAGTCATGTTATGTTAGTAGTTTAGTTTGGATTGGGCTGGACCTTCCAATCAAACATTAATTAATCAAAAGATGGTCTTTGCGGCTCTTGGCTTTGTGAATAAGGGTTAATCATTTTATTAGTCCATGAACTTAGACCTGATTTGCATTTGAGTACTTCAATTTCCAAAATGATTCCAGTGGTCCTTTAACTTCACTTTCGTTATGACAAATAGTCCTACCGTCAATTTTGTTAACTTTTTCTGTTAAATGCAGGGACAAAATAGTATTTTTATATTAAAACAAAAAAAAAGAATAAAAAAGCATATCTTTAAAATAATATTAAAGAAAATCAAATGAAAAACCAACCCAAAAATAAATAAATAAGTTTGAAAGGAGTAGAAATCGGGATAGAGGGGGAGAGAGAGTTTAATTTTAATTTTTTATTCATATTTTAATCAATTTTGATACAAAAATACCATTTTGTCCCTGCATTTAACAAAAAAGTTAACAAAATTAATGACAAGACCATTTGTCATAACAAAACTGAAGTTGAAGGACTACGGGAACTATTTTGGAAATTGAGGTACTCAAATGCAAATATGATCTAAATTTAGAAATTAATAAAATAATTAACCCTTTTGAATAACAACATCATTATCACCAAAACATCTTGTATTTTTTTTTTTTTTTTTTGGTCGAAATCAAAACATGTTGTCTGACTCTGAGAGATAAAAACACAGATTTCGCCAAAAATCAAAGACATATAAAACAAGAAGCACTAATACACAGCTTGATAAAAAATTGAGGTTCTTCTATTAATAAGTTAGACTTGTCCTGTATCATCGAAATTATCTAACAAAATTGTCCCAAAAACATGAAGATTTTATAATGCACAAATTTTGACATGCATGATTATAATATTATAACATATTATACCTATACTTTAAATAATCATCTTAAAAGATTTCAAACATCAGAAATTAGAGATCGATCGATGCAAGGATTAAACTAGGTGCAGCAAAAAAGGATTTCAAACATGACAAAACGTTTTCTAGAGAAATGACCATGGTGCAGTCAAACGATGAGTACAAAGACAACTATATACCACATAGCGGCTTAGCTCAAACAAGAAATTTCAAAATTAAAATTAAAAATCATACGAAGCATATAGTAACTTGTTAGAAATAAAAATAAGCAAGAGAGAAATATTCGAAACATTTCTTATTTCGCATCATTAAGAACTTAACAAATAAGATATTACATATTAAGCCGATTGAAAAACCACATAATTATTGATTTATACAATTGACACCCAATTCATTTATAGGCATTTAAATGAATTAACCAATTAATTTTCATTGTTTGAAAACCAATTGACACCCATGTCCTTAACAGCTTTTGGAGAAATTTCGTCCATCACTTTCTCTTGGCCTTTGGGATAATAAATTCCAGTCCTCTCATGGGGGACCCATAAATTGCTATCATTTTCTCCCATATGGTTCTTGTGCTTCACTTCATCACCTTCAAACTTCTTGGTCTCACGAATCACATCCGCTGAAGAGCTGTTCTTATGAAAATGTTTTCGACCTATGGGTCTGCATAGTTGTTAGAGAGACACTACTTAGCTCATCTTATTTATTAATTATTAATCAACATTTGCTCTAAAATTATTGTGGAAGTTAATCAACATATTTCAAAATTGAATATTGCATCTTAACGTGGTTTAGATTCATATACAACATATGCAAATAAGAATTCATATCGTCAGCGGTTTAGATTGACAATCTATTAACATAACATATACAACATGTTATGTTACTTAAGTGAGATGCAAAAGAGGAGGAAGAATTGAAGTCGGAATGCTTACTTGAAAACCATGGTGTTCATGGTTTGTGCCCCTCTTGCAAAAACCGTTGCCATTTCCTTCTCACTCTCTCTTTCAAAGTACTCAAGAAATGCAGTTGGAGTTGGATAGTCGTAGCTTGCATATATGCAGTTCATAATATATAAAAGAATTGAGAAGATAATCTGATAAAATAAAATAAATAAATAAATAAAAATATAGAAAAAAGGAAATGGGAGGGAGATCATAACATCACCATCACCATCACCATCACCATATCCTATTATCCATTTCTCCCTTCCCAATGCCCAGTGTAGAATTTTGTTATGGGCTTCAGTATGTACGTCTCTTTCTGTTTTGAACTTTGAAGATAAATAGTTTCTTTCTGGATTACGAAAGATACCTTGATCATATATAGTGGAGGACCCATATATAGCGGAGGACCTACGTCAATCATGGACTTTGCTGTTGAACCCTTCACCATCACCTCCATTCATGTGGACAAATGTTCGAAATTCCTACACACCAAATGAATATTTGTGTAAAACCCCCTCCCCTAATTGCTTGTACTAAAAAAGACTTAATGAAAAACAAATATAACAAGAGTAAACAAGACATTAAATATATTTTAAAAGCCAACGATGTCTTGCCCAATAAAAAATGACATAGACTAGCACATTAGTTGTCTTAAGTTATACCCCAAAGTTATTGTTTTCGTTTATTTGTTCTCTCTTATGCGCAAGTAGATCGCTAGAAATCATATTTTTCCCAGATCTGTTATGGATGCAATGATGGGTGTGGCCGCGACGGCGCTTCTGCAGGTGGTGGTGGTGGTAGGGTTTGTTTAGACTCATGGGTTGATTTAGGGTTTTGGTTATGTTGGGTTTCTGGGCTTTGTTTGGTCTTATGGCTAATTGTGGTGATGTGAACTATTAGTTTTTGTCCGCGTTAGTTTTGTTTTTAGCAAGTTAGTTTGTTGCCCTCTTGGGATTTGTATTTTATATGTCTTGTTGATGTCTTTGATTGTAACGTTGAAGTTTATCTAATGAAGTTTCTATTTGATCACAAAAATATAATGGCTTAAATGTTGAAATGGTCCATGTGTTTTACCTTATCGGCCAATTTAGTCCTTGTGTTATTAATTTGGCCAATTTGGTCCCTGTGTTATTAATTTGGCCAATTTAGTCCCTGTGTTTGTATATGTTAATAAATTTGATCCTTTCCGTCAAAATTATGTTAAAACCTAAAAAAAGAACATTTAAAATTAATTTAAAATTTTGTAATTAATTATAAAGATTTAAACTCAAATAATAATAATGCTAAAATGATTAAAACCCACACAACCTCAACCTCCAATGGTCTCGATTCCTGTAGGAAAAAAAAAGAAGGGTTCTTAGTAATTGATGCCTACTCTTTTCTTGCTGCAAATTTTCTTCTATCTTATGTTTAAGATTTTCTCATACTCTACCATTCATCTCTCTCTCCTCTCCGATCTATTGGTCTGAATGTCATCGACTTTTGCTGCAGCAAAGATGATCAATTGGTGGTAGAGCCGTCAAGCTTACGGTGACCGGCTATGATGATCTTCATGATTTGTCACAGAGAGAGAGAGAGAGAGAGAGAGAGAGAGAGAGAGAGAGAGAGAGAGAGAGAGAGAGAGTTGTTGTAGTTTAGGTGGGGTTGGAATGGTGGTGAGGGTGGCTATGGTTTTGGGGTTGGAGTGGTGGTGGTGAGGGTGGCTGGGTTTGGGAGGTGGTTGAGGTGTGTGCGCGAAATTGGGAAAGGTGAAATTTAAAAGAAATATATTCCATTTTCAGTTTGAATTTAAAATTTTATAATCAATTACAGTTTTTTTAATAATTAATTATATATTTTTAAAGGAATGGATCACATTGACTAACATATACAAACACAATGACCAAATTGGCCAAATTGATAACATATGGACTAAATTGGCCTATGAGATAAAACACAAGGACCATTTTAACATATAAGCCAAAAAAAAAAAGTTAAACCTCATAGGTGTGTTTGAGAATACCCTTCCCTTCCTAACTTTGGCAAGAAAATAAAAATACTTTAATGAAATAAAAAGCCTCTCCACAATTTTCACATCAAATCTCTATCTATTTCTCCACCTGCAATTTCTATCATAAACGTGAAAAAAAAAAATTCATCCAAAAAAAGAAGGGGTATTCATTTGTGTATAATATTCTGCAATATTTTTTAGCCACATAATCAAACTTCTAATTCCAGTTACACACATGGCTAAGTTAATATGCAAGAACAAAAAAAATTAAAAATGCAAGAATTTTATTGTTAGAGCCTTATATATGACCCTTATGTGAGGTCTAATTTTTAATCGTTCAAATTGATTAGTCTAATACAATGATTAAAAGATAAAATTTCACCTAAAAATCATATATAAGTCCCTCACTATAAAATGATTCGGTTAACATTAACGTATACTTTATTTTACTTAGGTCAAGTTCAATGGGGATTGTAAATCAGGCTGTACCACCATTGGGCTCCAAGATGTAGCAACATAAGCCGAAAAGCCATCCCAATGGTCCATTTTTTTGGGCTATAAATCCCCAGCCCAGCGGGACGGATGAAGGCACATACATAAATATAAGAAGATGGTTGTTGAAGATCCTGAAACTAAACTGGGCCCCACGTAAAGGAAAGTTAATATCTAATGTCATTGATTATATGGTCTTTTTAAAAATTAAATAAAAAATTCATAAACATATAATTGATGTATTTCATTTTAGGAAAATTATTTGGGTCCTTAATTAATTAAGCATATCAACTATAAATTAATTAAACAACATTGGACTTGATATCTAATCAGTACATATGATATATACGCTTCTCTTAAAATCAAAGCAAGACATCTCTTCATATATAAAATAATAAGTTGTTTAAGGATGAAAAGTTGAAGTGAACTTTGTGGAGTTGGACATTTTTTGCCTTCCGCCCTTTCATATTGTTTGGATGTTTGATTGAATAATGTTTTCAAATAGTTCATCATTTCTTGCCTCTAATTATATTTTTAATGTTTATAATTTGAATTATCTAGTGGAAAAAAATTCAAATTAAATGGGTTGGTTCTTGGGCCCGAGTATGGCATGAGTATGAGCACGAGCCCACCCTGGCCCATTTCAATGTGGACATGGGCTTTTGGTCGGGCCAAGATCAATGATTTTACTAAATGGGCCAACATGGCATGACCCGATAAATTAAATGGGCCGGCCCGGCCTGGCACGAAAACGTTAAAAGCACGAGTTTAAATGGGACGGGCCCGTTTGACACCTCTATTCTCTACCCTAAGTTCCCAACTAAATCTTCCCCCAAACCCTCAACATGGCTGAAAATTTTATTCTCTTCCCTATCCATCTCTGATTTTATAAATTTATTGTTCTTGGTATACTTAAACCTCTGTGTCACATTCTTTTGTTTGATGATAATGCCTAATATTTTTATTGGATAATGATTTATTGGAATGGATGAATATTGATGATTTTGTGTGTGGATGATTTATTGGATTGGATGACTATATATGATTATTTGATTTATTGGAATTTAGGGTTTATGATTAATTTTGTGATGGACTTCTTGTCCTCTCTCTGTTTATTCATTTGTCTTAATACAGTTTGTTTCTTTAAAAAAAATGGTTGACTGTTTGGTTTGATTAATTCATGTGTAGAATTATGGAACGATAAGAGGAAAGTAATAGAAAATTATCTTTTAGTGTTATTTTCATCTTAAAAAAAATATCTGAACTTTTACACTAAGACCCCTTGGGGTAACAATCCTGGATCCGCCACTGTATGGTGGAGGACTTACTTCAACCATGGACTTTGCTGATGTGCTATGCTTTACTATTTTTCTTTTTTCTTTTTTTCTTGTTAAACAACTTTACTGGGGTATAGCTTAGCTGGTTAAGCTCTTCCACCTCCATCCATATGGTGTGGGCAAAAGTTCGAAACTCTCAGGCACCCAATGAATATTTGTGTAAATCCCCCTCTCCTAATCGAATGTACTAAAAAAAACTTAAATGAAAAACAAACATAACAAGAGTAAACAAGACATTAAATATATTTTAAGAGCCAACGGTGTCCAGCCCAGTAGAAAATGGCATAGACTAGCACATCAGTAGTCTAAGTTAACCCCCATAGATGTGTCCAAGAATACTATTCCCTTCCTAACCTTGGCAAGAAAATAAAATAAAAAGCCTCTCCACAATTTTCACATCAGATCTTTATCTATTTCTCCACCTGCAATTTCTATCATAAACGTGAAAAAAAATTTCGTCCAAAAAAGAATAACATGGAAAAAAAAAAATTTAGCATATTCTGAAGATTCTAAGTTACATACAATTAGGGGTGGGCAAGGTCTGGTTCGGGCTGGTTTTTGCCTCAAATTAGAACTGAAATCGGTACTATTTACCTTCTTTGGTTCGATCCAGTTTTAACAAAAAAATTTTATAAAATATGTTTTATCGATTTCGGTCTGGTTTTGGTTTAGTTTGATTTTGAACCGAATTATTATTATTATTATTACAATTATTTTTTATATATACAAATTTCAACTGAAATTTTATTTTTTTGGCTTGAAAATTAACAAATTATCCAATTTCATACAAAAAGAAATATTGAGGCTAGAAAAGAGAGATATTTTGAAATTGAACTTGGGTAAATATTAGTTATGAGATTAAAAATATAGCATTGGATATAAATAAATATTAAAATTATATATTTTCTAATTTGGTCAGTTCAGTTCGATCCGGTTCGATTTGTTAGGGTATAGAACCGGAATTGGAACCGGTTAAAATCGATTCAGTTTGGTTTTTGAATTGGGTTGGACTTTTTGATTAACGTGGTTTTTTTTTTCTTTCTGTTTTTTCTTGTCCGATTTAGTTTGGTTAATCGGTTCTTTGGTTCTGATGCCCACCCCTACATACAATTGTTGGCAATCCAATGACTAAAATACGTGCTTATGTTATCCTCAGTTTTAATTTTCATGCTTATAACAATATTTTTGTATTATTCATTTGTGTATGATATTCTATAATATTTTCAAGCCCATAATCAAACTTCTAATTCCAGTTACTCACATGGTTAAGTTAATATGCAAGAACAAAAAAATTAAAAATGCAAGAATTTTATTGTTAGGGCTTATATATAGCCCTTATGTGAGTTTATTTTTTAATCGTTAAATTAAATTAGTTAGTCTAATACAACAGTTAAGAAATAAGACACCACTTAGGGCCAGTTTGGCATTGCTGTGCTGTGAAAGTAATCACTGTCAGATTTGCTGTGAGAGAAATTAGCTGTGAGACAAAGTAGTTTGGCGTTTGGTAAAAATTTTGTTAAAAGTGTTGTAGGTATTGATTTTACGCATAATAAAAAAAATGATTTCTACATAATCATTAAACCCAGCGCCTATTCGAAATTGATTCCAGCATAATCAGAAAATGAAAGTACCTCATTAGCTGCTTTCCCTTATAGCTTTCTCTCACAGCAATTTTTAACAATAAGTAATTTTCTCACAGTTTACCAAACGGGTTGGGCATCTCAAAATTTTTAAAAAATCACTTATTACCCCAAATAAGCAATGCCAAACAGGCACTTAAGAGTCATATATAAGTCCTTCACTATAGAATGATTCATTCAGTTAACATAAACGTATACTTTATTTTACTTATGGCAAGCCCAATGGGAATTGTAAATCAGGCTGAACCACCATGGGGCTCCAAGATGTAGCAACATAAGCCGAAAATCCATCCCAATGGTCCACTTTTTGGGCTACAAATCCCCCAGCCCAGCCGGAGGGATGCGGCCACATTCATAAATATGAGAAGCTGGTTGTTGAAGACCCTGAAACCAAACTGGGCCCCACGCAAAGGAAAAGGTAAAGGCCACATGCAAGCTGGAAGCCACTCTCCCAGCGCGCCTGCACATTTGAACTCGCCATTATTGCCGCTGATGTTATTGCCGTTTTCTCATCAATGGTTCATATTTGAAGCTTTAATACCTTTAGAGCACCTCATACAGCAAAAAAAACAAACTTGTGATGTTATTGCTGTTGCTCATCAATGGTTCAAATTTGAAGCTTTAGTACCTTCAGAGCCCTTCATATAGAAAAAAACTTACTTGTAACGGGAATAACACTTTGTTATTATTCTCGGTCAATAACACAATGACATGTTGAAAAATTATCAGACGTGTCATTGTGTTATTAGCTGGAGATAGCAAAAAGTGCTATCTCTGTTACACGAACGTTTCTCTTTTTGAAACATGCATTATGAGCTAGAGTCCAAAACATTTCATTAGAGCTCTAAGGCTTCATCCATCACATTTAGAGCATCTCCAGCGCAAGACCAAAATCGGGGGAAAGGCTTCCTAGGCGAGCCCAACAGCGCTCCAGCGCGAGAGAAGCAGCCCGGGCAACTGCTGGGTCCCACCAGCCCGGGCAGGCCCAAGGGCAAGTTCCGCTAGACTTCAGCTCGAGTTTTGTGACGTCAGCGCACGGTAACTCAAATTTTTTTTTTTACCGTTGGCGCGTGAATTACACGTGCCAATGGTAAAAAAAATTTGATTTCTGTGCGCTGACGTCAGCCCTGACAGAACCCAACGGGCAAGTGCCACGTGTCGCGACAGGGATGCTCCGATGGTTTTTTTTCAGAACCGACGGTCCTCGTTTTTTTGGCTAAAAAAATTGCAAAAAAATCTGAATTTTTTTTTAAAAAATACCAAAAAATTATGTATTTTTTCCCTATAAATACCTAACTATTTTATTTACTTTCCACACCAAACCTTCATACAATTCTTCTCCATCCCGAATATTTTTTTACTCTCCACCCACATTATTCACTTTCCACACCAATTCTCCATATAAACTCTTCTCCTTCCAATATTTTTGACTCTCCACTCACATTTTTCACTTCCCACACCAATTCTCCATACAAAATCTTCTTCTTCCAATATTTTTTACTCTCCACTCACATTTTTCTACTACTTTCCATTTGTATTTTTAAAAAAAAAAGAAGGCATCTTCTGTCGAAACCGGAGGCTTGTGATCAACTCAGGAAGATATTGCGTTGTGTCAGTCTTGGGTGAACGTTAGTCATGACCCTATCACGGGCAATGAGATGAAGTTCCATCATATGTGGAGCAAAATTCATGGAGAATTTTGTCAAAGATCGGGTTCCATTCGGACCGAAATGGCGTTGTCTAGTAGATGGAAACTTCTGAATAAAGAGTTAGGCAAATGGAGAAATGCCTTGACAAAAGCAAGGGAGAACATTCGAAGCGGTCAAAATCTATCCGATGAGGTAAAATATTTATAATTGCCATTTTCATCAATTTAATGTAACTTTTTTTTTTTTTGCATATTCTATTTCTTTTTCTTGCATAATCTTTTTTTTTTCTTTTTGCATTTCCAATTTGTCTATATTTTCTTGCATAATCAATTTTATTCTTGCATTTCAAAATAGTTTATATTTTCTTGCATAATAATTTTTTTTTTCTTGCACTTCCAATTATTTATTTTTAATAGATCATACAAGCACAAATGTGGTTCAGTGCCATGGGGCAAGGCAAAAAAAGTTTCGTGCATTTCCAATGTTGGGAAGTTGTGAAGGATTGTTCGAGATTCAAAATTATTCCCACCGGTCCTTCGGTTGTGTTGAATGAGACGCCGCTCCACGATTCACCATCAACCGATTCGCCATTGGACTCCCCAATGGAAACGGAGTCACCACTCCCACGTCCGCCGAGACCTATTGGGAGAAAGGCGGCAAAGGCCAAGAGAGGGGGCACTTCAAACAATGAATGTGTACAATTATTGGAGCAAATAGCTAAGAACACCTCACTAAGAATTGAGAGAGACTTGAAAAGAGATGAAGTGGACAAGGCACGAGAGGAAACATTTGCAATTCAACAGCAGCAGGCACAAGAAAAAGACATGGATGATAGAGAGATGAAAATCATGGCCATGGATACGAGCCATATGTCTCCTAAAACAAAGGCCTATTGGAAGCATAGACGAAGGGATGTGATGAGAAGAAAACTTTTCCATGACGACGGACCTAGCAATACGGATTGGTTAAATGATGAAAACCATTAGGTTGTATTGAAACACCTTTGCCATATGTTGTATTGTTGTATTGTTGTATTGTTGTATTGTTGTATTATCCTTTAATTTGTTGTATTGTTTCCTTTTCATTAAATAAAAAAAGCATTAAATAATATGACTATTTATTAAAAACATTTGAGCATCAAAACAAAGATTAATTAAAAACAAACCTTAATTTATTGCAAACAACACACAAAACAAA
>NC_047652.1:8192498-8249304 GCF_902201215.1 Prunus dulcis | reverse complement strand
CAGCTGGTTTCAATAAAACAGGTGGAACTGTATGTTAACAAATTGCTACTAATAATAGGCTCTCATTGCAAGGAACTTGTTACCTTGTTCCATATGCTTCACATGACCGTTTAATTGACGGACTTCCATCCCTGCAGCATCACCGAACCTATTCATGAACTTCACAGTTGATGACAAGTGAGGTACAAACTGAACAACTGTGCAATATGCGCAATTAGAGACTTCAGTTCTTGAGAGGGACAGATTGTTTGCATGTATTTCGGTAGTGGCCCTTCACACCACACCTTGAGCATTTTTTTTGCCTGGAGTCCTCTCCTTTGGAAGGTACTCTTTGCATTTTGCGACGGCCCGGCATAACCTTACAAACAGGAGGAAGGATTTTGACATTGTTCAAATGTTCGGGAATAACCCATGTGCCTTTAGGTGGTACAGGATAAATAGATTCAGCATATGCAGCTGCCCATGTAGCTCGTGTATAATAAGAAGAGGCAAAGGAGTAGGGGTTCAAATTCAAGTGCCGACATACCGCAATAGCATGCTTGCACGGGAGTTGCTCCAAGTCAAACTTCCTGCACGTACAACTACGGTTTGCCAAGTGCACCAGACCGTTCAAATCACCATCCAGAACATTATACTCAACATCATTGATTTTGACCACATTCATCCTTGACGCAGCGTCTAACCTCTTCCTTAACTTCTGTTCACCCAAATCAGGGCACAATGTAGAATGACATTTCATTGCTAAATCTCGACGTTGACTAAACCAAGTGAGAAGTAAATTTGTGATTTCATCGATCAAGTGTAGGACCGGAAGCATCCTTGCAAAACGAAGAACTGAATTAATGGACTCCACAATATTCGTTGTCATCACATTATAGCGTCGTCCATCACAGTGGGCCCGTGACCACTTCTGAACGCCTGCACGTAGTAGATAATTTCGCACTCGCTCATTGTTTATCATCGAGAAGTGACGATTGAACTCCGCTAGACGATAAGACTTCGCTGCCCTTATAAAATACCCCAATATCGGATCCCGTTGCTTCAAGTGAAATGAGGCTTTCATATTGCCCTTCAAGTGATAAAAGCAAATACCATGGCTTGCCCCAGGAAAAACTCTACGCAACCCATGTTGTATGCTAACATTGCGATCAGATATGACAACAAGATTCGAGCAATCACCAATTGCACAATGTAATTTTCTCAAAAACCACTCCCATGCTGCATCGGTCTCCAAATCTCCAATCCCAAAGGCAACAGGATATATGTTGCGATTTCCGTCAAATGCGGTCGCAACAAACAAAACACCTTTATACTTGCACTTCAAATGGGTAGCATCAACAGCAATCACGGGCCGCATTGACGACTTAAATCCTCGTATGCATGCACCAATGGACATAAAAAAATATAAGAAGTGGTCGGCTGCATCAGTCTCAATGTATGTCAAAGTTCCCGGATTTGTACGCTCCAACTCATAACAATAGGAAGGGAGAAGGGAATACGACTCTTCTGCAGACCCTCTCATTGTTTTGAAAGCTAACTCTCGGCTTCTCCAAGCTGTAGAGTAGCTTATGCTGACACCAAATTTTTTTTTTCACATCTGTCTTTATATCAGCTGCAGTATAAATGCTGCGCGAATCCTGAAATCTCCATTTAACACAGTCAGACACCAATTCGGCCGTAGCTTGAGGATGGTGACTACTTACAAACCTCAGATCACATTCATGAAGTGGATCGTATTTAACAACCTTAAACTCATGTAATCCAACTTTATATGCCCGAAGTTTCCAAGGGCAAGGCACCTGCCAACAGCGAACACAAAACCGACGCTTCCCAGATTGGACTGTTCTGAACCGAAAGTGGCCTCTAATTGCTGCTAAACTGATGGTTTTTAAAAGGGCAATCTTATTTGGATAAACTCGGCCAACCTTCAAATTTGCTTCCCAATTTATGCACGAAAGTCCTCCACCATAACCAATATATTCCACACTCTCACCATGCTTCGAATCAACCCGAATTGTATGCATTTCACTCGAACTTGATTGCCGGGGAGGTTCAGATTGCACCTGTCTACACTGCACAGTGGAGGGTTCCGCACTGCTGTCCTCATGAGGATGCACAATTGGTGCAGAGTATGGTTCCTCTTCATTGCTAGGTTGATTGAAATCAGCAACTATGTTTTCACCGCTTTCAAAATGAACTTCTTCAACCCAATCACTCCAATTAAAACCATTCCCACCATTTTCAGTTTCATTGTGCGAAATTGCCACATTTCTTCGTTCCACAACAAAGGTAGCAGGAGCATTGCTACTCTCCACGCTTACAATGCCATTGCACCCTTCAATACCATGCCCTTCGATGTTTTCAAGCTTGCTACTAAAGGGGTTACTTTAGAGGCCATAACATCTGTGTTGTACTTGAGAAAATATTGAACATCATCATTGTCTTCAACCCTTATCTGCTTACTGACAGATGCGGATACAGGAACTGAATACTTCAATGTGACACTATATTTCGTGGGCTCTGCATCCATGATCTTATAAATGCGTTCAACAAGTTCGGAAAACGTTACGTTCCGTGACACTATTATGCCTTTAGCCTCCCCACCTTCATAACTCTCAATGTTATCCTTCTTAACCCAATTTCCATTGTAGCATACCAAAATTCCAACTGTATCCATTTCTGCAAAAAACATAAATAATTACTACACCGATTCATAACACTAAAAAATACAAAATAGATGAATAAAAACATGCACAACAATCATTCCACTACACATATCATCTTCTAAATCCTCAAATCTTCAAAAGTTAATTGTAGCTGCTTCAACAATTAACTTTTATTCCTTTTTGTTTTTTCTCTGATTTAGAAGATGATATCTGTGGGTTCCAAGTTATTAACAAACTAACATACACATACAATGGCAGAAATATGAACCCTCTAACCCTCCAAGTCTTTTGCACAAATGTAAACACCTTCAACAAAAGGATCAGGTTGTGATAGAAAGCGTATAATGTAGTACAAGCTCAATTACCAAATTCGAAACCAAAACACACAAACTATACTTCTTACCAAAACAAACCCAGAATGCCAATAAATTCCCCACATTAGCATCTAAATTGAGCCTAACACTAGCCGTATTTACAAATTTGTAGGCCAGACAAAGTTAACCTATGATTTTTCTGTGTGCTGTTATTTTCACCATTATCAAACACATTGCACTACATTATACACGCATTCGGTCAATTTTAAACAAAATTCAAGTTCACCAGACAGCTCCCACTGCAGATAATATCACAAACTATGAATTTCAACATATCACAACAAGTGCAAACTGAAAATTTAAGCTTTTATGCCCTCTGTGGTGAAAAGGGGCTGAACGATTTCATAATACACATACACTACCAAACCAATATCACAACTCACATCCGTTCACAACGACACCGGAAGTCGCCACTTTCCCTTCTCTGTGGAATCGCAGCAGTCAGCTCGATCTGGAGGTCAACAATGGACGCCGTGCCTTCCGGCTTCGCTGCGCCCAAACTAGGGTCCCAAGTTTGAGGACATCTGGGTTAGGACGATGGATGGGTTGCGAACTGGATTGCTCAGTGGGAACATGTCTCGCAACCTGGACTTCCCCCAATTTTTGCCAACCTTCCAACACAGAGGAGAGAGAGTTGAGCTGAGTTCCCTTTCAGAAAAGGCCAATAACGGGTTGATACATGTGCTTTTATATGGAGGGCAGTTTGGTCATTTCACGTCCACAAGTGATTATTTGAGAACACAATTTGTAAGCTGATTATTTCAGAATACCACTTTTAAAAAGTGATTATATCAGCTGATTTCCCAAAAAAGAGGGGAGGGAATTAGTATATTCTGAGGACTCTAAGTTACATACAATTGTTGGCGATCCAACGGCTAAAATACATGCTTATGTTATCCTCAGTTTTAATTTTCATGCTTATAACAATAATTTTGTATTATTCATTTGTGTATAATATTCTGCAATATTTTTTAGCCCCATAATCAAACTTCTAATTCCAGTTACACACATGGCTAAGTTAATATGCAAGAACAAAAAAAATTAAAAATGCAAGAATTTTATTGTTAGAGCCTTATATATGGCCTTTATGTGAGGTCTATTTTTTAATCGTTCAAATTAATTAGTCTAATACAATGATTAAAAGATAAAACTTCACCTAAAGATCATATATAAATCCCTCACTATAAAATGATTCGGTTAACATTAACGTATACTTTATTTTACTTAGGTCAAGTCCAATGGGGATTGTAAATCAGGCTGTTCCACCATTGGGCTCCAAGATGTAGCAACATAAGCCGAAAAGCTATCCCAATGGTCCATTTTTTTGGGCTATAAATCCCCCAGCCCAGCGGGAGGGATGAAGCCACATACATAAATATAAGAAGATGGTTGTTGAAGATCCTGAAACTAAACTGGACCCCACGTAAAGGAAAGTTTACATCTAATGTCATTGATTATATGGTCTTTTTTAAAAATAAAAAAAAAATCATAAACATATAATTGATGTATTTCATTTTAGAAAAATTACTTGGGTCCTTAATTAATTAAGCATATCAACTACAAATTAATTAAACAACATTGGACTTGATATCTAATCAGTACATATGATATATACGCTTATCTTAAAATCAAAGCAAGACATCTCTTCATATATAAAATAATAAGTTGTTTAAGGATGAAAAGTTGAAGTGGACTTTGTGGAGTTGGACATTTTTTGCCTTCCGCTCTTTCATATATGTTTGATTGAATAATGTTTTCAAATAGTTCATCATTTCTTGCCTCTAATTATATTTTTAATGTTTATAATTTGAATTATCTAGTGGAAAAAAATTCAAATTAAATGGGTTGGTTCTTAGGCCCGAGTATGGCATGAGTATGAGCACGAGCCCACCCTGGCCCATTTCAATGTGGACATGGGCTTTTGGTTGGGCCAAGATCAATGATTTGGGCCAACACGGCATGACCCGATAAATTAAATGGGCCAGCCCGGACTGGCACGAAAACGTTAAAAGCACGAGTTTAAATGGGACGGGCCCGTTTGACACCTCTATTCTCTACCCTAAGTTCCCAACTAAATCTTCCCCCAAACCCTCAACATGGCTGAAAATTTTATTCTCTTCCCTATCCATCTCTGATTTTATAAATTTATTGTTCTTGGTATACTTAAACCTCTGTGTCACATTCTTTTGTTTGATGATAATGCCTAATATTTTTATTGGATAATGATTTATTGGAATGGATGAATATTGATGATTTTGTGTGTGGATGATTTATTTGATTGGATGACTATATATGATTATTTGATTTATTGGAATTTAGGGTTTATGATTAATTTTGTGATGGACTTCTTGTCCTCTCTCTGTTTATTCATTTGTCTTAATACAGTTTGTTTCTTTAAAAAAAATGGTTGACTGTTTGGTTTGATTAATTCATGTGTAGAATTATGGAACGATAAGAGGAAAGTAATAGAAAATTATCTTTTAGTGTTATTTTCATCTTAAAAAAAATATCTGAACTTTTACACTAAGACCCCTTGGGGTAACAATCCTGGATCCGCCACTGTATGGTGGAGGACTTACTTCAACCATGGACTTTGCTGATGTGCTATGCTTTACTATTTTTCTTTTTTCTTTTTTTCTTGTTAAACAACTTTACTGGGGTATAGCTTAGCTGGTTAAGCTCTTCCACCTCCATCCATATGGTGTGGGCAAAAGTTCGAAACTCTCAGGCACCCAATGAATATTTGTGTAAATCCCCCTCTCCTAATCGAATGTACTAAAAAAAACTTAAATGAAAAACAAACATAACAAGAGTAAACAAGACATTAAATATATTTTAAGAGCCAACGGTGTCCAGCCCAGTAGAAAATGGCATAGACTAGCACATCAGTAGTCTAAGTTAACCCCCATAGATGTGTCCAAGAATACTATTCCCTTCCTAACCTTGGCAAGAAAATAAAATAAAAAGCCTCTCCACAATTTTCACATCAGATCTTTATCTATTTCTCCACCTGCAATTTCTATCATAAACGTGAAAAAAAATTTCGTCCAAAAAAGAATAACATGGAAAAAAAAAAATTTAGCATATTCTGAAGATTCTAAGTTACATACAATTAGGGGTGGGCAAGGTCTGGTTCGGGCTGGTTTTTGCCTCAAATTAGAACTGAAATCGGTACTATTTACCTTCTTTGGTTCGATCCAGTTTTAACAAAAAAATTTTATAAAATATGTTTTATCGATTTCGGTCTGGTTTTGGTTTAGTTTGATTTTGAACCGAATTATTATTATTATTATTACAATTATTTTTTATATATACAAATTTCAACTGAAATTTTATTTTTTTGGCTTGAAAATTAACAAATTATCCAATTTCATACAAAAAGAAATATTGAGGCTAGAAAAGAGAGATATTTTGAAATTGAACTTGGGTAAATATTAGTTATGAGATTAAAAATATAGCATTGGATATAAATAAATATTAAAATTATATATTTTCTAATTTGGTCAGTTCAGTTCGATCCGGTTCGATTTGTTAGGGTATAGAACCGGAATTGGAACCGGTTAAAATCGATTCAGTTTGGTTTTTGAATTGGGTTGGACTTTTTGATTAACGTGGTTTTTTTTTTCTTTCTGTTTTTTCTTGTCCGATTTAGTTTGGTTAATCGGTTCTTTGGTTCTGATGCCCACCCCTACATACAATTGTTGGCAATCCAATGACTAAAATACGTGCTTATGTTATCCTCAGTTTTAATTTTCATGCTTATAACAATATTTTTGTATTATTCATTTGTGTATGATATTCTATAATATTTTCAAGCCCATAATCAAACTTCTAATTCCAGTTACTCACATGGTTAAGTTAATATGCAAGAACAAAAAAATTAAAAATGCAAGAATTTTATTGTTAGGGCTTATATATAGCCCTTATGTGAGTTTATTTTTTAATCGTTAAATTAAATTAGTTAGTCTAATACAACAGTTAAGAAATAAGACACCACTTAGGGCCAGTTTGGCATTGCTGTGCTGTGAAAGTAATCACTGTCAGATTTGCTGTGAGAGAAATTAGCTGTGAGACAAAGTAGTTTGGCGTTTGGTAAAAATTTTGTTAAAAGTGTTGTAGGTATTGATTTTACGCATAATAAAAAAAATGATTTCTACATAATCATTAAACCCAGCGCCTATTCGAAATTGATTCCAGCATAATCAGAAAATGAAAGTACCTCATTAGCTGCTTTCCCTTATAGCTTTCTCTCACAGCAATTTTTAACAATAAGTAATTTTCTCACAGTTTACCAAACGGGTTGGGCATCTCAAAATTTTTAAAAAATCACTTATTACCCCAAATAAGCAATGCCAAACAGGCACTTAAGAGTCATATATAAGTCCTTCACTATAGAATGATTCATTCAGTTAACATAAACGTATACTTTATTTTACTTATGGCAAGCCCAATGGGAATTGTAAATCAGGCTGAACCACCATGGGGCTCCAAGATGTAGCAACATAAGCCGAAAATCCATCCCAATGGTCCACTTTTTGGGCTACAAATCCCCCAGCCCAGCCGGAGGGATGCGGCCACATTCATAAATATGAGAAGCTGGTTGTTGAAGACCCTGAAACCAAACTGGGCCCCACGCAAAGGAAAAGGTAAAGGCCACATGCAAGCTGGAAGCCACTCTCCCAGCGCGCCTGCACATTTGAACTCGCCATTATTGCCGCTGATGTTATTGCCGTTTTCTCATCAATGGTTCATATTTGAAGCTTTAATACCTTTAGAGCACCTCATACAGCAAAAAAAACAAACTTGTGATGTTATTGCTGTTGCTCATCAATGGTTCAAATTTGAAGCTTTAGTACCTTCAGAGCCCTTCATATAGAAAAAAACTTACTTGTAACGGGAATAACACTTTGTTATTATTCTCGGTCAATAACACAATGACATGTTGAAAAATTATCAGACGTGTCATTGTGTTATTAGCTGGAGATAGCAAAAAGTGCTATCTCTGTTACACGAACGTTTCTCTTTTTGAAACATGCATTATGAGCTAGAGTCCAAAACATTTCATTAGAGCTCTAAGGCTTCATCCATCACATTTAGAGCATCTCCAGCGCAAGACCAAAATCGGGGGAAAGGCTTCCTAGGCGAGCCCAACAGCGCTCCAGCGCGAGAGAAGCAGCCCGGGCAACTGCTGGGTCCCACCAGCCCGGGCAGGCCCAAGGGCAAGTTCCGCTAGACTTCAGCTCGAGTTTTGTGACGTCAGCGCACGGTAACTCAAATTTTTTTTTTTACCGTTGGCGCGTGAATTACACGTGCCAATGGTAAAAAAAATTTGATTTCTGTGCGCTGACGTCAGCCCTGACAGAACCCAACGGGCAAGTGCCACGTGTCGCGACAGGGATGCTCCGATGGTTTTTTTTCAGAACCGACGGTCCTCGTTTTTTTGGCTAAAAAAATTGCAAAAAAATCTGAATTTTTTTTTAAAAAATACCAAAAAATTATGTATTTTTTCCCTATAAATACCTAACTATTTTATTTACTTTCCACACCAAACCTTCATACAATTCTTCTCCATCCCGAATATTTTTTTACTCTCCACCCACATTATTCACTTTCCACACCAATTCTCCATATAAACTCTTCTCCTTCCAATATTTTTGACTCTCCACTCACATTTTTCACTTCCCACACCAATTCTCCATACAAAATCTTCTTCTTCCAATATTTTTTACTCTCCACTCACATTTTTCTACTACTTTCCATTTGTATTTTTAAAAAAAAAAGAAGGCATCTTCTGTCGAAACCGGAGGCTTGTGATCAACTCAGGAAGATATTGCGTTGTGTCAGTCTTGGGTGAACGTTAGTCATGACCCTATCACGGGCAATGAGATGAAGTTCCATCATATGTGGAGCAAAATTCATGGAGAATTTTGTCAAAGATCGGGTTCCATTCGGACCGAAATGGCCTTGTCTAGTAGATGGAAACTTCTGAATAAAGAGTTAGGGAAATGGAGAAATGCCTTGACAAAAGCAAGGGAGAACATTCGAAGCGGTCAAAATCTATCCGATGAGGTAAAATATTTATAATTGCCATTTTAATCAATTTAATGTAACTTTTTTTTATTGCATATTCTATTTCTTTTTCTTGCATAATCTTTTTTTTTTCTTTTTGCATTTCCAATTTGTCTATATTTTCTTGCATAATCAATTTTATTCTTGCATTTCAAAATAGTTTATATTTTCTTGCATAATAATTTTTTTTCTTGCACTTCCAATTATTTATTTTTAATAGATCATACAAGCACAAATGTGGTTCGGTGCCATGGGGCAAGGCAAAAAAAGTTTCGTGCATTTCCAATGTTGGGAAGTTGTGAAGGATTGTTCGAGATTCAAAATTATTCCCACCGGTCCTTCGGTTGTGTTGAATGAGACGCCGCTCCACGATTCACCATCAACCGATTCGCCATTGGACTCCCCAATGGAAACGGAGTCACCACTCCCACGTCCGCCGAGACCTATTGGGAGAAAGGCGGCAAAGGCCAAGAGAGGGGGCACTTCAAACAATGAATGTGTACAATTATTGGAGCAAATAGCTAAGAACACCTCACTAAGAATTGAGAGAGACTTGAAAAGAGATGAAGTGGACAAGGCACGAGAGGAAGCATTTGTAATTCAACAGCAGCAGGCACAAGACAAAGACATGGATGATAGAGAGATGAAAATCATGGCCATGGATACGAGCCATATGTCTCCTGAAACAAAGGCCTATTGGAAGCATAGACCAAGGGATGTGATGAGAAGAAAACTTTTCCATGACGACGGACCTAGCAATACGGATTGGTTAAATGATGAAAACCATTAGGTTGTATTGAAACACCTTTGCCATATGTTGTATTGTTGTATTGTTGTATTGTTGTATTGTTGTATTATCCTTTAATTTGTTGTATTGTTTCCTTTTCATTAAATAAAAAAAGCATTAAATAATATGACTATTTATTAAAAACATTTGAGCATCAAAACAAAGATTAATTAAAAACAAACCTTAATTTATTGCAAACAACACACAAAACAAACCATACATAAAAGCATAATTTAAAAAAAAAAAAGCATAATTCCAAAAAACACCACACACAAAATAAAGCATAATTAAAAACAAAGCATAATTCCAAACAAAGCACTAATCTTGACTTCATCCATTGTGATTGCCTTTCATCTCCCACAAGTGCTCGATCAAGTCAACTTGACGTCTCTCGTGAACATATGAAGATTGCATTTCTTCATAACGATCAATCATGGGGTTGTTGAATCGACCATCCCGAACTAACGGTTCGGGCTCCATTGGTAGTCCATTTGGTCCCATCGGCCTTTCATATATTCTTGTCAACGCCGTGTTCATGGGATCAGGTTCAAACACCTCTGGAGCATCGTAGTCATACTCATCCTCCACAATCATGTTGTGGAGGATGATGCAAGTCATCATAATACTCCGCAGCACCTCCTCATCTAGCATCCGAGCAGCACCCCTAATAATTGCCCAACGAGCTTGCAAGATACCGAAACACCTTTCCACGTCTTTCCTGTAACCTTCTTGAAAGGAAGCAAAGCTTTTTTCCTTCTCGGATTGGGGATTCGGAATTGTTTTCACGAATGTCGTCCACCTAGGATAAATTCCGTCGGTAAGGTAGTACGCACCAGAGTATACGGTATTGTTGATTTGGTACGTGACCTGGGGGGAATGACCTCGCAATACCTCGTCGAACACCGGGGATTGACCAAGGACATTGAGGTCATTCTGAGATCCGGCAACCCCGAAGAAGGCATGCCAAACCCAACAGTCGAATGAAGCTACGGCCTCCAAAATTATACTTTTTTGCCCCTTTCGATTCCCGTACTCTCCTTGCCAAGCAGTAGGACAATTATTCCACTGCTAGTGCATGCAATCAATGCTTCCAATCATGCCTGGGAAACCTCGAGCCTCTGCTTTTTGTAGCAGCCTTTGCAGGTCCCTCGGCGTGGGTTTACGAAGGTACTCCCTCGTGTACAAATTTTCCACTGCATCACAGAATCTCACCAAGCACTCTAGGATAGTTGATTTTCCCATCCTTGCAATCTCATCCACCTGCTCTGCAGATGCCCCATAAGCAAGCATCCGCAAAGCAGTTGTAAGTTTTTGCTCCGGGATAAGACCCAAAACTCCAACAGCATCATGCTTTTGAATGAAGTATGTGTCGTAATTACAAATATCATGCATGATTTTTTGAAACAAATGTGGTTGCATTCTATATCTCTCTCGAAACTTATGAGCAGGATATAACGAATTTGGGATAAAGTAATCCTCCAAGAGATTCTTACCCCGAGACTCCCTACGTCTGTCCACATTTGGGGCACGAGGACGACGGTGTTGCCTTGATTGATTAAGCATACACACCGCTGCTGCAAGCATTTGTTCCTCTTCTTCATCGGCGTCCCGATCTTCTTCAGCACGTCTACGCCGGATTTCTTCCCTTTCTTTCAGTTGCCTCTCCAACACCCTCCTCAAGTTTGACATTGAGAGTAGAATGTGTTTTGTAAAATCTGAGAAATGAAGGAATAGATAAGAGATGGTGTGAGAGGTATGAGTTGATGGTGTAGTTTTATCAAGGGATTCAGAAGATAGAGATGACACGTGGCACAATTTTAGAGGATGAAAATCTTATCTGAAATATGAGATTATAATTTTTTTTAAATATCTGAAAATCTTATCTGACAGAGATGTCACGTGGCACAATTTTAGAGGGTGAAAATCTTATCTGAAATATGACATTATAATTTTTTTTTAAAAAAATATATGAAAATCTTATCTGACATGGGACACGTGGCACAATTTTAGAGGATGAAAATTTTATTTGGAATAAGACACGTGGCAACCGAGATTTTCATCTGAAAATCTTTTCTGAAAAATAATGGACACGTGACAACCAAAAATATTATCCGAAAATTTATTTACAAAAGATTATCAAAATTAATGGTTTTAAAAAAAAAAAGGAAATAAAGTACAATGAATAGTATTTTCCTTAGAGTTGCCCTAGAATTAGCCCTCATGGGTGGAACCACAAATGGCGAGGCTGCCACTATTCATGTGAATAGTGGCAGCCCTTACTTGCCCTTGCCCTAGACTTAGCCTTTATGGGTGGAGTTGCTCTTAAAGCCTCATTTAAAGGTCACCATTGGGCTTGCTCTTATGTATTAAATTCGAAAATCTCAACAGTATATATTTTTGTTAGGCTTTTTAATCACAAAACGTCCCTGACATTTACGAAACTATCAGATTGCATCCTAAAAGTTTTTTTTTGTATCACCCATGATCCCTAACGTTAATATGGGTGCTCTTAAATAGTCATTCGGTCAAAAAAATTTGTTAAATCCAGGGATATAATCATCAAATCAATCCATTTTCACCTCTTCAACCATTAATGAATTTATAGGTTAGTTTAGTTGAGAGAAAAATAAATGATGGGAGTTGCTCCAAAAGCAGATGATGGAAGTAGGAGACGTTTACTACAGCGCAGAGCCGGTCCTGGGTTTTCTAAGGCCCAGGGCAAATTTCTAGAGTAAAAAGAAAAATAAGTTAACAAAGATGTCTCTTACAAAATTCCTATTATACATCTATTTATAAAAAAGAATGACACAAAGAAAAGACCTTCAAATTGCTAAAGCTTTCCAATGTGGGTTGCTGCCACTACCAGGTCTCTTTTTTGTCTAAGATAAGAACGTTTGTTTGGTTTTTTTTTTTTTTTTTTTTTTGAGAACTCTTTGTTTCCATATGTTTAGTTTCATTAATTTTTGTTCTTTGAAATATTATATTATATAATTTATATTTAGTTTCCTAGAGAATCTCAAAGAGGTTTGGTGCTGCCATGATTAATGATTACATCTACTTCCTTCTAGGACGCTAACAATTTTGAGTTTTTTTATTATAAAAAAATGTAAATATATAGGCTTAAAAACCATATTTTTGTGTCCCCATAGTTTTGGGCCCTGGGCCAAGGCTGGCTCTGCTACAGCGGATGCTGGGCATATCTTCTGCTGGCCAGGTAAGGAAGCCTAGTAATGGTAAAGAGGAAGGACCTGCCTCTTATGAAACTGAAACATTGGGAGAAAATTCACATGTTCTTGTAAAATGTGAGACAAAGAGAAGAAAAAGAAAATCAACTGAACAAGATGCACACTTATGGAACCATTTCCCTCCATTTCTTGTTGGAAAACTAAAGGTAAGCACTGAAAATGGAAGGGAATAACATAAAAGAATTGAACTATAAAAAACCAGCTGCTGTTTTGCTCAGAAATTTGAAGATTTTTCGTCACCACAAGTTTTTAGTGACAGATGTTCATCAGATTTTTCGTGGCTAAACATTTTCTGCGACAGTATTCTTAAGATTTTTCGTCACTAAAAGTCAAATTTCCAGATCAACTTCAGACTTATATCTTGGGCTCTGGCCAATTGCGACGGATGTTCCAAATTTCCTGATTTTTTGTATTTCCCCGATCCTTGTTATGGTTACAGGTTTCTAGATATATATATATATATATGCGGAACTTATGTATGAATGAAATTAATGCATATATGAAAATAATTAAAATATCAATAATTGAAGACATAGTTGTTGTCATTTTGATACTTACAAAAGTCTTGTTTTATTGATAGATAGTAGCACTCATAATTTACATTAAGAGTTCTCAATGAGGAAGTCTCAGAGAAAACTTTGGAACTGAGAAATTTTTTTAAAAACCTGAGGCCGAAGCCTGCTTAAATAAGAAATCAACTGAGCAACTATTGAGCATAGGATGCTGAGAATCTTCCTATAGAGGCACGAGAAATCAGCAAAATGCTTTAACTCTGGCAACTTTAACTTTAACTTTTGTCGAGGCAACTTTAACTTTGATTTTGTTGTGGAATAACGACTGCAGAAGCACGCGAAAACTTTTGGCTGCTTTTACTGGATGCTTTTACATTCACTTTCACCTTGGCAACTTTATGGCTTTAGTCAGATCCGAGATCATAAGGATCTTGACGGTCTTGGTAATCTGCCCAGGGCTTTTTTGGAGCAGGACAAGGATGACCAAGAGGCAACTGACTGGAGGATGATGTGGAAATTGGATCAGCATCACTGTCCTCATCATCATCCATACGGGGAAGCTTGGAGAAGCAACTGATTTGCAAGTTCCTGCAATTCAGATTTAGATTTTCCCTCGATTGAGAGAGAAGAATGCGTGGAACCAACTGGAGAAACTGGTTGAGGTTTGGGGGAGTTAACAATTTGAGGAAAATCCTGATAAACATATTCTACAATTCTGTCAACTTTGAACTTATCTCACCATTTGACTAAAAATTGGCGAGACAAAATTCTGGATTCCCAATTAACATGATAGGACCATTTCAATATCCAGGGGACTTTGTACTTGGCAATGAAAAAAAGCAACTTGGGAAATAACAATTCTTGCTTATTAAATTTATATTTATTGGCAAAATAATTGGTTAATTATGGATTTCAGCGGGGTGAGACTCGGCGATTGGGCCATGTTTTTCCCACCAATGGAGGGACAAATAAGGAAACTGACTCTTGAATTTATTGTCAAAATTAATAAACCAAGAGTGAGAGAAATCAACTGTTTGGTGGAGGAAAATAGTATACCATGCCTCAATATAATCAGCATAAGTATACGGATGGATGGACTTAAGATGTTTCAACTCATAAGGATGGCGACTGAAATCTGCTTTACTTATAATTCTATGGATATAAAGAGAATGATAAAGAATAATATGGGGCTTATCTTTATCTTTGATTGGCTTAATTTTGACTGAATCTATTTCAACTAAGATATCCCTATAAAACTGCAAATTTTTGTAAGGACATGGAGGAAAGAAATGACAATTAGGTGGAAAATAAGACTTAGCAATTGTGATGGGGTCAGAAATACCATCTTAAACTGGTTCAATTACGAAGGGGTGCGACTTTTATTTTGGAAGTTAAGGGGATGACTAGGAGGACTGAGCAACTGGAGGAATGATCTGGAATGGATCATAACTGGAGCCTAAGGCAGACTGGCAGTTGGGGCATATTTGACCGATTGTGGTTCCCAAGGTAGAGAACCAGTCACTGACTTGGATTGGGGAACATCCCGGGAAAGGGACGATGTGAGAAGGTGACTCTGATTTGGCTGGATTCATGGACGATGGAAGGGCTCTGAGCGACTGGGTTGACTGGATTGGCTTGAGCTGACTAGCCGACTCTTTCTATTTGTCTTTTTTAGGTGCCATTGATCCTGTTTTTCCTGCAGGAATTCTTGAGTAAGAAAATCAAGGATTAAATTCTCACTACCTCTCAAATATTCAATATTAAAATAAAAAATACTCAAAATAGCTTGCCAACGTGCAAAAATATGTTTTGATGCAATGTTTTGAACATCTTTTTCCAGAACATGCTTTGCAGACTTACAATAACTCTGACTAAAATTTTTTGATTAAGCAAATCATCTTGAAATTTAGATATGCATAGTACTATAGATATTGTGACTGAGTCCAAATACCAGAATGAAAACGAATGATTTGTTCTGGTTGATTTGGATCGATTTTCTGTTTGAGAATACCTCCATAATCAATATCAGAGGCATCAGTTTCAACTATTTTGAAAGAATCAACTGAGGGAATACCAAGATAGGGAAGTGTCCTGACATGGACTTTGATCTGTTTGACAATTTTTGTATAGACAGAATACTAAGGAGGAGGGTTATCTTGCAACCTGTCAAACAGTGGCTTACATTGTTTTCGCAGATTTTGGTAGAAGTCAGACACATAATTAAGAGATCCTAAAAACTTATGGAGTTGACTTTTATTAAGAATTTGATCTGGAAATTTATCAGCAAACTGGATGACTCGATCTATTAGACTGATCTGTGATTGGCAGATATTAAATCCAAGAAATCTGATATTAGTTTGGAACAACTTAATTTTCTTAGCAGAAACAACTAGACCATTGTGTTTGACAATTTGGAGAAATTTGTTCAAATGTTTCCAATGTTGTTCTGCTGACTGGGAGAAGATGAGAACATCATCAATATAGACAATAGAAAAATGACTAAAGCTATTAAAAATCTCATTCATAATATTCTGAAACTCACTCGGTGCATTTTTCAAACCAAAAGGCATTACATTCCATTCATAATGACCAAAAGTAGTGACAAATGCAGTCTTATATCTATCTGACTCATCTATTTAGATTTTCCAGAAACCACTCTTCATATCAAATTTAGAGAAGACAACTGCTTTTTCTAATATGTTAATTAAGTCTCTTTTATTAGGTATGGGATACCTAATCCATTCTAAGACCGAATTAAGGGGTTTATAATTATGACTAGTCTGGGGGCTCCTCTTTCTAATTCAGCATTTTTCTAAACATAGAATGCAGGGCAAGACCAGGGTGACTTACTTTTTCTAATTATTCCTTTATGAAGCAACTCAGCAATTTCATTTTTACAGAATTCCATTATTTCTTGACTCATTTGGATTGGCCTAGCTTTAGTGGGGATATTTTTCTCACTAAAGGTTTTGATGTAGGGAAGATTAACAACGTGTTGTTTCCTGTGCCAAAACACGTTAGGCAAATTAGAACAGACTTCATTCTTTAATTTATTTTCAAACTGTTGAATTTGCAACTGTAAAGACTCATTACTAAGCTGTTGTTCGACTCTTTTAAACTTGACTTCTTCCTTAAGGAAGTTTAACTGACTATTCTTCCTGTGGATTGTTCGAATTGTTTTTGAGACTGAACTCTTTTGAAGGGCTTTCAAATTGTGCAACTCAGGCTTACTTAAAAATTCAAATTTAACATTTTCTCCTAAGTGGGTAGAGATTACACTATCGCAATGTACCTGGAAAGGATACAGTAAGGCGATGAAAGGTAATCCTAAGATAACCTCATCAGTAATATCTTTGACTAAGACAAATGATGCTTTGAAGCAAATTTTATTTTGGCAAATATGGGCTTTAGGGATTTCATAATTCAACTGCAACGATTTTCCTGAGGCAATTCTAAGCGACTCTTTAGACTTCTGATAATATTTAGTAGGGATTAGACCTTCCTAAATACAGTTTAGGTTGGCTCCTGAATCAAACAAGGCAACTGTGTTGAATTCAAAATTTTTGACAAATATTGTTACTTTAGCATACCATTTCCTGAAAGTAACATGTTTAATTAAATTAATTGCTTGATCATTGTTTAAAGGCTCACCATCTGAGTTATTAGGGCTCTCGGCTTGACTTCTAGACTCAGAGCCGTCATTTTTCATTAAACTGATTAAATTCTGTTTATCTCATAATTCTCGGCTTGCAACTTATGACTTATTTGTTTTAATTCAACTATTTCTTTTTTGATTACTTTGATTTCGGACTGTAGGTCTTGGAGGGTGACCTCTTTCTTTCTATTAAACCTTTCTAAGGTTGTGTTTACACTAATTTTTTGGGGAGTAGACTGACTACTAGAGCTTGGGCCTTCTTGGCTAATGACTTTTCGTAACTTTCTTAGATACTCAGATTTCAACTCTGGGTTTTCTACTTTACTGATTAAATCAATTAGCAACTCTTCTTATTCTTCCTGTTTAGTGAGGACAGAAACGGATTTTAATCTATTACAACATTTATCTGTGCAACCAAATTGGACTTTAGGCCAGCTAGACTGGGAATCGGAAGACTGATAGCTATCTGGCTCAGTGCTGGCAACTAGGTTGTCATTATCACTAGACTCAGAATTTTTTAAATCTAAAACTTTAATTAATTTTTCTTTTTCTTCATTCATGATTTTTAATTGTTTAATTGTGTCTTTTACTTTGCATTCATTAGCATAGTGACCAGACTTTTGACATTTATAGCATTTTACTTTTCTCATGTCGGAGGTTTTCTTAAAGCGACTATTCTTTTCACCTTTTGGTGCTTTTGACCAACTCTTCTTAGGGTGAAATTTTCTTTTCTTATAAAACTCATTATTATCATTATTGTGTCGGAATGATTGTTTCCTACGCTAATAATGACGACTTTTCCTAATGTGACTAGGATAACTGGACTTATTTTTCCTGGAAGGGGGAATACTGGCAAGACCATACTGTTCACAGAAATTTCCTAACTCATACTTAGCAGATTTTCTGTCGGGCTGTATTTGTTTACCAATTTTCATGTCAACACACATTTTCAAACCAACTTGATTAATTGTGCTAATTATATTTCCATATGTTTAACTATTCCAATCAATGAAACTGTGATCATTGCTAAGGACAGTTCAAATCTTATGAGCAAACAGGTTTGGAAGACCATTAATAAATTTTTCTTTCCAAAACAGCCGATTACTATCATCTCTTAACATGACTTAGGAAATAAAAACATCTTTATACCATCTAAAATTAGACAACTTAGGATAGCGAAGATTGCTAAGTTGATCATGGATTCTAGCAGTTGTATTACTGGGGGTTCCAACAAAGTGTTCTATTATTGTATAAAACAAAGTGTTGACTCCATCTTCTATACCTGAACCTATTTGTTCGTCAAATATAGGAAGACCATCTTCATCAAGCTTAAATGTTTATCCCACCAGTACCGAAGTGTACCGGTGAAACCAGTGACAAGCAACGGCACTATTTCTGACTGCCTAAAGCTGTCTTTGGTGATATAACTATTAGCAACCATGGACATGTGCTGGAGTTTATTAAGGATTTCTTGTTCAGACAGACCATCAATGTTCCATTCATACAATTTATCTGAAGAAACTGAAAACTGACTCTCGAAGTTTCGTTCTTCAAATTGAATTTTTGGGGGTGTTGGCCTAGGATACCAATTTTTGGTTAGACTCGTAGGGCTGACCTGGTGAATTAACCGTTTGACTTTCAATTGATTATTTAATTCTAAATTTTTAAAAGCATTTTCAAATGTTGAAATATTACTAGTTTCTGTTTCCATACTGACTATTGATTCAGATTCGGACTCAGAAGGGTTTTCAACTGCAAGAGAATCTAGAACTTTAAGACCAGACTTCTCAGGTTTAATTGGTGTAAATTGAACTTTAAGACCAGACTTCTTCAATTTTCTTTATGGTTGGACTTATCTTCAGGTCGGACTTGACTTAAGATCCTGAAATTGGACTAGGGGTTTTTCAACTTTAGTTTTGGTTTTGACATCCTGTGGTAGCAACTTATCAACTTTTGTTTCAATTTTATCCAACTGTTTTCCTATGACAATTAGACTCTGATTGGAGTAATTATTTTGTTCAATTAGTTTCTTATCTGGATCATTTTTCTCAGGGACTTTGAACGGACTAGTAGGAACTTGGGATTTCTTATGTTCAATTATTATTGTTTCAACTGGTGGATGACTTGCTACGACTTCTGTGTCATAAGATAATTTCCATTTTTCTTTAGTTAAAGTTTTTAACTTATTAGACATATAGCGACTTTCGACAAAATCTAGATAAAAAATTTCTAACTTGGCTGTGCGTATATAATCTTTCCATTCATTAAAGATTAATTGACACTTTTCTCTACTAGGATAGGCTTTATGATAATTATCTTTTCGTTCCTGGTTCTCAGGGGCTCTAAGATGATTATCCAAATATTTCCAATTAATTACAAATTTTTTAATTAAGTGTTCTTAGCTGGTTATCAATTGGGAAACCGGCTTCGACAAAGTTAGATTGAGTGGGTGACTCTGGAGACTCAGGTTTTTCCTCATGTCCTGGTATCGCACCATAACAGGGTTGATTGACTTAGGAATTTTTCCTTAATGTTTCTAATTTAAAATCAATCATGGCTTTCTCTAACTCTAGGCCTCGTTCCAGAGTGAAGGAAGAGGCTGCAAAGGAATGCCTTGCAGGAATGTGGCTCTGGGACTGACTAGGGGTAGGCAACTGATGTAACTGGACTGTAGACTTTTGTACAGGCTGGTTACCGAAACTAATTTTAACTGTGTCATCAAGGTACTGTTGGATATAGTCTAAATTGTTTAGACCATGCTGGATGGGAGTCGGTTTAATCTCAGTGGTTAAGGTCCAATCCGTAGGAAGGGACACATCAGACCATTTGATTGTATGAGGGACTCTTATTATGGCATCAGACGTGTGACTCTGGATTAACAATGTCTGATTTTCTAGACTTTTGCTTAAGGCTTGAAAATTCATATTCGTGCCTGTGACCTTGTAATAAATTCTATAGACTAATGCTAAAGGTTGGGCTCTTGGGAGGACTTCATAACCTTCAGTTTTGACATTTAGCGTAAGAATTTTTAAAATATGTGGATCACTAAGACTGACCATGAAATCGGGATAGCAATCAAAGTAAACTGGACCATTTGCTAGACTGGGCTCAATAATTCCAAGCGTATTGTCGGTGAAATTAAGGAATCTAGCATCGCGTAGATAGAGAAGGATAGAAGCTTTTAATCCTAATCTGGTTAATGGCTTAACTGCAACTTGGACTAAACCAATGTGAAGGAAATTATTTCCATCATTTTTATGTTTTTTAATTGACTCAAGATTAAGCAATTGACATGTTTCATGATCTTTACTAAGGGCATAGACTTGTTCAACTGTTTTGACATGGGTGGTCGACTTGAAACTAGACAAAGACCATTTTTTCTTATAGATGTCTTGACTGGGGACTCTGGGTATATTCCAATCATTATGATCTAAATTACTATTAGGATCATGTTCAACTTGTTCTTTATTAACTATCTCAGGGAGACGACTCATACTGGATCTAGAGCTGCTCGAATTACAAGAGTTTGTTCTAAATAGGCGACTCATTCTTAGAAGAACTGGGCTTGGCTTTAAATGAAGAAGATAAACAGGGACTCCTAAGACTGACCCTTTACTCTTACCAGAAACCTGCTAATTCTCTTGGCCTCCACTCACGCCCACCGCTCATGCCTCTCTCAGGACTTACTGTTTGGAAAAAGGACTCACTTTTGGACACCAAGAAAGAGAACCAACAGACAACTGGAAGAATAAAAAGAAAGTAAAAGAAGGAACTGGAAACTTCAACTCAAGAAACTTAAACCAGTCACTTGGGCGGAATGAATTACAGACTTAGAACTGACTTTTACAACTCTTACGGCTCTGATACCAGAAGGGAACTAGAACCAGTGGGAGATAGTATAAAGACAGAAGTAAGTGGAAGCAACTAATTGATAGAATATGCGGAACTTATGTATGAATATATATTATAATTTTGGATTGATTTGACGATTATATCTTTGGATTTAACAGTTTTTTTGACAGAGGGACTATTTAAGAGCACCTATATTAACATTAGGGACCATGAGTAATACAAAAAAACTTTAAGGATGCAATCTGATAGTTTCGCAAACGTTAGGGACATTTTGTGATAAAAAGCCTTTTTGTTATTATATACCTTTTGCTAAGAGTGCTGCTATTTCCACACATATGTCCTATTTTCCCACCCACCTTATCTTTAAACTTTTAAAGACAAATTTAACCTTATTTTAAAATGACTTAAAAGGACTTAAGGAAAAAGAAAGAGGAAAAAAAAAAAAAAAAAAAGACGCAGACTTCTGTTCTCACGTAACCTTGTCGTTTGACAGGAAAAAAAAACAACACAAGGAAGCTATGACTCCTTACTCATGATTCCTCTTATGACTTTTCAGTGCTCATAACTGAATTCTGAAATAATTTTCTTCTCTTTTCTATTCATTCAATCAAATTGTTTATGAAGAAGAAAACAAGAGAATGGAAGTTGAAGAGAATAATTTTAACGAAAAGGTAAGGAAATCCTATTTGAACAGAATTTCTAAGATCTTTAAGATTACTTAAAGCATTGAGAGATGAATATTTCTTGGACTCTGATTTTTTTTCCTTAAACAAATTAAAAATATGAAAACCTGAGGATGAACAAGTTTCTATCAGCGGACCAGAAAGTTTGGAAGGTGGGTAAAGAGGTTGCTGGGTATGTTCAGAAATTGGGGAGTGTGAGCCATGCTTTGGTTTCAAGGGCTAGTCATCTTTTGCCAGCTAGCCAACCATTGTCATCAAATTTCGTGATGTGATGTTGCTTCTTTTATCATTTTACTGTTGTATTACTTACTATTGTTTGTTTTCTTTTTTCAGGGAGATGAATATTCTGGTTGTACTAACGTGGACTTTGAACATGGAGCGGGTGAGATGGAAAATAAGATATAGCAAAAGTGAGAGAGAGATGTGTGCGCGTCAGAGAGAGAGAGAAGACATGAGCAGAGAGAATAAAGAAGAGAGGAAATGAGGTAATAATTAAAATGGTATTTTAGGAATATTGGTGGGTGAAAAAATAGGATTGTGTTTTTTAAAATTTATATGGTGGGTGAGAATATAAAATGGGTAGGAAAATAGGACATGTGGGTGGAAATAGTAGCACTCTTTGCTAATAAGCAAATCAAAGAAGTTTTCCTTTATAATCTTTAATAAATGAACAATCATGCATTTATCCACATTTTGTTACATCTCAATCGTTATAAAAATTTAACGACCTTTAATATGACACGTCAAACTCCAATTATTAATCTGTCTAATATATATTTTTTTAAAAGCATAAAAAAACCTATCGGTCAACCACCCAATATCCCGACAACACCATGGCCGACCCCTTAACCCAACAGGCAACTCCCTCCTACTCTCACCACCAACCAACCTTGACAGGACCCGATCCAAATTCCGCTTTGGAATCCGAGCTGGACCCTGTGCGTGTCCGACACCTGGCGAATGTCGGGCACAAATGACCTATTTGCCCTTCTATGCAAAATATGATAAGATAACAAGGTTAACTTCTACCGAAAAACCGGCAGAGTTTCCCTTGTAACTGGCTCAATACCAAACATTTACACCTGCCAAACAAGAATATATATATATACAACCAACTGCCAGCATACGTAAATATCCATTCCAACAGTTCAGTTCTCAATCTAGGGCAAAATATCAGAGCAACTACTAAGAATTTACAAAGGAGTTAATCCTTTTACAAAACAAAACTTCTACATCAGAGGAAAGGCGCGGAAGATGGGAAAACGGCCCAGTGGTGGATTCCTGTGCACGTCTACTGCCTGGGGGCACAAAACATTCAAAAATGTGAGTGGACAAAAATAAAGATCTAGAAAATAGCATATGAACATACTAACCCCACTGTAAAAACAGTTATGCAAAAACTGAATTTTCCTCTTCATTATATTCGTACTAAAATCAATGCATTCACATATTTATATACGTATATGCCAATCATATTCAAGATCAATAAAATTCTCTTAAAAACACTGTAATCAATTTAAAACTACCACCTAGGTGTACCCCTTTTATTCTGTCAATTCCTGATATCCGTCAATTCCCCTGGCTGGTCTCGGTGACACAAAGTCAACCCGAGCGGCAAACTGGCAGGATTTTGGGGACCGTAGTCAACCTGATCCGCATTCCTGGCTCTCACGGTCCCGGCGTCCCGAAACTCGTGAGGTAGATGTCAAGTGCACTGACAAAACTGAAGGCAAACTAGATGTCCGTGGACATCGTCATATCCGAAGGCAACATATACCAAAGGCAAACTGTTTCTATAACTGGGTACGTAAGGTGGCTTAAGAAAATATAAAATTTCTGATAGGTCTGATGAAAAACTGAATTTTTGATTAAATCTAGAACTCTGATGCCCTTTTATCTGATATAAATCTCAATCTCTACTTTTCATATCTTTTTAGCATTTTAACTAGGCAACATATAAATAAAGATATTTAACTTCAACAAAACATGCTAGGAAAACCACAATCAATAAAACTTATTCAAGATCAAATAATGAAATTTATTTGCATAAAATCATTTATAAAAGAAAAGTCCACTCACTCCTGGTCCGAGCTAGCTAGACCTCCTGAAGGTCTCTCCTGCGGGTCTACCTGGCCCCGGGTGCCTGATTAAACCACCATGAATATTTAATTAATAAAACTGCTCGGTATAAGTATTTAATTAAAACCCTGACCCCGGCTCTTAGAAGTGCGTGCACTAGCTTTAAAATCATTCTTATGCCCACTTAAGCATTTCAGATGGTTAGAACTGTCTTAAAAGACCTGCAATACAGAACCTCGTGGGGTCCACAACCTCCAATTGCCAATCCAGGAGTTCCTATAAGTTCCTCACATCTAAATACCCATGTCCTGCTAGTCCGGTCTGAATTGGACGGTCGGATTGACCACGATCGTGTAATCGCATAATTTCTAAACCCTAGCCCTAGGGTTCGCGATTTCGGAGTACCCGGGACTCCGATTCACAATCCGTTGAATCCTACATGATTCTGGAATTATCTAGAGTAACATATCTAAAATTGAGTACGATCCAACGGCTCAACAGTATTGAAACCCGAAAATTGCACAATATGAAAAATCCAGTCGAGGCTCAAACGATATCCAATTAAATTACTAATTAAATATGAATTTTAGTTTTGGGTCATTACAAACCTCCCCTCCTCTCTCTCCCCCACTTTCTTTCCTGTTAATTCAACCAACATCCCTCCTCTTCAATTTTGGTTTTGACAGGTTGATGCTTTACCGATGGGTTTCAAATTGGGTGTTAGGGTTGGTGATTGTGGTGCATTAGGATAGACAAAGGGACGATGCACCACTTTGTTGCCTCTATCCCATACCAGCACGTGATTGCTCAAATTCAATTCAGCATGATGGGGTAAAGAGAGAAAGAGGGCAGATAGAGAAAGAGAGGGAGGGAGAAGAGGGGAGGTTGGCTGGCAGTAAGAGCAACTCCAGCAATGAGCTGAGCCCAAGGCTGGGGGAAAACAAAATAAAAAACTCGTTCTAGCGGTGAGCCCAAGCCCAGGCTGGGAGTGGGTGCCATCAAGTCGGGCTGCGTCACGCTGACATCAGTGCGACGCCACTCCAACGGGAAGAAGCCACGTGTCACGCCCCAAACCCTCCGATCTGCTTCTCTGAATCCAATCAAACGGTTGGCATTTTTTGGGCAATAAAATTATGAAAAAAAATCGAAATTTTTTTTTTAAAATTCTCAAAAATTCTGATTTAAAAATTATATATATATATAAATACCTATCAATACCCTTCACTTTCAACACCAATCCTCATACATTTCATTATACTTCTACTATTATTCACTCTTTACACAACATTTTCCTCTCTTTCACCTTGTATTTTTATTTCTTATTTTTATGGCTTCTTCTATCGAAACCGGAGGGGCTTGGAGCACTATGGAAGATGTATCCTTGTGTGAGGCTTGGCTCCAAATTTGTCATTGTCCCATGTCCGGCAATGAGATGAAATTTTTTCATATGTGGAAAAAAATTCATGCTGAATTTTGTGAAAAAATTCCGGGGTCTACTCGTACGGAGATGGCATTATCTAGTAGGTGAAAAATTCTCAATAAAGAATTGGAAAAATGGAGAGATGTCTTGGCAAAAGCGATGGACAACTATAGAAGCGGGGAAAATCGTACTAACGAGGTAAGTATTTTATAATTTTTGTTTTATTAAGTTTAATCTCCTAATATATATATATATTTTGTTAATATTTATTGCATTTTAAATATTTTGTTAATATTTCTTGCATTTTCAATATTTTGTTAATATTTCTTGCATTTTAAATATGTTGTTAATATTTCTTGCATTTCCAATTGTTTCTTAATTTTCTTGCACTTCTAATTTATTTGTAAGGTTAATTGCATTTTCATTATTTTTTTTTTTTGTTACTTGCATATCCAATATATTTTAAATATTTATTGCATTTCCATTTTTTTGTTAAATAGATGATTCAAGCACAGATGTGGTTCGGTGCAACCGGGGGTGGCAAAAAAAGTTTCAACCATCATGAATGTTGGGAGGTGGTGAAATATTGCAAACACTTCATAATTATTCCGACGGGTCCCGCCGTTGTGTTAAACGAGATTTACCTCTCGATTCCCCTATGAGTCATTACTCACCCATCGAAAAGGAACCGAGGCCCATTGGCCGAAAGGCTGCGAAGACAAATAAAGTGGGTAATTCAAGCAATAATAATTCAAAGTTTTTGGAGGAAATTGCAAGGCAAAACTGGATAAGAATTGAAATGGAGCAGAAACGCTAGGATAACGAGTTGGCCCTTCAAGCAGAGTATGCACGAGAAAGGGAGTATTTGCGCAAAAAAGATATGGACAAGACAGATCGGGAAACCATGGCGATGGATACAAGTCATATGTCCCCTGAAACAAAACAATTTTGGAAGCTAGAATGAAGGGATGTTATGAGAAGAAGACTTTTTCGGGATGATGGGCCTAGCAACACGGATTGGTTAAATGATGGAAACCATTAAATTAGTTAGCATACCTTTTATGTATTTGTATTTTTCATGTTTTCTATTAAAGTTGTTGTAATTAATGTATTTTATTTTAGTAGTAGTAATTCTTAATGACTTGTATTGGATTTCTTTATTTAATAAACAAAGCATTCAATAAAATACCTTTTTATTCAACATATTCCATACATCAAACAAAACAAAATTAAAATTAAAAAAAACTACAAACAAGGCACAATAATAATAACAAACCACAACCAAACCATAATAAATAAAAAACAACACAACCAAACCATAACTAAATAAAACATAACCAAAGCATCTATGCTTCATCATTCATCTTCATTGCCTTTCACCGCCCATAGATGCTCCATCAAGTGAACTTGACGCATTTCATGAATATACGAAGATTGCATCTCTGTATATCGATCTATCATCCGGGTCATGAAACGACCATCCCTCACCAATGGTTCCGGCTCAAACGGTTCTCCACTTGGCCCCATGGGCCTTTCATAAATCCGTGTCAAGGCCGTGTTCATTGGATCCGGTTCGTAGACCTATAAAGCATCATAATCGTACTCATCCTCCACAATCATATTATGGAGGATGATGCAAGTCATCATAATGCTTATGAGGATCTCCTCATCAAACATACGGGCCGCACCTCGAATAATCAACCACCGAGCTTGAAGGATGCCAAAACACCTTTCGACATCTTTCATGTATCCTTCTTGATAGGTAGCAAATAATTTTTGCTTCTGGGATCGGGGATTCGGAATGGATTTGACAAAAGTGGTCCACCTCGGGTAGATGCCGTCAGCTAGATAATACCCCGTCTGGTACACTGTATTGTTGACTTGATAGGTGATATTAGGGCCCTGGCCTCTCAATACATCGTTGAAGACCGAGGATTGACCCAGCACGTTGAGGTCATTTTGGGATCCTGCAACTCCAAAGAAGGCATGCCAAACCCATGTGTCGAAGCCAGCAACGGCTTCAAGGATGATACTTTTTTTGCCTTTTCTATTTCCGTAATCACCTTGCCAGGCAGTTGGGCAATTCTTCCATTGCCAGTGCATGCAGTCGATGCTACCAATCATTCCGGGGAATCCTCGAGCTTCTGCTTTTTGTAGAAGCCGTTGCAGGTCCCTGGGAGTAGGTCTACGCAGGTAGTCCCTAGTGTACAGAGTTTCAACTGCTTGACAAAATCTTACCAAAGCCTCCAACGTAGTGGACTTCCCCATCCGGGTAATCTCATCCACCTGATCAGCAGATGCTCCATACGCCAACATTCGTATAACAGCTGTAAGCTTTTGCTCCGGAAGAAGCCCCAAAACCCTAGTAGCATCACACTTTTGAACAAAGTATGCATCATAATTGCAAATATCATGCATGACTTTATTGAACAAATGGGGTTGCATTCTAAATCGCCTTCGAAAATCAACATCAGAGTACAAAAAAGTTGGGATAAAATAATCTTCCAAAAGATTCTTACCCCGAGAATGCCTATATCTGTCCACATTCCGGCGGCGGCCGACTTGTGAACCACGGCGGCGACCTTGGTTCTCTTCATCTTGCAAAGCCACTGCTATGACAACTTGTTCATCGACTTGTCTCTGCAACTCATTGATTTCATCTGCTCTACGGTTTCTCTCATTTGTTTCTCGCTCTTGCCTCTCCAAGCATCTCCTAAAATCTTCCATTGAGAATGAATGAAGTATGAATTCTAAACTCTGAGAAATGAAAATATAGAAAGATGTGGTGTGAGAGGTATGAGCTGAGCCTCTGGTTTTATAGAAAATTTTGGCAAGATAGACATGCCACGTGGCTTGATTTGATTGGATGAAAATCTTATCTGAAATTTGAAAATCCTTATATGAATTTGAATTTTGAAATTCATCCGAAATTTGAACCCAAATTTATCTGAAATTTGAATTTTGAAATTCATTCGAAATTTGAACCCAAAAATTTATCTGAAATTTGAATTTTGAAATTCATCCGAAATTTGAATCCAAAAATCTTATCCGGAAATTTTATCCGATTATGAATAGTCTTGACACGTAGGAACCCGAAAATCTTATCTGAAAATATTACCCAAATTAATTATTTTCATTAAAAAATATGAGGAAAAAACAAAAAAATGAATAGTAATTGCCCTTAGCTAGGGCAACGGGTGGAAACACAAATTACTATTTGCAAGGGCAACCACTATTCACGTGAATAGTGGTCGCCCAAGCTCCACCATTGCCATGGCTAAGGGCAAATGGGTGGAGTTGCTCTAAAGAGGGAAGAGGTACTACTACTGCTTGTGGGTGTAGAGTGGCTGTCAGGGGTTTTTATTTTTTATTTTAATTGGTTGTTTTTAGCTTTTTAATTTTATATAGACTTAGTTACCCAAAAAAAAAATATTTATATGGACTTAACAGTGTTAACTTAGCCGTTAAATTGAGTTTGACTTGTCATAGTCATTAAATTATTGAAACAATAAATAAATGCACAATTGTTAAATGCAAAAGCTCGGGATCCATGTACTCTATACTTTACTTCAGAAGAAAAGCATGAGTTGGTCACTTTATTCGCATGTTTTACTCTGCTATTACTATTAGGCTCTTGGCCTCTATTCTATATTTATTGCAGAAAGCAAAACAAAGCAAGTGGCTAAAGGAAGAAGGGTAACCATGACATTATTACAACAATTTGGACAATAATATTCTACATTTGATTACATTTCCCGACTCTTATATCTTTCTTTTTTTTTTGTCCCTATTTTCTTCAACAGAATAAAAAGGTTGCAACAGTGTTCCAGAATTTCGCTTAGCTTCGTTGAAGAAATTCCAAGTATACTTCATGAAAATGTAGTCCACATGGCTCAAAAACTCCCCTCCTCAGTCATTGGTCGCCTCAAGTAATACCGCAAACTGTTAGCAAGAACCTGCAAAAATTGGTAGCAAATTGAACAGTCAGTATTGAGGCATAATGGGAAGAGTAGACCCTATGCCTTGTAAAATCTGGAATGAGATTGACTACAAGGGTAGGCTCAACTCAGCAGTCTCAGTCACAATCTTATCATTCATAACAGAATCAACCATAGCATCTACAATTTTGTGTTCTTTCAGGAAATAAAGGCTGTCAGTATGGGAAGCATCTATTTCAAATTAATCAAAATGGTAAAGTTGGTGGACGATTGAACTCTCTCAGAAAACTGGAAAACAGTTTAGCTTTGACCACATCAACCGCTAATATATATGAAATCCGATGCTCTAACATTGCCATAATGCTAGGTTACCTGCTGGAGAGGCTTGATGAGAGGTTTACCCCTGTAGCTAACGTGAAACTTTGCCTTGGCCAACAACCCCTAAATCCAAAGACAATAATAAGAAATGAACTTCATTATCAAAAAGAAAGAGTAGAGATGAGCTCAACAAACTTGGATACTAGAGAAGGAAAAAAAGAGAAATAAAAATTGAAGCTGCAATGGTAAGTGAGACAAGACCATACCTCAGTGTCGAATTCTCCTGATTCTACAGCAACATCAATGTCAGTTACAGTCTTTACAAGATCCACCAGTAATCCAGGGCGATCAGCTGATTCCACATAAAGCAAACTGCAGAAATCTAATATTAGAATAAATGAAGACAGACAAATGTAATAACCAAAAATAATCATTAGCAGACCCGATTAGTTAAAACAGGATGTCAGTCATGCATAACAGTTAAAGGCTGGTGTGGGCCTGCAGCACCAACAATTTTGGCGTATGGGAAATGGCCGCTGGTTTGCAAAAGCCCATCCTATCAAGAAAGAATGATGCACATTACCTTCGGTTGGGGCCATCATCACTGATGCTTATGTGGGTTGCTACATCCACATCAACCTGAGGAATTAAAAACGAGTTTGAATCGGGACAAAATTGTGGGATGTAATGCTCTTTGGAAGTTAAAGATGTGACCGTGATCAAATTTCAAGTCAATACCTTACCTTAAAAGTGAACAAAATTGAGAGGGAGTGGCAAGAATAGTTATTCTCAATGATCAAATAACTAGGGAATAGCTACTCATGAAGCAGAGAAGTGAATTATTCTCCAGAATGACTAGAATTGGAAAAGGCAATGCTTTTGAAGTGAATTTCAAATGAGAAACCTCAAAACAAGAAACACATGCATTATGTGTGCATGCTAGAACATGAAAAATTTGCGCTGTATTTTTGGAAACTGAGAGTGCACAGATGCATGGTACCTACATGAAGCTTCAACTACCCAAACTTTGTGCAAATTAAAATAATTAAGTTCAAGAACCTGTTCTGGTGGCGGAACAATTCCAAACGCTGCTCCCATCGCTAACTGGGAACTTGATTCCTGGACCACAAATTTGATTGACTAAGAAAGCTACAACGGTGGAAATTCTAAACAGATTACAACAATTACTATCTCAAGAACAAATGGAAATGGTTAAGAAAGAATACCGGATGATACTCTATCAGATTATTTATAATTGTCAAACGAATAGCCTCAAGCAATTCTGGATCTTCTACTTTCCTACCAGTATCACTGCAAACAAACCCCACCATCGAATCAATAAATGTGTATGCAGCAGCTATTGGAACCACAGATCCGTTAAGCTCACCATAATTGCAGGTTTAAGATTTAATTGAGAAGCTAATTTTTTACTGGCATTAAAGAAATACTGCTTCCCCCTAATTTTTAGGTGCCATAACTTTGCATTAGAAACACATGAAATAAGGACGAACTTCATCATATAGAACCTCTTTAGTAAAGAAAACGATGATATAATATAAATATATAATATCTGAATTGAAGTCAGCACTTTGGCAGTACATAAATCTAATCAGCAATCAATAATACCACAAGTATGGAAGTATCTATGCACAACAAGGAAAAGAAAATTAAAGCCAGACAGAGAAGCAGAACAAGCAGAAAAGAGATCATTGCAATCAATTGCAAATTGACAAGTATTAACACTAGCATAGAAACAACCCAAAACTATACTTAATACAAGGCCACGCGGTCATCTATCTGTAAAGCATACTCACGCTCTGGTGATGGCAAACTTGTTGTGCTTTCCAGAAGAATCCAAATAGACATTGGCCTTGACAACATTCAGGCCAAGGTTCCTAAGCGCACTCATCTGAGACCCAGTTAATGAAAGTTGAATTATATGTTCAGACATAGACACTAAGACAGATCATTCAAAATATTTAAACATCTATGCAGGAGCAAAATAATAGACAAACAATATTGTTGGAAGCAGTGAGTAATGCTCTATACAGTATCAAGAAGAGCTCCCAGCCGGTCTCCAAATGTTATCTCCACCACAGTTGCATTTGGGTCAGAGTCTTGATCAATAATAACTTTGGGAATTGGGATCTTGTCAGTTTCACTTTGAATTCCATCAGGTTTACCACCCTATTTTTTGACATCAAACACCCAGTACAAAAATGAGGTATTCAGCAAGTTAATATTCAAATATTACTGATTACAAACTCAAATTTATTAACTACCTCCACAGCTGTAGCAGAAGAGGCTTGTGGAGTAGTTGAAGTTGATGAAGATAACAATCTGCCAAAGATTCGGCACACTTTTAAAAGATAAAGAATAGATGCAAGACCCCAATTTAATGCTTGCATACATCAAGAATATTCAGCTAAGGTAACTTAATCTAACTGTAAGATGCCAATACAGGAATTTTTAAATGTACTAAACACTACTACCAAAAATCTATCAGCTCTCCTTGTGGCTTGAATTCAAGCCACAATCAAGGCCTTGGACTCAAAGGTTCAAGAGCTGGTAGATTCAGAGAGCTCAGACAATATCTGATAATTCCAACCTCAAGTACCAAATACATGATGATATTTACAGTCACATACTGAACAAACTCTTATAAAAAACTCTTATAAAATGAGTCAATATTGACTGCAAAGCTCATACTAATGGCAAGCTGATATAAAAAAGACTGCATATTCAGGAATTCTTTTTAACCACAATATACAAGTCGATTAACTTATTAAGACTTCTTTTTTGGACCAATACAGGAAAAAATTGCAGAGAAGCATCAAACGACAATTCAGCATAAGCACAATCCCAGAAATTACAAGTAACCCAAGAACAATAGCATCGTTGAGCAAATATCATTCAGACTTCAGAGTATTAGAGACTTCAAATAAGATAAACACCAAACAAAACAACCCAAGAAACAGAAACCAAAGAATTCTATAACCAGAATAGGAAAGGCAGTGGGCCCATAATGTCAAAATCTCAAAGCGTTTGATCACTTTCTATGTAAAACAATCAAATTCTGAAAACCAGATAAGAAAGCAAGACATGCCCATCAAAGAAAATAACAAATCAATAAATTCCAATAAAACAGTGAGCATATATACCATACCTTCCCTTCTGAACAATGAAGAAGCTTTTAGAACCAAACCCAAAGGACCCTTGTACTGTAGCCCCAGTTTGTAATGGAATTGCAAGGGGTTTTTTCAAACTACAGTTACTATTCAAGTTAACCCCAAGACTGCAAGAAGCCATAGCCACAGCCATTTTGAGCTTAAAAATTAACAAACCAGAATGAAAAGGAAATGCAAATGGATAGAAGAAGGAGATAAATAAGAGGGACTAGAATGAACCCAAATCAGAAAGCATGGTAAATTTGGAGAAGAAATGGAAATGTGGAAAATGGGTTCGGACAAGAAGAAGAAGAAGAAACAACTAGGGGACCAATATACATCGTAATATGCGCCATTCGATATAGGAAGAGGAAACTGTTTTATCTTGCTTTGCTTACTTCTCCTTCGTTCTTTGTTTTCGTCCCCATTTTCCCTTTATTTTCAATTTAAAAATAAATAAGAAAAACCAAATTATCCTGTCATAGGAAATTTTCCCCAACGTCCATTCATCATCTCATCCGGTAACTTTCTTTTTTAGATATTTGTTTTTAAGGAGTCCAACTGCATTACCTGGTAGGTGTCAACAACAGCGACGCGTTTGGTCAAGAATTAAGATTTTAAGATTAAGATTTTAAGATTGTGCTTCCTGTGTGTCCATCTTATGCTTACACTCCTCTCTCTCTCTCTCTCTCTCTCTCTCTCTCTCTCTCTCTCTCATGAAGTAGTAGAGTCACATGCATCTGCATCCTATTTTATTTTATAGTAAATTTAGTTTGACTTAACTACAACTCATTTCTTTATTTTTGTTTGTATGAATTTTTTTTTATCCTAAATAAAACTTGATGACTAGGATTCAACTCGGCAAGTTACCTAATTAATCACAAAATCGAATTTATTGTACTTTTTTAATTCCCAAAATACCCCAAACTAAGCCATTATTATATTTTGTATATTAATATAGGAACCAATATAGAAATTTTTTTTAATTGAATTGTAACTAATGACAAATGTTGAATTTGGAAAGATCTCCAAATGGATGTACAAATTAATTTGGAAACTTTTTAAAATTTAACAATAAATTCATATTTAATATACCTAATTGGTTTATTTAATAAGAAAATATTTTTAAAAAATTTATTTATGAAATAAACGTGATTAATTATCTATTATATTATTGTTTTAAAAATATAATAGCATACATATATTTTTATGTTGAAAAAATAACGTACCTATTACTTCTTTTATGAAAAATAATGTACCTAGTGTGAATTTACTTATTATTCAAATAATATACCCAACTTTTATAAACGCATTTGGATATAATTTATCTAATAATTGACTATTATGCAATAATATAACTTGTAATTTACCTATTATGGGTATATCGTAGTTATTTTGTGAAAATAATTTACCTACCCAACTTTTATAGGTACATTAACTATTATGTACCTAGTATGAATTTACCTAACCCTAGGAGGTTAGGAGAGAATATTTGAAGTAGATTGATTGTAGCCCATTATTTATGGAAGTGGAAACATAAATGTGCAGTGAGGTATTATTCATTTGCCTTAATTTGGTGATTGAAAAACTATTAGCAACCAACTAAAGATGTAGTGGCATGATTTGTAAATAAATCAACCTACATGGACAAATTGTGCTCATGATGTTTTAGTTTGTAGTAAGTGCATCAATTATTTTTGAGTTTGTTGCGTGTTTGTAGTCTCTACTTGTGAGAGTTTAAAAATTGTAGTTTGCAGTTGTAGTTTTGTGTGTTGATGTGTGTTATGGTCTATGTCTAACTTTTGCAAGCTTGCGATTTTTATGTCGAAATTGTTCACCCATTTTGTGTTTGCTCCTATGATGGAAGGGTAAAGTTCTTCATTGCCTTGAAAATCATTGACTGGTCAACAAGTCAACTTTCTTTAGTGTGCGAGCGTGCCACTGCTAGTAATAAAAATTCTAACAGACTTCTTAAAAATGGATAATTTGCGCCCCAAGTTAATGATTTCTAGACAAGCGATTGTGAATTTGGGTGAGGAATATCTCTCAAGTAAGTTCTTTTCTTACCTCAGACTGGTGAGGACTTCACAATTTTTTACACTACAAAACTGGTAATTCTGGCCAGAATAAATGATAAGATAGTAAACTATTTTTAGGCAGAAGTACCTTTTACAAAACTCAAAAGGGAAAAATCAACTTTAGAAACACAAAGGAAGGCTGGACTTCCATTTCTGCCTGGATAGACACTTCTGATCCGGGCTGGACTGGGTAAGCATGTACTGGATTGAGCTGTCAACAACTTCAACTGCTAAGCTTCAGCTGTAAATTGATACCAACGTTCAAGTTTGGCAAAGCTTTAATCTATTTCAAGCCTTGGAAGGCTTTTTGAACGGGCAAAATTGGGGCCTCTTCAGTCTGAAAGGGGCAGAAGTGGCTGGACTTGAGGATTCATTGAACTGGAACTGCACTGTGATACCTGTTCTGCTTGATCAGGACTCTTCATAAATTTGTTGAGGTTTCATATTCGTAAAAATCCAGACTCTGCTTGTTTTGGCTTTTGCTAAACCAAATTTGTAACGAGAGGAATCTTGTTTTGAATGACTTATTTCTCTAAGTCTGAACTGGAAGTTCTGATCTATAGCCGGCTTCTTTTTTGGCTCAAATGAGCTTTTGGTTGCTTCAATTTGTTTGAAGGTTCTCAAAGATCAAGTGATCATTTTGAGTTTTTGTCTTTGGTTGATTTTTTTGGTTGTTTGATTTGAATGTATTTTGCTCTGTTCACCCTCTCTTATATTTATAAGAAATGTTTTGGAGTAGGGTTTCTAATTCTTTTAATAATGGGTGGCAAAAATTCTCAAAAAATTGCTCATTTTTAAATGCAAAGAAAAAGGGGTTTTATCAATTCTGGCAGATAAGCCCTCAATAGTCAGTTCCTAAGGCAATCACTTCCCTGTTTTTCTTGAAAGAAATCCTAACCCTTCTTCCAATTTAACTGCTCCTTGTAAGAGTTTAGAGCTGTGATGGTTAGTTTTGATTTGTCTATTTGAACAACTCCCTGCTTTCCACTTATCTCTTTGAGATTGTAGTTTGCTTATCTCTTGGAAAGATCATCTGCCCTGACGCAGAATTGTATACAAAAGGATTATGATCTTTTAGCCCCAGAGTTCAGAGAAGTCTTTCTGCTAATGACCTGCTTTCATTTAATTCCCAATCAACTCTCTTGTGATAGTTGAAATTGTTGACTTTTCTAAGTCAGGTAGTCACGTGGGTTCTAAGAATAGACTTTCCAAAACGATCTGCTGACTTTGCACTCTGGGTTTTGAGATCAGTGGTGAGCCAGAAGCTGGGCCCAATCCAATTTTTCTTTCAAATTTTTATTGATCTGCTTCAGTGGTTGATTGCCATTTAATCTTGACATTTTTACAACTCTGCCATTTTGTAAAAGGCATGGGCCTTTTGATTTGGTTTTGGGCTTTCTCTATTTTTTTGAATCAAAGTCCAGTCCTCCGTCTTTTCTATTTTGTGGGCCTTTGTGAGAAGTGGGCTGGCATGCGAATTCTTTTTGGGCCCAAACAGGAATTTCTTTGGCCCTCGCTATGTGTGGAGGTACACTTGTGCGCATGATGTTGCCAATGGAGTCCTCCCTATTTGGATTAACCCTTGTGGTTACTGCAATTCCGTATTTGTAATAACCTTGTGTGGTTATCTGCATTTGTATTGGCTCTTCTGGCTAACGCCCTTTGTACCTAATTATAAGTGCAATCTATCGTCTTTATCTTTAAAATAAAAAAATTTAAATAAAAAAAAACAAAAACTACCCTTTATGCATTTAAGAATTTTGGCCCACTTCATTTTTTCCTTGGACTGGAAATTCATAAGACCTCTCAAGGCATGTTTGCATTTGAGACCAAGAATACATATGATCTTTTCAAAAGAACTAATTTCTTAGGTACTAGTGCTTTTTCCACGCCTCTTGGTTCTTACAGGATGCACTAATAAAACAAGGGATCAATAGGCATGAACGTTGGTGTCCATAAAAGGAGTTTGTGTTTGGGCTTAATTTGGCACACCTAGCCCAAGGTCACAAAGCCCATAGCAATTTTTAAACTAGCCACCAACGTTCCCTTGAATTGGGCCAAGATTATACACTCAGCCCAAACACTACGGGCCCAGACCCGGACTTTGCAAAAATAAACAGGAAATCAAAAAACCCAAAAATCCAAAAGAACCCAGCCTAGGATCTATCAAACGGTGGCAAAACAAAAACTTGGGCCTTGAAAAGAAAAGAGCAAGCCATCCCTTGGTTTGATTCCAGAAAAATCAGAGCAGGCCCAACATGATTAAAGAAAGAAGAAAAATAAAAAAAACAGACCCATGTGAAATCTCTTTTCTCTGACATTGAAAAGTCAACATTTTCAACTAATTTGACAAAGTATGTTAGTCAAAAGCAGGCAAACTAGGAGAAGACCTCTCTAAAAATCTCTGCCATCAGAAGATCAAACCCCTATTTTTTATGTATAAAATATTTAGATATATTTCTTCTACTCCAAAAAAAAGGGTGATTCTCCCAAAAGATAAGCAGGTCATACTTTCAAAAAGAGATAAGCAGGAAGACAGGGAGCTGTTCAAACTGAGAATCAAACTAACCATCATGGTTTGAGCTCTCACAGGGGGGCAGTTGGAAATTAAAAAGGGGTTAGGTTCTCTTTCAGGAAAAACAGGGAAGTGATCTTGAGAACTGACTGTTGAGAGCTTATCTGCCAACATTGATTAAAACTTTTTTTCTTCCTTTGCATTTAAAAATAAAAAGATCTTTTGAGAATTTTTGCGGCCCATTATTAGAAGAATGAAACCCTACTCCAAAGCATTTCCTTATAAATACTAGAAAAGGTGAACAGAATCTAGGACACTCAATTTTCATCAATCAAACAAACAACCAAAATTCAACCAAAAGCTCACTTGAACCACAAGAAAAAAATAGTTTTAGATAAGAATTCACAAAGTTCAGACTTAAAAAGATAAGACATTCAAAACGAGATCTCTCTCATTACGAATTTGGTTCAGCAAAAGCCAAGACAAGCAGAGTTTGAGTTTTCTCAAATATGAAAACCTCAACAAAATTCACAATGCAGTTTCCAGCTCATTAGGTTCTTAAGAACAGCCACTTATGTCCCTTCAAATTGAAAAAGCTGCAGTTCTGCCCGCTCAAAAGCCTCCCAAAGCTTGAAGTAGATTAAAGCTCTGCCAAAATTAAACTTTGGTATCGATCTACAGCTGAAACTGAGCAGTTGAAGTTGTTGAAAATCCAGTCTAGCCCAGACATACCCAGTCCAGCCCGGATCAGAAACTTCTATCGAGACAGGAATGAAGTTCCAGCTTTCTTTTTGCTTTTCTAGAGTTGATTTCTTCCTTTGTAGCTCTATCTAAAACAGTCCACTTTATTATCCATTATTCTGGCAAGAATTACCAATTTTATACTGAGATAAATTGTGAAGTCATCACCAGTCTGAGGCAAGAAAAAGAACTTACTTGAGAGATATTCCCCACCCAAATTCATAATCATTTGTTTAGAAATCAGTAACTTGGGGTGCAAGTTATCTGTTTTAAAGAGGTCTGCTAGAATCTTTATTGCTAGTAGTGGCACGCTCATACACCAAAGAAAGCTGACTTGTTGACCAATCAATGGTTTCCAAGGCAGTGGGGAAATTTGCCCTTCCATCTCAGGAATAAACTCAAAACGGGTGAACAGTTTGCATTAATACTTTTGGTGCCCATTATACTAAATTAGTATATTGGACACTAAGGGCTCATTTGAGAGTGATTCTAGATAGGCTAGAATCACTTCTGGAGAGAAGCACCTCCCATGCACTTCTTCATAAAATCACTTAAAGTAATTATTTGGAGAAGTGTTTCTCCATACAATTGATTAGGGGTGGGCATTGGAACCGCAAAACCGCAAAACCGAACCAAATCGAACCGAAAAAATCCAAAAAAAACTGTATTGACCAAAAAAGTCAAAAACCGCACAAATCCAAAACCGAACCGGTCCAATATAATTATTTTATATATTTTTATATTATATATATTTATATTATATATATTTTTTAACATGTGGCCATTTTTTATTGGTTGTGTATGATGTTACCGTAGGCGCGTGCACACACATTCATCACAAAAATTATAACGCGATTAGGGTTTTCTTTCTTCCTTCATCCTCCCATTTCGTTTCCTCTCTCCTTCAGCCGCCGAAACCTCTGTCTGCACCAAACCTCTCTCTCAGCCATCCTCTCTCTCACCCAAACCTTTCTCTCAGCCTTTCTCTCTCTCAGCCATCCTCTTTATCCTTCAGCCGTCGCGCCGCCGAAGCTCTCTCTCAGCCATCCTCCTCTCTCTCAGGCAAACCTCACTCTCAGCCAAACCTCTCTCTCAACCACACCTCTCTCAGCCGCTGCTCCTCTCAGTCGCCACCTTTCATAGTCGTCGTCGTCATACAGGTTAGATTCTCTATCTTTTTTTCCTTTTTTTTCCTTTTCCCCCTTCGATTCTCTGACCAACTCTCTCTGTCTGCAATTCGCAGCTTCCTCTGTCCTCCAACAATTTGCAGATCCAGCACCAGCAGTTCGCAGATCCAGCAATCCACCTCTTCATCTTATCCTCTCTCTCTCTCTCTCTCTCTCTCTCTCTCTCAGGTATGTCACTGTGATGCGCCAAAAAACCTCCAAATGCCAACTGCTTGTATTTTATCAAATTGATTAGCACTTCTTGGTGATATGAAAAGTATTTTATATGCCTATCTTGATATTATGCTGTCAAAAGAAGAAATGAATTGAAATAAGGCAGATTGAAACTATATCAAATTGAAGTTCCAGTATATCAAATATATATCAAATTGGATTGGGTTGTGGTTGTCTGAATATGTGCATGTGGTTGTCTCAATCTGTGAAGAAAAAACAAACATAAATCTGGATCCAATAGAGAACATGATGGGTATTCTGGGTATTCTGAGAACATGTTAGAGACATGAGAAGCAGTGTATGTTGTTATCAAAATGGGCAAGCAGGTAACTCATTTGGCTGTCTTTGATCATGAAAATGGTCTAGTTTTCTGATAATTTTCTTTTGCTGTTGCATTTCTTGATCCATTTTCACTTCTGGGTTTCCGGAGTTATGTTTTTATTTTCCACAAATTTAGATTATTGATGGCAATACATGGATCTGGTAGGTTCACTTGGTGTTCGGAGATGCAGCAACAAAAGAGCAAAAGAATGGAGTTGTAATTTTAAATTTGATTGTAATTTATTTTGTTTTATTATGTATTTTTTTGTTGGGTTGTAATTTTAAATTGAATATTGGATTGTTTTATTATTTTTGACAAAGAATAGTGGTTGTTTCAATATGGGAATTGGGCCAATTGTGATGTTGAAGCCCAAAAATATTAAAAATCAGATGGTCTTAAAGCTTAAATACCCAAGAAAATAAAATGGGCTTTACAACAAGCCCAAAACCGTGAGAACCGGGAACCGAACCGGAATCGGGTAGGTTCGGATTGGTTCGGGCTTACTTGTGGATTTTTGTCAAAACCGGACCGGACCGAACCGGTCTTCATTTCCGGTTTAGGTTCTAATTTTATGAGAAAACCGGTCCAAACCGGACCGTGCCCACCCCTACAATTGATTATTAGCTTCTCCAGAATCACTTCCAAACGAGCTCTAAATAGGTCAACCTAAATTGGGCACCAAAAGTGTCAATACAAAACTTTTGTGAATACCAATGCCAATACAAATCCCTTTTGTGGACACCAATGTCCGTCGTTGATATTTTTTTTTTAGTAGTGATGTCTAATTCTTGTTATCTATTCTAGGATCTTTCTTCCTACAAATATGTAGTGGGTGTTTTACAATACTTAACCTGGACAAGACCTAATTTGGTCTTTGCAATCAATCAAGTATATCAGTACATGTATCAACCACAAGCATTTTACTACTGTATATAGGATTTTTAGTTGGCGATAGTTTTGTGGTTTACTGAAGAATCCCATCAAATTTAGGCATTCTTTTATAATGATTGGGTAGCATGTCTAATTGACAAAAGATCCACCAATGATTATTGTGTGTTCTTTTTGCTTTAATCTCTTTTGGTTCCTAATATCATTTCTTGATCTGCTAAGAAACAACCAACTATTTCTAGGAGTTCTAAAATAGTTCAATGTTCAACATATTTCGATGAGATATCCACCAATGGTTATTGTAAGCATAGATTTTGTAGATCTTTGTAAGTGATAGAATTTGTGGTAGAGTTTATGGATTTGTATTGATTTTTTTATAGACTCCACACAATAATAATAATAAATTAAAATTTTCTTATTTTCAAAAGAAAAAAAAAATCAAAATAGAGCTCACTTGTACTTAACGTCCCCCCAATGTAATGTTGAAGTTTCTATATAATAGTAGATGTTCTTGCACACAAAGTATATGAGAAAAGGTTTTAGAGAGAAAGGAGAGGGAGAGAATCTGTTAGGCAATGAATGTAATCATGCACACACTGACTGTGTGATCTCATTCTTCTTTCAATATATATATTGTAGCTAGTACAAAAATGACTCAGCTAATACATTTGTACCAGCCTGTGAGCTGTACACTTGGCATGAATCTGGACATGTTAGTCCAACAATATGTGATGGCATATGAGCCATACACTTGGCTAACTAACAATCTAAAAGCCTGAAACAATTTATACTTCAACACTCCCTTCTAAATTGTTAACATGTTTAACACCAAGCAATCCTCTAAGATAGTTAAACCGATCTTTAGACAGAGCTTTAGTGAAAATGTCAGCCACTTGTTCTTTAGACCTGCAGTATCTCAAGTCCACAACTCCATCTTGTAAAGCATCTCGGATGAAATGATACCTGCGGTTGATGTGTTTGGTTTTCTGATGGAAAACAGGATTTCTTGTCATTGCAATGGCAGAAGGGTTGTCCACCATTAATGGAGTTGCATCAGTTTGCAATTCTCCAAAATCCTCTAGAACAAACCTCAACCATATTGCTTGTGTAGTAGCTTCACTTGCACTGACATACTCAGCCTCAGCTATGGAGAGAGCAACACTATGTTGCTTGACTGATGCCCAAGAAAATACTCCACTGCCAAAAGAGAAAGCATAGCCAGAGGTGCTTCTCATGTCATCTTGGCTTCCTCCCCAATCACTATCACAATATCCAATTAGGATGGCTTCTTTTCCTTTCTGATATTCAATACCAAAATCAATGGTGCCTTGAATATACCTCAGCACTCTCTTGGCCGTTCCATAGTGTTTTTTGTTGGACAATGCATGAATCTAGCTAATAGGCTAGCTGCAAACATTATGTCTGGTCTTGTAGCTGTCAAATACAATAGACTGCCCACAATCTGTCTGTACTCATTCTCATCTGCAGGATCACTTCCATCATCTTTGCACAATTTTTCAGTTGCCACCAGAGGAGTACTGACCGGCTTACATTGCTTCAAACCAAACTTGTCCAGCAAAGTTAGAGCATACTTCTTTTGATTTATGAAAATGCAGGATTCAGTTTGAATCACTGCCATACCAAGGAAATGATATAAAAGGACTAGATCAGTCATTTCATACCTTCTCATCATTTCAGTCTTGAATTCATCAATTAATTCTTCACTGCTGCCTGTATACACAATGTCATCAACATAGATTGAGACTATTAGAGTTCCAGAGTCTTCCTTAGTCTTGCAATACAAAGTAGCCTCACTTGTGCTTCTGACATAACCACAGCTAACAAGGTAGGCATTGATTTCCTCATACCAGGCTCTTGGAGCCTGTTTCAAACCATACAAGGCTTTCTTCAACTTGTACACTTTGTCTTCATAGTTTGTAGTTACAAAACCATCCGGTTGATCTACATAGACTTCCTCCTTAAGCACACCATTTAGGAATGCAGACTTGACATCTAACTGGTATAATTTCCACCCCTTTTGAGCTGCCAAAGCTATGAGAGTTCTAATTGTGTCAAGTCTGGCCACAGGAGCAAAAGTCTCATTAAAGTCGATTCCAGGCTTTTGTGCATAGCCTTTGACCACCAGCCTAGCTTTATGCTTCTGTATTGAGCCATCAAGGTTCAATTTGGTCTTATAAACCCATTTCACACCAATCACAGGTTTATCACTTGGTCTATCAACTAGTTCCCAAGTCTCATTTTTCTCAATCATTTCCATTTCTGCTTCCATTGCCTTTTGCCAAGCTTTATCCTTTGATGCTTCAGCAAAGTTCTCTGGCTCAATGATGCTCATATTGCATCTAGCATAAATCTCAGTGATGTCTCTAAGCTTTACAGGTGTAGAACTTGGAGAATCACTTGGTGAAGTAACATTAGTAGCAGCTGTAGTTACTTGAGGTGGACTGGAAATGTCTATCATTGTTTCTTCATGCTCCTCTTCACTACTTCTGGAAGTGTCTTCAGGCCTAATCTGAACTGTGACAGAATCAACAGTTTGTGTGTCCCAATCCCATAGTGAGTTCTCATCAAAGATCACACTTCTAGATGTAGTGATCTTGTTGGTTTGCAAATTGTACACTATGTACCCCTTTTCACATTTGCCATAGCCAACAAAAATGCACTTAACAGCTGCATCTTCCAGTTTAGACCTCAACTGATTAGGCACATGATAGAAACATATAGAACCAAACACTTTTAAGTGTTTAACCCCAGGCTTTCTTCCACTAAAAGCTTCAAATGGAGTGACATTATCTAAAGCTTTTGTGGGGCATCTATTCCGGATATAGACAGCTGTATTCACTGCCTCTCCCCAAAATGTGTATGGTAGTTTCTTCTCTTTCATCATTGTCTTGCTCATCTCAACAATGGTCCTGTTCTTTCTCTCAGCAACCCCATTTTGCTGAGGTGAATAGGCCACGGTTAGTTGTCTTTCCAACCCAATTTCTTCACAAAACTGCAGAAATTCAGCAGAGGTATATTCCCCACCTCTGTCACTCCTAAGTTTCTTCAGTTTGTATCCACTTTGTAGTTCTACCATAGCCTTAAATTTCTTGAAAATATTAAAAACTTCTGACTTGAATTGCATGAAGTACACCCAGCACATTCTGATGCAGTCATCAATGAAAGTCAAAAAATATTTGTTTCCACCTATTGATGTGGTCTGCATTGGACCACAAACATCTGAATGAACCAGCTCCAGAGGTAAACTAGCTCTCCAAATTTTCTCTTTACCAAAAGCCTCTCTGTGGGATTTTCCAATTGCACAGTTTTGGCAAATTCTGTTTGCATTTCCGATTTCAGGCAGACCATAGACCAGCTCCTGTTGTTGTAACAACTTCAGACTCTGCATATTCAAATGGCCAAGCCTCCTATGCCAATACCAAGTGGATTCTTCAATTGTTGCTTTCATAGCCACTGAGTTTGCATATTTCAATGACAGTGGGAAGCATCTGTTTCCTGTCATGGAAACCTTTGCCAGCAGATTCTCCATTGACCTGTCATCAAATATTTCAACCATAGAATCACCAAAGACAAGATAGTAGCCATGCTCTACCATTTGACCTACACTAAGTAAGTTTTCAGCCAATCCTGGTACAAGCATAACCTCTTTGATATATCTAGGCCCAGCTTTAGTGTCAATCACCAAAGTTCCTTTTCCAGTTGCTTCCACTAAGTCTCCAATGCCCATTTTTACCTTTGCAGTGACTTTGGTGTCAATATTGACTAGAAGGGATGCTTGTGAAGTCATGTGGTTGCTGCATGCACTGTCCACATACCACACACCATTATTTTTCACTATTCAGCAGCATGACAAGCATAGAACATGTTGCCTTCTTCCTCCTTGTGTGATGCATAGTTAGCAGCTTCTGGTTTTCCCTTGCAGTCTTTGGCTATATGACCAAACCTATCACATTTATAACATTTAGGTTTGCCTTTAAACCAGCAGACACCATAGTGCAATTTGTCACAGGTTTTGCAAGGCACCTTTGCTCCCTCAGTCTGACATTCCTTTTTAAAATTGTTTTCAGACTTTGAGTCCCACTTCTTCCCTTTCTGAGATTTCCAATTCTTTTTGGATTTGGAACCCCCTGCCTGTCCTGTGTTAGACTGATCTTTAGAGCTCACATTCAAACTAGAGAAAGCCTTCTCAGTCACTCTCTCATTATGCCTCTGCAGCCTTTGTTCATGAGATTTTAGAGAGCCTATAACCTCTTGAACCCCTATAGTTTCTGTATCTTTTGTCTCCTCTATAACCTCAGCAATGGAATCATATTCTCTGGATAAACTAATCAAGAGTTTCTGAACAATTCTCTGTTCAGTTAACTCTTCACCATAAGCCTTCATTTGATTTACTAGCTCAAGCAATTTAGTGACATATCCGGACAATGATTCATCATCATGCATACGAGTGTATTCAAATTCTCTCCTAAGAGCTTGAAGTTTCACAGATCTTACCTTCTTGTCTTCTCTGAATTCTTGCTGCAGGATTTCCCATGCTTCCTTGGCTGATTCCTTCAAAGCAATTCTGGGAAAAATATCATCAGAAACTGCATTCTGGATCAGACCCAATGCCTTAGCATCTTTGGCAATATTTTCTTCCAAAACAAGCTTTTGAGCTGCTGTCAGAGCTTCTCCTTCTTCCTTCTTCACAGGTTGCTCATATCCATTCTCAACCATATCCCACAGCTTGTGAGATTTGAAGATTGTGCACATCTTTATTCTCCAGAAATCGTAGTTGCTTCCATTGAAGATGGGAGCACGAAGCTCACTCATGCTAGATCCAGCCATGTGAGACTAGATAATGCTTCCTTCAGCTGGATTGTTGATTTCACTACGCCCAGTCTCAGACCAGAACCTTCGCTACTGATACCATGTTGAAGTTTCTATATAATAGTAGATGTTCTTGCACACAAAGTATATGAGAAAATGTTTTAGAGAGAAAAGAGAGGGAGAGAATCTGTTAGGCAATGAATGTAATCATGCACACACTGACTGTGTGATCTCATTCTTCTTTCAATATATATATTGTAGCTAGTACAAAAATGACTCAGCTAATACATTTGTACCAGCCTGTGAGCTGTACACTTGGCATGAATCTGGACATGTTAGTCCAACAATATGTGATGGCATATGAGCCATACACCTGGCTAACTAACTAACTAACTAAACCTGGAAACAATTTATCCTTCAACATGTAATTGAAAGAACAGCTGAAAATTAGTCGGACATGGTAAATTTTATAATGCTAGAAGAAGAAGCTCATGGAATTATTCCTAATTGGACTCAATCAGAACTACAACTACAAATATTGGGAAGGAGACTGGGTCAAATACGAAAATAACAGTGTACATAATAAAATAATAAATATTTGTCAATTCTAGCCATGCATAGAATTGATAAACAAACCAGTCAACAAAATGAGTAAGCAAGGGAAAGTTATTACGTTGGTGGACACATTTATAGACTCGTCAAAAACAGGAACGTGCTTCATGACGGTTTCCAGGTTCCTTTCTTCGTTGTTTCTGATTGTTTCTTTGAGTTGAATTCTCTAATCATGGAGGAGGGTTCACCTGGGGTCTTTATGAAGCATCATTGCTTCACTAAGAGAGTGAGAGCATCAGAGGATTTCAATCCTGAGTGCGAGTTGAAATAGATTTCCAGTCCCACTTCGATTCTCAAGCGAGGGCAGACTGTTGATTCTCTTCTGGGGGCTCGATCTGAGTTCAAATCTGGAAATTTCAAAGATGGGGCTTGATATGAGTTTGGTTATGGAAATTTCAAAGTTAGGGCATGATTTGAGTTTGGTTCTGGAAGTTTTAAAGACAAGCTTATGGGTAAGGTGAATTTAGTAAAGAATGTGGGTATTGATGTTTGTTGCCTTAGTGATACTCATGGATCTTAATGAAGATGTGGTTATTTCTCGAGGTGAGAAGAGGTCTAGCATTCAGTTCTCTGTTCGTGCTATGGATCGCCTCTCTCAGCCTTGGAAGCATTTAGTTCACATGCTTACAATTACCTTCATGCTCGGTTGCAGCAAAAGTGGCGCCTAAAGGGGGATTGGAAGTTGATTGATCTTGTCAATGATTATTTTGTGGTTAAATTTGATTTAGAGGAGGATCTGAATTGTGTGCTGACTAGTGGTCCATGGATTATTGCGGGACAATATTTTGTAATGCAGAAATGGAGACCTAGTTTCTGTCCTGCTATAGCTCATATCACATGTATGGCAGCTTGGATAAGGGTGGTTGCTATTCAGCTTGAATGTTTTGATGTGTGGTCTCTGAAGCGTATTGGAAACTTAGTGAGAAAGCTATTGAAAATTGATTCTCTAACAACTTCTTAGAATCAAGGTGAATTTGCTCATTTATATGTGGAGCTTGATCTAACTAAGCCTTTGGAGGCATTTGTTCAAATTAATCAGCATTGGTACAACATAGAGTATGAAGGCCTATCTGAAATATATTATATGTGTGGTAGATATGGTCATAAGAGGGAAGTGTGTTCTCTGAGGGTTGAGGTTCAACTCGAGAAAACTCCTAAGGTGCCTATCGAAGAGGGGAGCATGGCCATGAACATTAATTTTGGGGATTGGGTTAATAAGTTGCAGGATTGGGATTCTCGGCTAAGAGGCCCTTGGATGAATGTTCAGCCTAGAAGGAAATATAAGACTAATTTTAAAGATGGAGGGGGTAAGAGTTCTAGTGGGACTTCTAAGGGGTCCATATTTGATCCCTTGAGACAAGTTGGAGAGGATTTTGGAAGAGAAGTGGATAGACTGTTGGTGGAGCCTTCTTTATCTTCTAAAACGGTTAATATTATGGAGAATGTTGTCCCAAAGGGCGGCAAGATTTGAACTAAGTCTAAGTTCCCCTAAAGATGCTTCTAGGCAAGTGTTGAATGATATTTCTAATAAAGTTGGGGCCAGTAAGTCTTTTTTGGTTGCAAGGGATAAGAAACCTGGGACGCCTTTTGGAACTTCTTTTGATGCCTCTAATTCGACTGGTGTTGTTTGGTTCAGGGGGAAGGAATTTGGGAAGCCTGGATTGGTTAGTGAGAAAACTGATAGCTAGGTGGGGAATCATGATGCAAGCATAGAGAATGGTGCGTATATTTTTTGTCATCAACCCTCGAATATAAGGGAAGAAGATGTTAATTCTGAGGCCAGTTTTGAGTCTTAGGATGATGAAGTGGCTATTGATGCCATTACTGGTGTTGATGTGGTCCAAGGTGAAAACATGGATTTGTCTGAGGGACAAGGTGTTGGTTCTGATGCTCAGACGACAGGCCATACCTTTACTAGTGAGGGTGGTATGACCTTTGGTATTTGATGGGGTTAGCCCTTTTGTTCATTGTATTCTTTGGATTTTTCCTTATGAATATAGTTTGTTGGAATGTTCGAGGTGCTACTAGCACCAAGTTTAATTCTACTATGTTGGATTTAATTCGGACTCATCGTATTGATATTATATTCGTCTGTGAGCCGAGAATCAGTGGTGAGATCTCTTTCGGTTGTTAAGTCTTTGTGTTTTCCTTGTTTTGAGATTGTGGATGCTGTTGGGTTTTCTGGTGGTTTGTGGTTATTATGGGATAATAGCAAAGTTTAGGTGGAAATTAGGGGAACATCAGATTAAACTATTTCAGCATGTGTTTCTTGGAGTGGTGGTTCTCCATGGTTGTTTACAACTGTTTATGCCAGTCCTTGTATTAGAAAACGAGAGAGTTTATGGGACTATCTAAAGTTTGTTGCAGAGTGCCATCATTTTCCTTGGCTTTTAGCTAGTGACTTTAATGAGATGCTGTCTGTGGATGATAAATTAGGTGGAGCTGTGACTTCTAGAGTGCAAGGGTTTTGCAGTTGGTTTGACAATCATGGTATGGTGGATTTGGGTTTTTCTGGTCCTAAGTACACGTGGAGGAATACAAAAGTTAGTGAAAGGATTGGCAGGGCCATTTGCACGATGAATTGGAGAGGGTTATACGCTGATGCTCATGTTAGACATTTACCTAGAACTACTTCAGATCAGAATCCCTTCAAATCTCTCTGCAGTCTCGTTTTCATGCTACTCCTCATCTTCGCTCTTTTAGATTTGAGGCTATGTGGTTGAAGCATAAGAAGTTTGGTGATTTCATTAATAATACTTGGGGTAAGTTGGATGGCTCTGCTATGGAGAAGACCTTTTAGCTGGTGGCTCCTCTTAAATAGTGGAATGTTAATGTGTTTGGGCATCTCCGGTTGAGAAAGGCCAGGTTATTAGCCCGGCTAAATGGTATTCAAAAGGCTCTCTGCAAAGGGTTTAATCCTTTTCTTAGTCAGTTGGAAGTTTCCTTAATGGATAAGTTTAATGAAATTCTTGAGCAAAAAGCTCAGTTTTGGAAGCAAAAGTCTAGGTTATAGTGGCTTCAGGAAGGGGATCGTAATACGAAACTTTTTCATCTCACCACTGTGATTCGAAGGCGAAAAAATAAAATTGAGAGATTGAGGAATAATGATGGTATGGTTGTTGTGACTTCTCCAGATATTAAAGCCTTGGCTATTGAGCATTTTGTGTCTCTCCTTAATCACACTTGGTTCCTACTGGTTTGGATATTCCTAATATTTTCCCTCTGATAGTGATGAAGACTTGGATTTTTTAAATAAGGAAGTGGATTTAGCTGAAGTTAAAGAAAGCCTCTTTAGTATTGGAGGTCTTAAAGCTCCTGGGGTAGATGGTTTTCCGCTTGTTTTTATCATAACCAATAGGGCCAATGTGCCACTGATATTTATGCTTTGGTGACCAAGACTTCCTTTCCTACTAAGTTGAATCATACCCTTATCACGTTGGTACCTAAGGTTGATAATCCCCATGTTATGGTGCATTTTCGTCCTATTAGTCTTTGTTCAACTCTTTATAAAATTATCTCCAAGATCATTGTGGCTAGATTGAGGTCTATTTTGCCTGTTCTAATTAGTCCTAATCAGGTTAGTTTTGTGCCTATAAGACATATTACAGACATTATTGCCCAGGAGCTTATACATAAGTTCAAGGTTTCTAAGGCCAAGAGAGGGTTTATGGCTTGGGAGATTGATCTCTCTAAGGCTTATGGCACATTGAATTGGCATTTTATTGAGGTGGTGTTGGCTGAATTGGGTCTGCCTGGGGCTTTAAGGAGGTTGATCATGCAATTGTGCGTCCACTGTCAAGTATCAGATTTGCATTAATGGGGAGCTCACTGATTCTTTTACTCCTATGAATGGTATTAGGCAAGGGGACCCTTTATCCCCTACTTTGTTTGTGCTGTGTGTTGAAAAACTTTCTCACATCATCTTTGATTTGGTTCAAAAAGGTAGTTGGAAAGCTGTTAAATAGTCTCAATATGGGCGTGTGGTTTCCTACCTATTTTTTGCAAATGATCTTACTTTTTTTTGCTGAAGCCTCTATTCAACAAGCTCGAATTATGAAGGGTTGTTTGGAGCTTTTTGTCAAGCTTCAGGGCAAATTGTAAACTATGATAAATCTGCTGTTTTTTGTTCTCCCAATACTCCGAAGGAGGTGGCTAAGGAGATTAGTTGTATTTGTGGCTCTCCTCAGACTAGTGATTTGGGCAAATACTCATACGTCTTCTACATACAAGGGTTACTCATGCTACTTATAAGAAGTTGCTTGATAGGGTGCACAGTTGGTTGGCTTCCTGGAAAGGCAAACTGCTCTCTTATGCACGTCGCCAACTTTAATCCAAGCTGTGACTTCCTCTATTCCTATTTTTGCTATGCAAACTACTAAACTCCCTGTGAGTGTTTGTGATGAGTTAGATCGGTTGAATATAATTTTTTTTTGAGGAGGCAGTGAAAAGCGAACCAAAGTTCATCTATGTCAGTGGAGTTTGGTTTGTCGTCCTAAGTGTAAAGGAGGGTTGAGTTTTAAGAAGTCTTCTGCTATGAATCAGGCCTTGCTAGCTAAAATTGGTTGGAGGATTCAAAACAAGGATTGGTGCTTTGGGCTAGGGGAGGCCAAATACCTTGAAGGTACGTCAATTTTGGACCATTCCCTGCCTACAAAGCAGGTTTGATCCTCTACTTGGAGGGGTATTTTGCATGGGGTAGAGTTACTCTCTAAAGGTATGTTGTGGAGGATTGGGAAAGGAGATACAGTTAAGTTTTGGTAGGATAGGTGGCTGAATGGGAGACCTCTTTTTGAACAAGATGGGGTTTTGCAAGTTGGGGATGTGACCTGCAATGTCTCCAGTTTTTTAAGGGGGTTTGGTGGAATATTGACAAATTAAAGACAGTTCTGGATGAGGATTTGGTTCAACAAATTATTTGCATCTCTGTGGGAGTGACTGGTGCAGTTCCTTATGCTCAAATTTAGGGGCCTGCTGCAAATGGTATGTTTGTTGACTTGTATATACTTAATTGTGCATAATAGCAGATTAGCATAGTTAGAGGCTTCTTCATAGGAGTTGACTTTTTAGCCTTTATTTCCTTTCCATACTTGTAATTGGCTGTTCACTATTTAATCCTCCTTTTGGGAGAAGAATAAAACAAGTGACTATTCCTGTATCCCTAGAGAATTCAACATGGTATCAGAGCTCTCTAGAGAGGAAATTTTTTTTTTTAAAAAAAAAAACCTTTTTTTTTCAGGTTACTCCAAATTAGCCAGAAATCCATAATACCCAGACCTAAAGCCCTAAATACCCAAAACCTGCCCACTGCTACAGACACTACCGACTCCTATTTTCTGGATTTCCTGATCTAATGGGAGATATAACAGATTCTTCTAATTCTCGGCCTCTTGTATCTCTTCCAGCCAATTCCAATCATCATCATGATTTGATGAATGTCCAGTTGTTGCCAACTAAGCTTGATGGCACCAATTATCTGGCTTGGTCTCATTTTGTGAGATTATATATTACTGGTAAAGGTCGGATTGGATATTTGACTGGAGAGAAGAAGCAACCAGATAATACTGACCTAAAGTTCATAACTTGGGTTGAAGAAGATGCTATGCTTAGATCATGGCTTCTCCAGGCTATGACCCTATTAGTCTTGGCTATATGCGTCTCGACTCCGCTCATGCGATATGGGATGCGGTTTCTCAAACCTATTCTGAGGGAGGTTGTGATGCCCAGATTTATGAATTGAAACGTCGGATCCAAGCCACTACTCAGCAAGGTAAGACGTTGGAGACATACTTTAATTCACTCCAAGCTTTATGGCAGGAACTTGATTATTACCAGCCGTGCGACATGAAGTGCTCTAATGATACTGCTGCGTTAAAAAAACGGATCGAGAAGGAACGTACTTTTGAGTTCTTGGCTGGTCTTACTCCAGATTTGGATCAAGTGAGAACACAAGTGCTTGGAAAGGATCCTTTTCCCTCTTTGCGTGAAGCCTATGCATACGTGCGTGCCCAAGCTCTCCGCCGATCTGCTATGGTTATGCCACCCTCTTTAGAAGGGTCTGCCTTGATTTCTACAGCAAACCATTTGGCTTGGGCACCACCAGTACATCAATCTAGTTCTTCAGCTGCTGTCTCATCTAGTAATGTTGCTAAGAGTTCGAAATCTGATGATAAGGATGCTTTGAAATGTGATTATTGTCATCAGACTAAGCATGTGAGAGAGCAATGTTTCAAGCTCAATGGTTATCCACCTTGGTGGCCTGGCAAGAAGGGTGAAAAAGTTGAAGGCAGCAAGGGAGGAGGTGAAAAAGGGGGCCGTTCTAGCTCCAGAGCCTACCACACATCTTCTAGTGATCAGAATGACCAACCTACCTCTCAGCTCTCCTTTGCTCAAATGGAACAAATCGTTCAAGAGTGTGCTCGCTTGCTCTCTGATAAAGGATCTAAAGGGGCTTCCGGTTCCTTAGCCACCTCATCAGGTAACTTTGGTTGTTGTCTTAGTGCATCTGGTAAGTCTTTCTCAGACTCTTGGATTATAGATACAGGGGCAACTGATCACATGACTTCTAAACTTGATTTCTTCTCTCATTATTCATCCCCTAGTAAGACTTGTGTTACCACTGCCGATGGTTCACCCACTCCTGTGGTCGGTGAAGGCTCTGTTTTCCTTTCGAATTCTTTGTCCCTCTCAAATGTTCTCCATGTTCCTAGATTGTCTAACCATTTATTGTCAATAAGTCAGCTTACTAAATCTCTAAATTGCTTTGTCACCTTTTATGACACTCATTGTGTAATTCAGGATCAACGGACCGGGGCAACGATTGGTCGTGGTAGTGAGAAAGGGGGCCTCTATCTCTTGGATGACCCAGCTGGCTATACTAGTTCTCCCACAGTTCATGCGCTTCAGTCCGCTACTGATTCATCCAGGGACATTTGGTTATGGCACAAACGATTGGGACACCCATCATTTATCTATTTACAAAAATTGTTTCCTTCTTTATTGTCTTCGGTTGATCTTTCTCAATTTAAGTGTGAAATATGCGAACTTGCTAAGCACCACCGTGTTTCTTACCCATTAAGTATTAATAAAAGTTCTGCACCTTTTGCTCTTGTCCATAGTGATGTTTGGGGTCCTTCTTGTGTGTCAAATTTATCCAATTCCAAATGGTTTGTCACATTCATTGACGATTATTCCCGACTTACTTGGGTTTATTTGATGACTGACAAAAGTGAGGTTTTCTCTATTTTTCAGTCCTTTCACCAAATGATCCATACACAGTACAATTCTAAGATTAAAGTCTTCCGCTCAGATAATGGGGGTGAGTACATCAATTCTGGTCTCAAATCCTATTTTTCGAATCATGGCATTATTCATCAAAGATCTTGCAGCTATACCCCTCAGCAGAATGGAGTAGCTGAACGGAAAAATCGCCATCTTCTAGAAGTTGCTCGTTCCCTGCTTCTTTCCATGTCTGTACCAAAGTCTGTCCTTACTGCTGCTTATTTGATCAATAGGATGCCTTCGCAGGTTCTCAAATTTCAAACTCCCCTTCAGGTGTTCACTGCTGCATGTTCTCCTTCTACTGTTAATCATCTTCCTCCTCGAGTGTTTGGTTGCATTAGTTTTGTGCATCTTCATCATAGTGGTAAGCTTGACCCTCATTCCCTCAAATGTATTTTTCTTGGCTACTCTGCCACTCAGAAAGGGTACAAATGTTATCATCCTCCGTCCAAAAAATTCTTTGTTACTAGGGATGTTACTTTTCATGAGGACCATGCATATTTCTCTCTTCTTAGTTCTGAGACTTCTCTTCAGGGGGAGAATATAAGTAGTGAAGATAAGTCTTATGGTGTGCCAATGTTTGAGTTGGAAAAAATTGAAACAAATGAAAGTGAAAAGAATGATAATGGAAGAGAAGACAATTCCTTGACTCTCCCACCTGTTGGTCATCGTATGTCACCATATGATTTGGTGTATACAAAAAGAGATAAGGTGCCCTTTCAGAGAAATGACCAATCTGCTGCCCCAGTGATAGGTAATTTAGAGGTAGAGTTTGTTGAACCTTCTTGTTCTTTACTTGAAAATAACCCTATAAATTCTGTTCCTTCAATTGATAATGAATTACCTATTGCCTTAAGGAGACCACTTCGTTCTTGCCCATCAAAGTACAAATATCCTATTTCAAATTTCATGTCTTCTCATCGTCTCTCCCCATATTTTAAATCATTTGCCTATCAGTTGTCTTCTGTATCTATTCCTCAAAAATTGCAGGATGCACTAGACAATCCAAGGTGGAAGGAGGCTATGGATGAGGAATTGAGAGCTCTACGAAAGAACTCTACTTGGGAGTTGGTGGAGTTGCCAAGGGGGAAGAAAGTTGTTGGTTGCAAATGGGTGTTCACAATAAAAATAAGGCAGATGGCTCTGTTGACAGATACAAGGCAAGGTTGGTGGCAAAAGGGTATACTCAAACTTATGGGATAGATTACCAAGACACATTTGCTCCAGTTGCAAAGATGAACACAATTCGGGTCCTCTTATCTTTAGCAGCTAACTTGGGGTGGACTCTTCAACAATTTGATGTGAAGAATGCTTTTCTCCATGGAGACTTAGAGGAGGAAGTATACATGGACATGCCTCCAGGTATAGATGAGACCTCTCAAGGAAAAGTATGCAGACTGAGAAAATCATTGTATGGCCTGAAACAGTCTCCTAGGGCATGGTTTGGTAGATTCTCTCAAGCTATGCAAAAGTATGGATATCGTCCTAGTCAAGCAGATCATACATTGTTCCTACGACATTCTCGGGATGGTAGGATTACTATTGTTATTGTTTATGTAGATGATATCATTATGATAGGGGACGATATAAAGGAGATCAGTAAGCTGAAAATACATTTGGCCAAGGAATTTGATATCAAAGACTTGGGGACACTACGATATTTTTTAGGCATTGAAGTGGCACATTCAAAAGAAGGAATCTTTGTCTCGCAAAGAAAATATGTACTTGATCTTCTGACTGAAACTGGAATGTTAGCATGCAAGCCTGCGGACACTCCAATTGAACAAAATCATAGATTGGGAAAGCAAACTGATGATACAACCGTTGATAGGGGAAGATATCAAAGATTGGTAGGGAAGTTGATATATTTGGCTCATACAAGACCAGATATAGCTTATGCAGTGAGTGTCGTCAGTCAATTCATGCACGAGCCACGTGAGGTCCACATGCAAGCAGTTGAAAGGATACTTAGATACTTGAAATCATCACCTGGTAAAGGCCTTTTATTTTCAAAGCATAATAACTTTGCTATAGAGGCTTACACAGATGCAGATTGGGCNGGTTCAATTTCAGATCGGAGATCAACCACAGGATATTGCACGTTTGTGGGTGGCAATCTAGTCACTTGGCGTAGTAAAAAGCAAACAGTTGTTGCTAGATCTAGTGCTGAGGCTGAGTTTAGGGCTATGGCCCACGGTGTGTGCGAATTATTATGGTTGAAAATTTTATTTCGAGATTTGAGGATTACTATTCAGGGTCCTATGAGATTATTTTGTGACAATAAAGCAGCCATTAGTATTGCTCACAACCCTGTACAACATGATAGAACCAAACATATTGAGATTGACAGACACTTCATCAAAGAGAAATTATCACAAGGATTGATTTGCACTCCTTACGTGAAAACCAATGATCAACTTGCTGATATTCTTACTAAGGGAGTTTCTAGCAAGGTGTTTGAGTCTTCTTTAGCCAAGCTGGGAATTCAAGATATCTATTCTCCAGCTTGAGGGGGAGTGTTGACTTGTATATACTTAATTGTGCATAATAGCAGATTAGCATAGTTAGAGGCTTCTTCATAGGAGTTGACTTTTTAGCCTTTATTTCCTTTCCATACTTGTAATTGGCTGTTCACTATTTAATCCTCCTTTTGGGAGAAGAATAAAACAAGCGACTATTCCTGTATCCCTAGAGAATTCAACAATGTTCTCTGTAAAAACCTTGTTTCATGGTAGTGAGTGGCCTTCGTATGACTAGCAGTTCTTGCGGAAATTGAAGATTCCCCCTAAGCTTCAAATTTTCCTTTGGCTGGTTTTTCAAGGCAAAATTTTGTCTAATGAGCAGAGGGCTAGGAGGCATTTGACTGCTGATCCTACCTGTAACTACTGTAATTGGCCAGTTGAGTCCATTTTGCATATTTTTAGGGACTGAGAAGGCTACTTGTGTTTGGCATGCTATGCTTTGTCCTAGTGCACATTCCCATTTCTTCCAGATGGATTTCCATCTTTAGCTTCGATTTAATCTTTTGTCTAAAGCTATTTGGGGTGAATATTTGCCATGAACTTTAGTTTTTGTTTTTACTTGGTGGGTCTTATGAAAATGGAGAAATAATCATATTTTTAATATGGATGGTGAGGTCATTTATGAGTCCAAAAAGATTATTGTTGTTGCTGTAAGAGCATCTCCAACTAATGTGTTAAAAGTGCCACATAAACATTTAACGGCTAGAAATAACATCTCACATCACTCCAATCGATGTGTCAAAGCTGATGTGGAATGAATGTTGGAGGTTGAGATGTTATTTTTGACATCCCAAAAACAAGATGTCAAATGAATATTTTATTATTTTTTCTTTTCTTTTCTTTTTAATTAAAAAT
>NC_047652.1:8192410-8192487 GCF_902201215.1 Prunus dulcis | reverse complement strand
AAAATGTAATAAAATAATAATTTAATTTGACATCCCGGCTGGAGTGTAAAGCTGTGTAAGATGTCAAATTGCCACAT
>NC_047652.1:8192022-8192360 GCF_902201215.1 Prunus dulcis | reverse complement strand
ATGCTCTAAGGGAGTAGTCTACTGCTAGCCAGGTTGGTGATACAGAGGGGCAATTTAAGCTTAATGTGGATGGGTCTAGGAGGTGTGCTTCAGGCTTTATTGGTGCTGGATGAGTGATTCTTAATTCCTTNGGGAATTGGGTCAGTGGTTTTGCTATGAACCTTGGTAAAGGGCAGATTCTGGAGGCTGAAGTTTGGGGCTTGTTTTTTGGGTTTGCAACTTGCTATTGCTAAAGGCATTCGTAGGCTGAGTAGAAATGGATGCTGCTACGGCTGTACTCCTAATTCAANAGCATTACAGGCTTGGCTCTCNCATCCTCTAGCTTCCTTGATTGCTAG
>NC_047652.1:8149491-8192005 GCF_902201215.1 Prunus dulcis | reverse complement strand
GACAAATGCCAAAATCTTGGGAAGGAGANTGGGTCAAATACCAAAATAACAATTAATGTACATAATAAAATAATAAATATTTGTCAATTCTAGCCATGCATAGAATTGATAAACAAACCAGTCAACAAAATTAGTAAGCAAGGGAATGTGCTAAGATGAAAGGCAACAAAACATAGGTCTTCTAGTGATGAAGAATTCTTACTCACTTCGGTATCTTCTAAGAAACCCATCACCCATCCATCATTAATAAAGACAAAAGCAAAAGAACATTATTTGTTTATGAAAAAGTGTACAACGATAATTATTTTAAAGTGCTAATAACAATTCTCTTAATTGAGTGTACTATTAGGTGTTGGTTTTATAGGCATGACATGCGTATTCTCCTTTTGGCTCCAATAGCCGGCCGGCTTGATTTTTAAATTTTTCCATAACCAACGACATTAATTTTAATTATAAGAAGAATTAATTGTTCCACAACCGCAAGACAGATAACCTACCGTTTAGGACATGCCACAAAAAAACATTATGCATATGACAAGATTTGGTTTTTGTTCTTAACCTAGCAAAGCATATATATGTATGCACACCTCTCTAAACCTAAATGAAAGTTGTCTGTATGTCCCATATATATACCTCTTTCGAGAGAAGAACAAAAAATCCCAAAAACATTCCTAGATACCAAAATCTTCACTGCCTATGTTAATTCGATTCCCTTCAAGAATTAGCTAGAGACTAGTATATATTAATTAGTTTGCTTAAGTGTACTTAAAGGGTAATTAAGGCAGCCATGGCTCCAGCAGCTGCCGGAGAAAGGTCTTTAAAAGAGACACCCACATGGGCTGTTGCCATTGCCTGTGCAGTTTTCATACTTATTTCTATATTTATAGAACAAGCAATTCATGCTCTTGGGAAGGTATGTACCTAAATACGTATATCTACATGTATAACGCAGGATTTTAAATGTCTTTCCACGATTTTAATGTTTACTTTTATAATGACAGTGGTTCCAGAAACGCAATAAGAAAGCTATGCTTGAAGCTTTGGAGAAAATAAAAGCTGGTCAGTTTAATTTTTATATCATTACTTACATTAATTTTGCTAATATTTTTTCTTTTTTTCCTCTGTGTGATGATAATTTTCATATGCTTTGTTATGGGTGCGTGCGTGCATGCAAGCAGAGCTCATGCTTTTGGGATTCATATCTCTGCTACTTACGGTGGGCACAAGATATCTTCCAAAAATATGCATCCCAGAAAAGTATGGGTAATACGATGCTGCCATGTGAGCTAGAAAGCAAGTATAAAGAGGACGGGGGCGGCAAGGATGATGGCAAAAACAAAGGAGGAGGAGGAGATGGCGGTGATGATAATGACAGACGACGAAAGTTACTTGAATTTGCTGAAACCATGATATGGCGTCGAGTTTTAGCCCCTAGTGGAGGAGATTCCTCTGCTTGTTCCGAGGTGCGTACGTAATTAATTCATTAAATCAACATTAATATTATAATATGCCCCCTAATCAATAAAATGAACTAATTAAAAATAAAGAATATAACCATAACTATTTACATATCCAAAGGATAATTGAATTTCGTGATAGGTCGAATTGTCACGTAAACAATCAAATTCAAATATAATTTTTTTTGCATTTAATGCTCTTAGTTAAATATTTTGTACATATGTACTGTAGGGTAAAGTGCCGCTGATATCTCCATCTGGGATGCACCAATTGCACATCTTCATCTTTGTGCTTGCTGTTTTTCATGTTGTGTACAGTGTCATTACCATGGCACTAGCGCAGGCCAAAGTAAGTACCATCACACTGTGACACGTACAACTATGTGCTCTATATTTATACACACAACCTAACATATATGAATTTGGAATTACAACTTAAAAATTACGTTTTCTTACTAGACTGTCTGACAATATAAATTATTCGCATTGTAGAATAAACTGGATCATTGATCATATTTATTCATTTTTTAACATAATTCCATGTATATATGTATGTGGAGTATGGCAAGAAATTGAGGAATTGCAACTTGTGTAACAGTAGTATTAGCCTACAAAGAACTCACTAGTGCAATGGTTTGGAAAAATTGTTGCTCTAGGAAAGGTCATAGGTACTAGTCCTACCATCCATATAGTGCGTGCGAGTTTAGTATGTTATCGCTAATTTCAATAAAAAATTTCATAATAAAACGGTATTATTAACCTATTAATTTGATAAAATTGATAAAATATGAACTAACCTTATTATTTATTGTAGTAGGTATAGTTTGAATGGGGTCAGAATTTGGGATCCAATAATGAAGCATTAGAATATACTTATACTTCTGCATCTTAGAATATATCTACACTTGGCCTTTTCGACTCGTTATTTTGTGGCTTGGCAGTTCTCTAGACCTGGCATGGAAATGTGATATGAGGACTGGACCACCTCAGAATCTTTTTGGATAGTAGAATTCCCATTTAGATTTCAAATAAAAGTTCACAAGTTAATTAGAAATTATGTAATTTATTGTGATATATATAATAAAATTTATAAAATTCATTGAACAATCCAAACTTTTCACATCGTTTCTCAGAAACCAAACTTGAAAAAAAAAAAAGGAATCTATATAGTTGTTTAATCGGCTCTTCTGTTGACTAGATGAAGAAATGGAAAGCTTGGGAATCAGAGACATCGTCCTTGGAATATCAATTCACAAATGGTATTAATTAATATTTTATTTTACATTTTATTTTAAATAGTTGTTATTTTAGTCTTTGCTTCATGCATTTTTCTTCATCTCTCCTTCTCCATCTTCATCATTTTTCTAACATTTCCAAGAATATCTACACGATTTTAATTATATATATCTTTCTTAAAAGGGAAAATAAAATCTGAAAACAAAAACCAAAGTGCTATAAACGAGTCAATATGTGATTAAACAATTACAAATTATATATCTTATTTCATGTTCCAGACCCTTCAAGGTTCAGGTTTATTCGACAAACTTCGTTTATAAAGCGTCACTCGGGCTTTTCTACAATGCCTGGAATAAGATGGATTGTAAGTTAATTAGTAAACTAATGTGTACAATCTTGTTCTTTATTGGAACTTAACCAAAGCTCTTAGATGCAATACCAAAAAACACTTAACCAAAGCTTGAGCACTTACAGAACCTCTACCACACATATATATGTGTACATTGTAGGTAGCATTTTTCAGACAATTCTTTGGTTCAGTTACGAAGGTGGACTATCTGACCATACGCCATGGATTTATCAATGTAATTATCACATTTTTTTTTCTTTTTTATGAACTACGTATTTTTGTTTTTATTTTATTTTATTTTATTGTGATTTAGTTTTGGCCCAAAATTATTGGCAAATGCATGCATGCAGGCACATTTTGCTCCAAATAGCAAATTTGATTTCCATAAGTATATTAAGAGATCCATGGAAGATGACTTCAAGGTCGTCGTGGGTATAAGGTCTCTCTCTCTCTCTCTCTCTCTCTATATATATATATATATACAATTATTGTTTATTAATTTAATTTCTTGATTTTGCAGTATACCACTGTGGATTTTTGCCGTGGTGTTTTTGGTTCTAAATGTTCACAGTGAGACTCTCTCCTTCCTTTCTCTCTCTTCCAAAACACAGATATCACAAAAAGCACATTTTAAATGCTTGGTGTTGGTGGTCAATATATTATATTGATAAATTTAAATAGTGATAAATAAATACTTCCTATTTTACAGCATGGCACACGTTCACTTGGTTGTCATTGGCGCCACTCGTTGTAAGACCACGAAATTCAAGCTCTAGATATATTATATATAGTGCTAGCTTCTTCTTCTTCAAGTCATATATATAAATATTTTCTCCTCTTAATTTGTGCAGATTCTTCTTGTAGTGGGTACAAAGCTTGAGCTTATCATCATGGAGATGGCTCAAGAAATGCACGATCGAACTACAGTGGTTAAAGGCGCTCCAGTTGTAGAGCCAAGCAACAAGTTTTTTTGGTTTAATCGCCCTGAGTGGATTCTCCTCTTAATTCATTTCACATTATTCCAGGTGAGAGCTATCAGAGTTTATATATCAACATCATATATTATATATATAGTAAATTTATTATATTGTCATACTGTAAATATGGACCGATGATCCGTATAATCTAAAATACATATATATATATATATATACACACATATGGGAAATGCTATGGTTTCTAACAATTAATTGGTTTGCTTGCTGCATACACAGAACGCTTTTCAAATGGCGTATTTCTTATGGACATCTGTAAGTAATTACCTTAAGAACTTTACACATTCAGAGGAATTAAGTTCATTATTATATTGGTAATTATGTGTATATACGATGCAGTTGGAATTTGGGTTGACATCATGCTTCCACGAAAACTTGCCTCTAATACTGACAAGGGTTTTCCTTGGGGTAGCCCTACAGATCCTATGCAGTTACATTACCTTCCCTCTTTATGCTTTGATTACACAAGTGAGTATTTCAAATTAAACAGTCCTAGCCTTGCCTCTTTCAGTAATATGCATGCATGCTTTCATATTCATTTTTTTAATCACAGCAATAAATTTAAATTACTCTAAAGTAATGTAATGTACGGGGAGAGGGACTCGAACTTGGGTGCAAGGGAGTGGGGGGTCAGTGGCCTCTCTCTCCCCCTTCCCAACTTGTTGGCTTCTTCCCTCGAAGGGTTCTCTCGTTTCACAACTTAGTTGCATTTTGAATAGATTAGAGTTTGTTTTGGGGCGGCGATGAAGCACGTGGACTCCATTGTTTAAGCAAGCTAACTCCTTTGCTTTGGCAAAGTCAACAAATGAAATTCCACAATTTCTCCATCGTCCCTGCCATTTCTCACCACACCAACCCCCTCCGCAATCTCTATGTATTGGTTCTAGATTCCCATCCTTCCTGAAATTTGGGTTTCTGCCAAAAAAAGAAAAAAGAAAAATGAAGACATAATTATCATCTTCATATATATATATATATATATATATATATTGCAGAAGAAGTTATTGTAAATAATAAAATTAATTAAAAATATAGATCATGGATGGGGTTGAAGGTGTAGAAATCTGTAGGATTCTCGCTGGCGGGGGAGGAGTCCGGGTTGGGGTGGGAGGTGGGGGTGGCTGCATGTGGGAGAAGGAATGAGTGGATGTTCACTGTTGGGTTTTCCCTAGAGGAAGGGGAGGAGGAGAGAGAGTTTTTGTTTTTGTTTTTTATTTTAAAAAAAATATTATTTTACTTTAATAATTTAATGGTGAGTGAAAAGATAGGATCGTGTGTTTTTAATTTTACATGGTGAATGGAAAGATAAGGTGAATAAAAAATAAAACAAGAATGTGAAAATAGCAGCACTCTTTCATATTCATAACACTATAATTAAGTGGTCATCACTCAGTCTTTCAAATAACACCCAAATTTGGAGGAGCATTTTAGTTAAAAGCACCTGAATAAAATTAAATAAATAAATAAATGAATTGAAGTTTTTCTTTTTCGAGTAATTAATTTCTCTATAATGTATTTAATTACCTATATTTATGCATGCATCTTATCTTGACGTGCAGATGGGATCTCACATGAAGAAAGCAATTTTCGAGGAGCAAACGGCAAAGGCTCTTAAGAATTGGCAGAAGGCTGCAAAGCAGAGAAAGAAGTTGAGGAAAGCTACAGGCGATGCTTCTTCCTCAGGATTTGTAAGTGGGGAAAATACACCAAGCCAGGGTTCATCCCCACTGCATCTACTTCACAACCAAAAGCACAAGTCCAATCAATCTGACCTCGAAAGCGTCCTTAATTCCCCGAGATCGGTATCTTATCAATCTGACACCGATCTCTCAGAGATGGAGGGCTCCGCACATGATGGGAATGGTATCAGAAGATCAGAAGATCAACCTACGGCATTAGGGAAAGAAGGATCGCATAGTATTGATTTTTCATTTGATAAGCCTTGAAATTTTTTTTTCTTAGCAAACAATAAGTTAACTATGACTTCAAATTTTAAGGCGCATGATCGAACTCTAAAATTTAGTTTTGGGATAAATTCTCTTACCATCATTAGGAGTTAGCTCGTTGATTAAGCCTTAAAATTAAAAATGCTCAAATTTTGAGGGACTTCATCAGGAAACATTCTAGAAATTTTGAGAATTCCGTCTCGCCAAAAATATGAAATTTTCAGTGAAATTCCGAGGAAAATTTTGATTCTTAAGACCTTAATTTATACCCAAAAAAATTCATGATGACTTCCCCGGATGTCAAGCAACCGTCTACAGGAACTTCTCCACGAGAGAGGAGAAAAAAAAAAAACTAGTCATACTACGAAAACAACAGATTCGGACCCAAGGTCCTAAGACAAAAGCACCAAGGCAGAAAATTGTTATCAATGCTCGAAGTGAAAAGAAGTGAAACTCCATACTTGTTACAGCAGTCTATAGCATACTTAAGTCTTAAGCTCCAGCGAAATGGTAAAACGAAAAATCAATATGGAAAAAGAGTTCCAATTTTATTTTTAGATAGAAAGGCCTTCCATTTTCTCGAGAAACAAACAGAAAAAGGAATCATTGCAAATAGGAGAGCGATGAGGAGGGAGAAAGAATGTATGGCATTTAGCAAATTTTCTTGGGCTTGACATCGTTAGGGGAGAGAGTGTGTCTTGGACTAGAGATCGCTGAAGAGAGCGACACCACAGCCTCTCACAGAGAAACTGAAGTTGGGTTAGGAGTTTTTGGTGAGTCTAAGTGAAATTGGTACTTAGGTGAATGGGGTAAATTAAAATCCCAATGGACAGATGTCACTTTCTGGGATCGACTCCGCCATAGCACGATATTGTCCGCTTTGGGCCTCCGTCCTCATAGTTTTATTTTTAGGAACTCACGAGCAACTTCTCAATGGGTCACCCATCTTGGGATTGTTCTAACTCAAACTCTCGCTTAACTTCGGAGTTCCCATGACTCTGAAGCCAATGAGCTCCCAAAAGGCCTTATGCTAGATGGAGATGGGCATGTACATATAAGGCACATCACCCCCTTTCTGTTGGTCGATGTGGGATGTTACAATCCACCCACCTTAGGGGCCCGACGTTCTCGTCGACACACTCGCGCCACATGGCAAAGTGGCTTTGATACCAAATTGTCATATCCCGGGATCGGCTCCCCTGTAGCACGATATTGTCCGCTTTGAGCCTCTTCCCTCACGGTTTTGTTTCTGGGAACTCACGAGCAACTTCCCAATGGGTTACCCATCCTGGGATTGTTCTAGCCCAAACTAGCTTAACTTCGGAGTTCCCATGACTCTGAAGCCAGTGAGCTCCCAAAAGGTCTCGTGCTAGATAGAGGCGAGCATGTACATATAAGGCACATCACCCCCTCTCAGTTGGTCGATGTAGGATGTTATAATAGATGTATAACAACAATGATTAAATAAACCTGGAGACAATATGACTAGTCAACAAATAGTCATAGACCTATGAATATATAAGCATATCACAGATACACAACATATCAAATATTCAAATCCCTACAAGCCTAGAAGATAACTACATGACAACCTAGGCACTCTAAGGGACCCATCAATCTAGGCATTCCCTGTGCTAGCAACAACTAGATTGATAAGTTTGTGAACATTCATCAGCATTTCAGATATAACACATACATTATGACTAGGCATATAAATCAGAGAATGGCACCATAAGTGTTTACCCAGAAACCCACCATTGGGAAAAACTGGAGGTCATCACTCCGACCAAGCAATCCACTAAGTCAAGAAGGTTCTTACAGAAAAAGTAATCACAAGCTCAAGCAATCCTAGGTCTATTTAGGAAATGTGCACTAACTCCATGTGCAACCTTCTTCTCCAAACTTAGTTGAGATAGTAGCTTGTCCTTCATGGAAATGGTAGCTAGTCCATCAACTTCTTCACCCCATGGCACCGCAACTCAGCTTCAAATTGACAGATCGATGAATATGCATATTCAATGAATAAAAGATCAATTTCTTCAAGAAACCATTCTTGAAGAAATTCATCCAAGAATTTGATCTAGATATGAATGAGAATGTGTTTAATTTCTCTAGATGCATATTTTTTTTATTTATAAAGAAAGCTGATTTCAAACACAATTTGAAAATCTCATTTGGAAACCTTGACCTCACACATCTTGAAAATGCAAAGCAGGAATAAGCTCTCAAAAATTCTCAATGCATGAAGTAGATTTCAAAAACCCAAAAGTAGATATAAAAAATATTTCAAAAATCTCTTTTTGAAAAAACCTCATACTTCACTCATCTCACCATTTGCAGAGGAAAAGAAGAAGAGGACTCTTTTTCTCTCTCTCAAAAATGATGAATGAATGAGTGAAGAAGATTTCAAATATCAAAGCAGATTTTAAAAAATAATTTTTCAAAATATCATAATGCAAACCCGGACATCACAGAGAAGGAAGAAAAGCAAAGAAGAAAGGCTCTCAAAATTATCTTTCTGTCAAAATGACGGCTACAGTGTTGTAGCCTCCCTTTTTACCCAAAAAGAAGTATGCCCTAAATTCCCCCAGCTGGCAGCCACTCATTGGCTTGATAATAAGACAAAAAAAATCATTAGGATAGAAAACTTACAGCTGGTAACACGTAAGAAATTAAATGAGCTAGCAGTGAGCTAGCACTAACAGATGACTAGGCATCACTTCGACTCGATATGTCCTAATATATATGCAATGCATGATTTACCTCTGAAGATCTTGATTACATCGTCCCACTGTTGATCTCAGCCACAATAATCATCTTCAACTAGACTATCCTAGTCTCATTAACCTAGAGCTTGATGAATTACATGTGAATTACAAAGTTGTCAAGGGAAGCTAAAAGCCTTAGTTAAACATAACCTAACACTGAGTTTGGTGGCGCCCCATCTATAGTAGTGCACTTGGTGTACTAATACAATGTTTTTTAAGGCTTAATTATTGTTCCACTCCTTGGAACAAGCGCTTGGTCTCACTTTACCCTACGAAACTGATATTTTCTCACTTAACCCTTGTAGGGGCTTTTTCATTTCGGCAGATACAGATGGGTCTGGGCTATTGTAAAGAGCAAATGGGTGAAAATTTCCCGTGTCTGATTTTAAGAATCAGACTCCAAGAGTGCTTCGAAAAGGGTCTGGAGCCTTAGGAAACACATTGGTCTCCTTCACCTACAAAACCAACGGTCACTTACAGATAAATACTTGGTTTGGCTTGAGAAGCTTGTGGCATGGAAGCTAAGCATTCATGAGTTTAGAGAGAGAGAGAGAGAGAGAGAGAGAGAGAGAGAGAGAGCTATGATTTCCTATGAGAAGCAGGAGATCAAAGCAAGGGGAGAAGGAATTTCGAGATAATTTGTTGAGGGAATAGAGAGGAAGAGATGAGGGAGGAGAAGTGGGTGGTTTGAGCAATTTTCCAGCAGCTTGACGAAAGCTTCGTCAGACTCTAGAATGGCTTGCCAAAAGAGAAAATGGGAAGAGATAGAGGAATAGGGCTTGAAATTGAAGGGTTCCAGGGATGATAGGTGATGCTTGCTCTCTCCGGATATGGTTATGGGAGAGAGAGGAAGAAAATGGAAGAACATAGCATGAAATTGAAGGGTTCCAGAGGTGAGAGGTGATGCTTGCTCTCTTTGGATGTGTTCATGGGAAAGAGAAGGAAGAAGATGGAAGAACACAACTTAAAATTGAAGCTTCCAGCAATGAGTAAGTATGTTACTCACTCTGGATCTCCTCTTTTGCTGGGTAGAAGGTGCCTCCTTTTATAGGCGCTGGAAGCCCCCACTTTTATCAAGTCTTCTTCTCCATTTTTCCACACTTTCTTCCATTCAATCATCTTCGGTGAAATCTCCCCAACCCTAGCACATAAGAGCAGAGCTTTTTGGGGTTCCAAGACTTTCCTGCGACTGGACTCCTCCATCTGGATGAGGATCCTCTTGCTTTTTCTTCTTGTTTTCTCACCAGAGCTTGCAGAGGAAAGAATAGGTAAGGGTGCTGGTCAAAAGGTGATTTACTTCCAGCTTGTGCATATGGGTTTGTCTTAATCTTGACAAGGTGCTGGGAGCAGCTTGTGTTCACGTGGGTTTGCCTTGGTTTTGACAAGGTGCTGGATATTTTGACTGATGTAGGATATTTCCAAGTGTTGTAGGTTATGGCTATTGGATATTTTCTAAGATGTTTGGGCCTTTTCTTAAGGTGATGTGTTATTGGATTTTCTCTCATGCTTACCCATATGTTTGGGCTCAAGGAATGGGCTTGAGTTTTGGTGCTCCCAAGTAGCCCAAAACTTCCACTCCTTTGACCATCAATGGGCCTCGTGAATACTCGTAACCATCCATACCACAACCAGCTCAACAAGCCCTAGCATTTGCGTGGCTTGGGCCCACTTAAGCTTGTAGCGTGACTACGTGTAAAAATAATGATTTTTCGCTTGGCATTGCATGTTGATTGGCATGCTTGAATTTTATCGTCTTTGAAAAGGGATATGATGCTTGAGGGGATAATTAGCATGGGCTTATAGAGCCAGTCCCTTTTATAGGTTCATTTCAATTCTTAGCGCGACGGATGACATATTCGTTTGGCATGGCATGTGGTCGTGGCTCGTTCAAGCGTGCATGACAAATTTCGAGTGCTCCGAACCATGTCCCTTCTTAATAAGGTGTCACATTGAGCCGGGAATTTATTTGGGCCCAACCCTGGATTTCTTGGGCCTCAACAACCCCCAAAATCTCTAAAAATTGCTGAAATTTTCTCACTTTACCACTTCCGTACATTTTTGTCCACAAAACTGTTAAGTGTGCTAACATGACAGGGGCATTCTAATAATTTAGCTATTAAACATTTTTAAATCAAAATTAAATATATATAAAATAAAATAAATTTTGTTTTGATTTTTTGGGTGAAAACTTTTTTCAAGGATTCAATCAAACCTTCTCACCACGATCACAACCAAACTAGCCGCATCCACCACAATCACAGCTAAACTAGCCACATCCTCCACCATCAAACCCATCACCCAGTCAGACCACCACCACCGCCATTGTTAAAACCACCACCAAACCTTACTGTTACATCCACCCAATCAAACCCCATCTACACCAGCAAAATCACCACCCACACAAAATCTAACTACTACCATCCAATCAAACTCACCAACAACCTCACCCATACCAAGTTAGACCACCATTATCTAATCAAACCCAGCAGCAACCTACCCATACCAAATCGCGCGAGCACTGTCAAACCCAACCAACCACCACCATCACCACAACTGTAGGTTCTGATTTGATGGAAGAATGGCCTAGGCTAGAGTTTTCCTAGGTCGGCTGTTAAGACTTGTTTTGTTCCTTTCCAATCAGTCTAACCTTCGAAAAAAGAAGTCAAACTGCGGGATTGGTAGATGGCGGATCATTGTATACGCGACCTGTCGAACAGCAAGATGATAGCTAGCAAGCGTTGCACCTTTGATATGCATGTCTTGCCGTTTAGTAATGTTCCTACCATGGTCTCCGTCCTCCTAGTTTAGTCACTTGTCGTTCCGTAGTGCTTGCGTTCCTGTTGAAAAGGTTTTGTTCTTTTCAAACGGCAGGAGATAGTGGTTTCGAGAGAGGTAAGTATGTAGTCTAGCTCATCTGCCTCCTCCAGGCCGAGCATTTTGTAGGTCTGGCGCAATGGTGACTTCAGATAGAGAACGTCCAAGTGCCGATCGTTGAGTTTGGCGTGACTCAGATCAACGATGGCTACCGTTGCTCACGTTGGTCGTTTAATCTGTCTCAGCAGTTTGAGTAGATTCAAAATTCGTGGTGTCGTTCCTCCGGAGAGGGCATGAATAGGCGTTGGGCAGGGGAAGGTTTGCTGACTACCAATTGCTTTCCCCTGTCACGTCTGTTGGTCTTGGGCACACCCCTGAGCGACTACTCATGCCGATGTTGCATGGTCTGTTCAAGGTCATTCTGCAACTGGGTCGAATGCGTCTGCTACTCATACAGCTGCCTCTGAATGCCGTCAAGTTTGAAAGAGAGGATGTTGTTGTGCTCTTACATCTTTCCCATGTCCTGCCATAGGGATTCTACTTGAGCCAAAAGGTTGGCTTCGATAGTGCTTTTCTGAGCGGATGTCTCCAACCAAGGCATGATGGGCGAAGAAGCAGGGCTTGCTCAGCTATTAAGGGTGAGGATAGAGCCATCGAGTGTGAGGGATAAAGGTGGATTCATCTTTGCTCAGTAGAGATATGACTAAATCAGTGATGCTTCTCATAGACGGCGCCAATCTGTTGGTGCTCAAAACTAGACAGGCCCAACTTAGACATGAGGTGAATGATCAAGGGACCATATCGGCCTTCGGCAAGCCAATCATTAGTTGTACACACATAAGGGAGAAAGCAATGCGTAAGACCTAAGGCACCAATGTGATACCGGCCAAAAGCCCTCCGATGCTAAAGTTACCCCAAGAAGAGTGAAGTTAACTATTGACAAAGCAAGGGCATAAGAGTCAGGTAGCTGTTACCCTGCACCCTAGAGGCAAACGGCTTTATTTATAGAGGTTTTATGTGCACTCTTGGTGTGAAATTTTTATGTGTGACTCGTGGGAGTAGCCTGGGAGACTGCCACGTCTCCTGGCGAATATGCCAGTAAGGAACTTGAGAGATTCTTGCAAGATACCTTCCCGAAGGCTGAATCGGCAGGGGGTGCCAAGGGCACCTGCTGACTATCGACTATGGGCCTGTGCGGCTGGGCCAACCAGTATGCAATCGGTCGTGGTTGCCGAGGGCACCTACCGATTGTGAGGTTGGGATTTCCAGCGTGGGCTATTGGGTTGTGTTGGGCGTGGAATCAGTCATGAGTGTCAAGAGCACCTACCAATTGTAAGATTGGCTGGCCAACGTGGGCTACAGGGCCCTGCTTGGTGCCAGGTCCCTTCCATGTGTCATGGCAAAAGAAGCCGGTCAGATATGCTACAAACAACCCTAAAATAAATTTAAAAAATTTTAAATATGTTTTTTATATTGATTTTGGATTTTAAAGTTTTTAATAGCTAAATTTACTAAAATACTCATGCCAACATAAGCACACTTAACGGTTTCATGGACGGAAGGAGGAAAGTGAGAAAATTTGACCAATCTTTAGAGATTATGGGGGTTAAGTGAGAAAATTTCAGTTTTAGAGGGTAAAGTGAGACCGAGAGTTCGTTTCAGGGGATGAAACGGTAATTAAGCCTTTTTTAACTTGTTAACCGGTTCTCAAGTTAACAAGTTTCCTACCTTTTCCTCTTCCCTTTTTTCTTTCTTTTGCTTTTTTAGTTTTAAAATTTTATGATTAATCTTTTAATTGTTCAAAAAATATCTGAAGAATTTCTATAAAATTTCAAACTTCTAACCTATTCTTTTATTTTTGTTATTTCTTAAATTTGATAAATTATTATACGGCACTAGAACGACTATATGGTATAGTTAGTTCACATGTTATAATATGAATGAACAATAAAATTATGGATGAATGAACTTTAAGATTAACATAAAGTACTTTGTTAATTAAGCTTAACATAAAGTACTTTGTAGTTCATTACTTATCCACAACATAATTGGGGAATCTCATTACAACATTTCATAGTAATGACTTCAATCAAGCCTTTTATGATAAGTACATGCAAGCCCTTCCCTCAAATACGCAGGGCAGGACTCAATTTGGAAACCCAGTAGCAAGCTTTGCTCTCAAGTCCTTCCGCAAGATTTTGCCAGATGGCGACTTCGGAATGGCTTCGATGAAAAATACTCGATTTAATCTCTTATAAAATACAACCTGCGTACAATGGCAAAAAAATATTAGTGGCAATTCATACTCAACCAGGCCAATTAGGCAACCTGCCCTAATAATATCCAACAACAGATTGATGCAGCCCATGATAGAAAGAACAATTTTTAGCACCAAAATATATATATATATATATATTTTAAATTACTGTAGGGAAAAAGAAAAAAAAAAGTTACCTGTTTTGAGATAAATTGCTTGATTTCATCCTCAGTGATCTGAGCATTTTTTGACCTTACTACAAATGCAACCGGAACCTCTCCAGCTGCCTCATCCTTCATTCTGAAATCATGTTATATATAATGTCAAAACAATAAATTATTGTTTGTGCGGGTTATATATAATTTTAATTTATTTTACAAAATGCACGTGAATTTTAAGATAAAAAATAAAAACAAACAAAAAACCAAACATGCGTTCAATTCTACTTTTCGTCATAAATTAATCACTTACGGGACAACAGCAGCATCAGAAACACTAGGATGGGTAACGAGCAAGGCTTCAAGCTCAGCAGGGGCCACTTGAAACCCTTTGTATTTGATGAGTTCCTTCAACCGATCAACAATGAAGAGCTCTTCGTCGTCATCAATGAAGCCTATATCGCCTGTATGCAGCCAACCTTCCTTGTCTATGGTTGCCCTTGTGGACTCAGGATCATTAAGATAACCTGAGATTAATTTATGAAAGCCAATCAAAGTCATTAATTAATAATGAGGGGTACTCGAACTTGAGTACAAGGGGATGGACTCACTGCCTTAACTAACTGACCTAACTCACATTTATCACATTCTAAATAACTTTGGATAAAGCTATGGATTTTATTTATTAATCACATTATTCATTAATATTTTCATTAATTTAAAATTCATGAATACACTCAAAATTATTACATTAAGTGACATGAAGCAGGTAAAGAAAAATCATATTAATGTGTAAGCACCACTCGTAAATAATTCGATGATGATAAAGCCCATGCGGAATTTATATTTGGGACATGTACATGGAGTATTATTCAACATTTTTGACTACTCATTTGCTTAAATCATGTATAAATATGAAGCAGTAGAAGGCAAGGCATACCTTTCATGATTTGGTCACCTCTAATGCAAATCTCTCCAGGCTGGTTGCGTGGCAAAGAAGCTCCAGTTTCAGGGTCAACGATCTTGATTTGTGCATTTCTGACGACAGTGCCACATCCCCCTGGCTTCACCCCAAAGGGCTGCTTTGCAAATGCCAATGACATTGTCAACACTGGGCCTGCCTCTGTCATTCCATATCCCTGCACATATCATTCATTTTGGACCCATTAATTTCAACCTAACAATGATTATTAAACTAATTAAGGATGCTTCATCATGATTAGAAATTGAAAAGTCTCCCAAATGAACCAAAATGTATTGGCCAGACGGATATTAATTTGGATTATACTATTAAATGGGTTATATATCAATCATAATAAATAATTTAACGTAAAATATAGATTTGGTGTCACATTCTGAAGTCTACCCTTTGAAAAATACACCAACAATTCCTCAGTAGACCAACATATAAAACACACATATATATAGTATATATACTCTAAGCGATAAGCGATATATATACAACCAATATTTAGTAAGAAAATCATTAATTAACATGACATGTACGTATTACTTGTCACGTTATATGATATTCAAATATAATTTTTTAACATTATTTAAAAAAAAATTATATATTCTAAAACTTGTAACATGTCAATGACTCAAAGTGGTAGGTAGACGAATCTAAATTCATAACACAATTAAATCTCCCTCATGTCATGCTTATTGGTTGGTTTATATTCAGAACTGACCGGCTATCAGAGGATGTACGCACATGTGGTACCAGGTACCTGAATAAATTAAGATAAATGATTTGTTCCCCATTTGTGGTTGGCATGACATTATTCTGTCCTAACGTACGAGTCAAATCTGTGCAACTCACCACCAACTAATTTATACTTTTCTTATCTTTGCAAAAATCAGAGGGGTAAAGAGGGAAAGCGACTTCAAAAGTAAATTTGTTAATCGTAATTATGCTGTCCTAAATTCTAAATCTACAAAGCATACTTAAAATAATAAAAACGACGTCGTTTCAAAAATATAAATAAAGATTAAGATAAATAAAGATAAGTACTTAAGTTTGTGATTCTGAATCTCCCTATATTAATTGTGTACATACCTGACCAAGTGTGACATTAGGAAACTTGGCTCTCACAGTATCTTCAAGCTCCTTCCCCAGAGGTGCCCCTCCACACTTGAGCACCCGAATCGACGACAAGTCGTACTTGTCGAGATCGGGGAACTTGGCGATCGCCAGCACGATCGGCGGCACGATAGGGGCAATACTAACCTTGTGCTTCTCGATCAACCCCAACAGAGAAACAATTTCGAACTTGTTCATCATCAAAATGGCAGCTCCAGCTCTTAGCCCACAAAGCAACACCGAGTTCAAAGAATAAATATGGAAAAGCGGGAGCACGCACAAAACGACGTCGTCACTGCTATAATACAAGTTGGGATTCTCCCCATCTACCTGCTGGGCCACGCTGGTGACGAGCCCCTTGTGGGTTAACATCACCCCTTTCGGCAACCCCGTCGTCCCGGACGAGTATGGCAAGGCGACGACGTCGTTTGGGTCGATGTCCACCTCCGGCATGTCGTTTTCATCCGCTTGGAGAAGCTCAGAGAAATGCAAGCAGCTGGGATCAGGTGGAGAGTCGACGCACATGAGCTTAATATCATGAACATCATCGTGACCGGCCGATGATGATGATGATGACAAGTCCTTCACTTTGTCGTAGTAACATGCCAAGGTGATGATGAGCTTTGCCTTTGAGGCTTTGGCTTGCTTTAGGATCTCCGCGGGAGTGAAGAAAGGGTTCGCTGAGGTCGTCATGGCCCCGCGAAACGAAGCTCCGAGGAAGGCGAAGACAAATTCCGGGGAGTTGGGGAGCAAGAGCATGATGACGTCGTCCTGTTGGACTCCGAGCTTGTTGAGCCCGGAGGCGACTCTGCGCGCTTTGAGCTCCACATCGGCGTACGAATAGATGTCACCGGTGGTGCCGTTGATGATGCAGGGCTTGGAGCTCAAGTGGTTCTTGTCTTGGAAGACATACGAATGGAGAGGGAGGTGTTTTGGGATGGGGATGTCGGGGAGTTTGGAGCGGTAAACGATGTCGTTTGGTGTTGTTTCTATTGCCATTGGAAAAATAAAAATGAAAACGAGATGTTTCAAAGAGAAGAGAAAATGAAGACAAGAAAAATGGATTTGAGCTTAATTGGTGCGTATGGGAAGGGGATGTTCATATACAAGTGGGATTAGGCGGAAAGGGTGGGTGAGGTTGGTGGAGGGAGAGAGATGGGATTATGTAAATGTTTGGGGGACAAAAGTGGGAGAATAAAAATTTGGAGAAAAGTATTGGGGTTGGTGATTGGATGAGGAAGTATTGTGAGTACGTGCGTATGAGGTTGGGTTGGTGAGAGTGGGTCTGGATGGTGGTGGTGGGGGCCAAGCCAATTTGGTTGAAATACTTTTTCAAGGCAGGCTTTTTACCAACCACTGGCTGACGTGGCAGCATAGATCACTGCCCTTCACCTACTACTACAATATTATCCTTTTCTTTATTTTTGTTAAAAAGACAAAATAAAATTACAAATGAACCAGATTAGCCAGAGATCAGATACCAAATTCACCTGGTGAAAAACATGTTGATAAAGCCCCATGATCAACTACCATATTAATGATTCATTGTCTTGTTGCAGTCCTTTGAGCCCACAACTTGTACTACTTCTTTTGTGGGGTTTTAATTTCTTTCCTTGATTTGTTTCTCTTTCTAACATGAAGCCCAAGCCCAAAATGATTTAAGAAAGGAAGACTCCCAACAACTATTCAATTCAATATTTTATATTTTATTATTTTTAAGCTCCACTCAATGATTCAATGAAGACTGAAGTCCAAATTAGTTAATAGCCATAGATATAGTCGTTGGCGGTTTCTTTTAATTTTGAATTTGATTCTTTGTTTTTTTGTCTATTCTCTTTTATCAAGTCTTTTCGGCTCGAGGTTATAGGTCTACTCTGGTCCTGGTTGTAAGAATAGTCAATCTCTTCCTAAACTTTTGTTTATCTACAAGAGAGATTTTCACCGTTGTCCTCATGCTCAAACCTTTCAATAACAATAATAATAATAATAATAATGAAATGAAATTTTCATTGTAAAAAAGAACAAAGGCACCAAATTTCCAGTCCAGCTTAATTATAGAACAAAGACTCAAACTTTAGCCTTTATGTCGATTTTCCACATAAACCCAAGTGATTCAATAAAAAGTACTAATGTTATTAAGTGGGTGATCTTAAACGCTCTTATAAGCATAATTAGTGAACTCCTACCCACAAAAAAAACAGTAAAATGTTTAAAAAGATGAAATGTTTTGATTTTTTTTTTCTTGCGTTTTCTTAGCCCAAAAAAAAAAAGAGGGTAAGTAGGTTTCTACATATTTTATACAATGTTAAATTATATTTTTTTGTTTGGATGATCTTATATTGAAGCAACCATCTTTACCTTCCAGCTAAGAGACTGGTCGATTAGTTTAGAATATCATCTCTAAATCATATTTCCTTTTAGATCCAAACAGATATTAAGCTCCTAGGGTTCATTATTCACATGCTCAAATAGAGAGAGACAGAGAGATCTTGCCTGCTTAATAAGAATAGTTAATAGAAAGGAGGAGAAATAAATTGTATACCCACAAATTCTTTACTTTGAGGCTTGTAAAAACCACAAATGTAAGTGGCACTAATTGCTGTAAAGCTTTTCCATCAAAAGTCTTTGCTATGTCGCCCCATAAATGAACTATAATTTTCTCACTCTTGTATCAACATAGATATTTTATAATAAAAAAATTCTAATAAGAGGTGTAAATTTTTTAAAATTTATAGATATTTTGTTAACATTTTTACTTGATATTTTTAATTTGAATTTCACACTTTGTTTCAAGCCTTGTGTTGTCAACTATTTTTGTTTCCAAATCTTGTAGTGCAATGATACGTCTTAGAACTTCTTGCAATTTAACAAAATGGATAGTCTAAACTACAAAAGGAGGGAAAGTTTCTCACACCCACTACTAAGGTGTCATGGGGGTTTGAACCTAAGACAAATGGTAAGCAAGTCAAGACCCTTTTACACTAGGCTAGACTCCGTTGGCATGACCAATTTTAATATAGTTGGACTGTCAAACAATATGGGTAAAATATTTTCAGGTTGTATTTCATTCTTCCAAAGGAGGTATTTATAATACAAGGATGTAACCCTAGTATGGTCAAACTAGGAAACAAGATAAAATCCTAATTACATAATATTTGTACAAAAGGAAAGAAATATAGTCCTAATAAACTAGGAAATAAATCTCCTAATTAAGCTAGGATATCGCCAACACTCCCCCTTAAGTTGGAGCAAAGATATCACGCATGTCCAACACTCCCCCTTAAATGGAAAAGAAACAATCTCAACATCCACTTTCTCTTTAATAAAATGTCGATCAACCTCCATGTGCTTTGTACGATCATGTTGCACAGGGTTATGAGCAATCGCAATTGCAGCTTTGTTATCACAATACAAATCTAAAGGTTTCTAAGGCGCAAACCCAAGATCTCTCAACAATCTCCTCAATCATAGTAACTCGCACACACCTTGAGCCATCCCACGATACTCAGCTTCAACACTAGACTGAGACATCACTTTTTTCTTTTTACTCCTCCAAGTAACAAGATTATCACTATCAAATGTGAAATACCCAGACGTAGAACGTCTATTAGTGATTGAACCAGCCCAATCAGCATCCATATACCCTTCCACATCTGTATGACCATACTTGAAAAACATTAACCCCTTACCAGGAGTTACTTTCAGATATCTCAAAATACACATCACAGCAACCATATGATCTTCACTAGGAGAATGCATGAACTGACTCACTATACTCACTACATATGCAATATCAGGACGTGTATGAGCTAAATAATTTAATTTCCCCACAAGTCGTTGATAACGCTCTTGATCTGTAGGGACTTGATTAGAATACAACCCCAGCTTATGATTCTATTAACTAGGGGTATCAATTGGTTTACAATCCAACATTCCAGTATTTGCAAGTAAATCCAAAATATACTTTCTTTGAGATAGGAAGATACCATGTTTAGATCTGGCAACTTCAATCCCAAGAGAATACTTCAAATCACCCAATGACTTCATCTCAAACTCGGAAGTCAGATATTCTGAAGATTTTGCATTTCTGCCTGATTATCTCCAGTCATAATCATATCATTAACATAAATAATTAAAGCTGTCAATGTACATTTATAATGCTTTAGAAACAAAGTATGGTTTGAGTTACTCTGCACATACCCAAATTTCTTCATAGATGCTGCAAATCTCCCAAACCACGCTCTTGTAGACTGCTTCAATCCATATAAGGACTTCCGCAGCTTACACACAACACCCTCCTTAGAGATTACATGAATACCAGGAGGGAGATCCATGTAAATCTCCTCCTTGAGGTCACCATGTAGAAATGAATTTTTGACATCGAAATGCAATAAGGGCCAGTCGCGGTTAGCAGCCAGGGACAATAGTACATGCACATTATTGAGCTTCGCCACTGGAGCAAAAGTCTCCAAATAAGTATAACCCTTTATACCAATCTAGCATTGTAACGGTTAATAGAACCATCAACCTTATGCTTCAAAGTAAACACTCATCTGCATCCAACAGCTTTCTTCCCTCGTGGCAAAGGAACTAAATCCCATGTTTTATTCTTGTTCAAGGCATCTATTTCAACATTCATGGCATCTATCCATTTGGGGTTAGATAAAGCATCTCGCAGCTTAGTTGACACACATACACTAGATACTTAACACAAATATGATGCATATGACTTGGACAAACAATGAGTTGACACTAGGGGTGGGCATGGTCCGGTTTGGACAGATTTTTGCCTAAAATTATAACCGAATTCGGTACTATTCTTTCGATTTGGTTCGGTTCAGTTTTAACAAAAAAATTTCAGAACTGTCAAGTTCGGGTTGAATCGATTTTGGTTCGATTTTGAACTGGATTATTCAAATTATTTTTTGATACAAATTTCAACTGAAATTTTATTTTTTTGACTTGAAAAGTAATAAATTATTTAATTTCATATAAAAATAAATATTAAAACTAGAAAAGAGAGATGTTTTGAAATTGAACTTGGATAAATATTAGTTATGAGATTAAAAATGTAGCATTGAATATAAATAAATATTGAAATTATATATTTTTTTAATTTCACCGGTTTGGTTCGGCCCGGTCTAATTTTTGAAGACATAGAATCGAATCCAAAACCGTTCCAAACTGGTCTGGTTAGATTTTTGACCGGTTGTTGACGTTTTTGTCAACTCGATTTTTTTCATGTTTTTTTCAGTGCGGTTCGGCTTGGATTTCCGGTTTGCCAGTTTGAATGCCCAACCCTAGTTGATACATAATGGCTAATGAGATATTTAGACTTGGCACGTATATCAGGAGAATATTATTATTTAAGTTTCCCACGAGTGGTTCATGGGAGTAACTGATAAGTTGACACATATAGATAATTAGAAATTACCTCACTTGATTCATTATCACGAGTAGATTGGGGCACTGGCAGAGCAGAGGGGGTTATTGCATCGAACTTATCCACACAAGAATCAATATCACTATTTTCATATGCAGGCAACTGGTCGCTTGCTTCAATGTGACCGGTCATTTCGACACCGAGTGCATCTGCTTCATCTCCAGATACCGACGACCGATCGAGTTCCAAAGGGAATCGGTCATTTCTTCATAGAGACCACATGTTTCATCTTCATATATGGGCTCGCTTGCTTCAATGCGACCCGTCGTTTCGATCCTGAGAGCAGTATCTTCAAACACATCATTGTCCAATTCAAGCCCAAGATTCTCCAATCCAAGACTCTCCAATTCACTCTCCATCGCCCCCTGAATTGGAGAGGAGGGAGAGACATAATAAGGCACTTCTTCATAGAAAGTCACGTCCAACGTAATATGCACTTTCTGGGTAAGTGGATGACAGCATTTATAACCCTTCTGAGTAGCGGAGTAACCAATAAAGACACATCGCAGAGCACAAAGATAAAGTTTACTCTATTGATAAGAGTAGACATGAACATAGCCAACACACCAAAAAACTTTAAGGGGCAACTTAAATATGGAGACAGGGGAAACATGGTCACCAAACACATCATGCGAAGTCTTGAAATCAAGAACCCGGCTAGGAGTACGATTAATCAAATAGGCAGCAGTCAGAACAGCATACCCCCAAAGATGATGGGGAACATATATATCCAAGATGAGTGAGCCGACAACTTCAAGCAACTGTCGGTTCTTTCTTTCAGATACACCATTTTATTGAGGGGTAAAAAGGGTTGTCGTTTGGTGAATAATACCTTGAGCACGGAAGAAAGATGCCAAAGTATTATTTACATATTCGTCTCCGTTATCAGTCCGGAATACTTTGGTCCGAGCATGAAATTGAGTAGACACCACAGTACAAAACTCTGGAGGGATGGAAGTAGCATAATGTTTATTTTTCAGCAAGAAAACCCAAGTGAGTCGAGTACAATCATCAATAAATGTGACGAACGAATGAAATCCGTTCAAAGTAACGCGAGCCGGACCCCACACATCAAAATGCACTAAATCAAAAGGCTTTGCAACTTTACTGTCACTTAAAGGAAACACAATGCGATGACTCTTGGCCAAAATACATGTCGCACACTTAAAACTAGACTCATCACAAGAGCAGAATAAAGATGAAAACAGACGCTTAAGATAGCCAAATGACGGGTGTCCCAAGTGACGATACCATAACCAAATTTGTTGTTTGTCTTTGACAATGGAACTTTGAACAGTATTAACTATACAATCACGAACTGGTGTAGAAGGCAATGTCAAATAGTATAATCCCCTATCCGTTCACCATGCCTAATCGTCTCGTGAGTCTTAAGATCCTGAAAAGAGTAATGTGTATGATAGAAAGTAGCAGAAGCATTAAGTGTATCAAGTAATCAACCAACAGATAACAAGTTACAATGGATATTGGAAACTAATAACATACGAGACAAGGACAGAGTAGGAGTGAGAGAGATTATGCCATCGCCAGTAATTGGAGAGGGCAAGTCATTAGCACTAGTTATGTATGGGTTAAAGGTGTTACTAGACAACTCATCAAAAAAATTAGCATCATAAGTCACATGATCAGAAACACCAATGTCAATTATTCAAATATTAGAGCCAGTACCTGGAATAGAGTCAGAAACACACAAATTTGCAGAAGCAGTAGCAACAGCACCAATAATTGAGTTATCACCCATGATTGCAACAAAAACTTAACAAACCACGATAGATTATACAACGGAACACAGTAGAGGCACAAATATTGCAAATGCAGGAAGACAGGCACGAACATAGCAGAGTACACAACGGAACACAGCAAAGGCAGAAAAATGGCAGATGTACGAAGACAGAAATCACACAAACACAGTAGAGGCACAAACACTACAACACAACACACAAACCCAGGAGGGCACACATGGCACAGGTAGAAAAAAATATGGGGCTAGAACATGGGTGAGCACAACGCACAGGTCACTAGAAAAGTTGGCTTTGATACCATGTCAAACAATATGGGTAGAATATTTTCATGTTATATTTCATTCTCCAAAATGAGGTATTTATAGTACAAAGATGTAACCCTAGTAGAGTCAAACTAGGAAACAAAATAAAATCATAATTACACAATATATGTACAAAAAGAAAGAAATATAGTCTTGATAAACTAGGAAATAGGAAATAAATCTCCCAGTTTGTTACAATTATTCACGATGTTCTCACAAATAATTGTAACAAACATTTTTTTTTAATGAAAAAATTGTAACAAACTCTAGGGTTCAGATTCTTAATAGAAAAATCGTTTTGACTCCCAAAAAAAAATAATTTGAGATTAGAGTTGCCTTCCATCAAACTACAAAAAGATTAATTATTTCCCATTTCAAAAAGAAAAAGAATTGCCGTTTAACCCATGAGCGTATATAACGGCTAGTTTTTCCCGTTTGCTTCGGCTCCAATTAACCTTGAGTCAACTATCGGTCAACTTAGAATTCCTTTATATACCCTGTTACCCTCCTCTCTCGCTATTCACTCCTTCGCTGTTTGTTTCTTCAATTCAATTATTTCCATTGTTGATCTCTTTCAGAGTTGAATTCATTAATGGCTCCTCCTCAATTAAAATCCAAGAAACCCAAGAAGATGAAGATGAAGATGAAGCCGCAGGTTCTTAAAATCGACGCCGATGGTGGCTCTGTTCTGAAACCCGCCTTGGCCAGGAGAATGTCCACTCTGAAGAAAAAGGCCAGCGAACTCTCGACATTGTGCGACGTTGCCGTCTGCGTGGTCTCTGTTGGGGCCAACAGAGAAATCGAGACTTGGCCGGAAAACCAACAAGAAGCGAAATCAATTCTTCTCAAACACAAGAATCTAGGGAAATTGGGAAAGAAAATTGAAAAGGGTTCATTCTCGGCCAGAAAGGGTACTGATTACAGTTTCTTGGAAACCATGTTAGAGGCTTTGAATGAGAGAATTGGAGTTGTGATGATGAGGGATGGTGGTGGTACCAAAACTAGAACAACTAGTACCTGCAGTTTCATGGAATTCTACGAAAATATCATGGGGACTAGTGTGCTACCAGATCCACCCGATCAACAACAATCAATGTTGCTTGTTGATCAAGTTCCTCATCACCAACAAGAAGATTATTCCACCACAAATTCGGAAGGTTTCTTTTTGGATGATCTTCATATTGCTGCTGCTTCACCAACCATGAGCAGCATTGATGATTATGTGAGTTGGCTATTGGAAGATCATAATGATGTTGGTTTGATGAAAGATTATATCCAATTTTGTTATAGTGACTTGGCCTCTCCTCAAGACCCACAGCAGCAGCAGCCGCCTTCTTCATTGCAGCTACCTCAGACTAATTACTAGTTGGCTTCAGAATAATCAGAATTCAAGAAATCTTGTTTTTCTTATATATTTTTAGTGTTTATTCATTAGAGGGCAAACCTCAGTTTCAATGTTTATCAAGTTGAAACTCAACACCTTTTGTATTCTCTGTACTATGTGGACAGCTAATGAGAGAGAAATTGTTACCCATTACATTGTTGGATAAGTGGTGTCTCTTGTTTTTGTTTACAGTTTACTTGCAACATTTTTACTTTCATTTTTATTCGATTTTTTTTTCTTCAGAGAAGGCGGTATGATTTTATTCATTAGAGGAAAAGAGATAAGTATAAAAGGCGGACATTTTTATTTGAGTTTGGTGTATCTAATTCAAACTTTTAATGACTTTTATAGAGTTTAAAAATCTGGAGGTATTCAATTTAGACTTTTAAAGAGTATTTAAAAGTCTAGTGATATTCAATTGTGACTTTTAAAAAGTATTTAAAAATTTGGTGGTATTCAGTTATGACTTTTAAAAAGTATTTAAAAATTTGGTGGTATTCAAAAAGTTAATGACTTTTAAAAAGCTTTTTAAATGACTTTTCCATACTTTTAAGGCTAATTATTAAGAGCAAAAGTCTTGCCAAATTACTAGTGACTTTTATCAACTTTATGAAAGTATTTAAGAATTTGTCATCTCTATGAAAGTCACTCACTTAAAAAAAGTCTTAATAAGTATGAATTGGATACACCCCCCTTAAGCTGACTAGAAGACTCTGCTCCTCTTTCTTAGTCCCAATAAAGAAAAATGTATCAGTTCTTTTTTTTCTTCAAGTTTTTATCTATTTACTTACTTTTTATTTATTTTCGCTTTAAAGTATAAAACCCATCTGTTAAAGTCAATTTGTTATTAGAAAAGCGTCTTCGTTGTTCAGGGGTTTTAATGGGGAAGGTGGGGTTTTAGAGGTGTAAGTGTTATTTTGTTGTTGTTCAATGTGTTGGTGCGTGTGGTGATAGGAATTGCCATTGTTGCTGAAACTCATGTAGTTTCATTTGATCAGTAGGTTTTCGTTTACGGTTTCACATTTAGAAAGTGAAGTTATCTAGTTTTATAACACTGAAGTTATCCAAATTTAGTTTATATATAATTTACAAATTTTCAATCAAAGGTTTTCACTTTTGATTTTGAAGAAGTTTCTAGTGTATGTGGGTGGCTCGTTTGAGAGTACTTCTGGAACAGTTAAAAGCGCTTTTCGACAATCAAAAACGTTTCTGACAGCATTTGGCTAGGGCTGGGCACGGTTCGGTTTGGACCGATTTCGGGGAAAAAATGGAACCTGATCCGATAGTGCAGACCGGTTCGGTTTGGACCGGTTCTGCTCAACATCCATACAGAAATCCGAACCAAACCGGACCTGGTTCCGGTTCGGTTCCTGCGGTTCCCGTTTTTTTTTATTTATAATTTAAATATTTAACAAATCTGCCCAAAATGTATTTATATACTAACATACCCCAAATTTGAGGTTCCATCAAGCTTTCAAACCAACTTCAACATCCAATACAATCAAATTACAACTCCAAATTCAAATGAATCCAACTTCAACAAAAATTCAATCCAAATTCAAATGAATCCAACAACAAAAATTCAATCCAACTTCAACATCATCAAAATGAATCCAACTTCAACAAAAATACAATCCAAATTCAATCCAACTTCAACATATAAATTACAACCCAAATTAAATCAAACTTCAACAAAATAAGTTCCAAAATAAATTACTAGCCAAATACAACCCAAATTCAACCAAATATACATTACAACCCAAATTAAATTCCTCCTAACATTGAAAAGTAGTTGGAGCTATGGTGCTAGGTGTGGATGAACTCATAATATCTACATAAAAAAACATAAACACATTAAAACATTAGTCCAACATACATATTATATAATACATTAATAAAGCACATATAAAATTACAAAGACATACCTAATTCAATCGATTCATAGAACTCCATCTCTTGAATTGTTGGCTCATATTGTAAAGAGGATATGTCATCCGACCTTAACCAATTTTGAGAGCAAATTAAGGCCTCCACAATCTTAGGAGTCAAAGAATTTTGCGAGTGATTCTACTTTTTTTTTTTTCCTTTGTTGCAAGATTAAAAACAATTAGGTGGGAGCATAAATTTGCCCCTTGAGTTAAGTATTTCGATATCTCCCAATTAAAGTGAAAAAACCAAATCCCAAACTGATACGATTTCATAAGAGAAAAGGAGAGCAAAGACTTACAGCTTCAATGTCAATTTTGTAAACCCAAAGCTTCCTTCTTTCTCTGCAACTTGTTCTATATGCCACAACAATATGCCCAACAGCCAAAACCATTGAGCAGAAGCACCAAACACATACTCTGCTCTTACATACTCTGCAATATGCCCAACAATATGCAGAATATCAACACAATGCCTTACGAAGTTCAATTTAGTTCTTAGCTTTTAAAACTTAAGATCTTGCATTTGTTGATGTCTATTAACTGCAAACATTTGGAGTAAGACAACAAACCCAGAAAAGCAAATAAATAAATAACTTTGCATCAACAATGAACCCCTATACATGAACTACAAAATCAATAAGCAGACCATCAATGGTTCCAAAATAGTTGAGTAAGAACTGAAAATGCATCTAGGATCCATTGTAATTTTTGCTTAATTAGCAAACCAAAAAATTGAAAGCAACATACAATACAAAGCACAACTTCAAATTTATATTGGCTTCTAACTATAACAGGATCCGAATTGAGACAACAGTTGTAGAAAGGTTTAACATTTTATCTCTGTTCTCTCCCTACATCATTCCAGCAATAGACAAAGCAGCAAATAGTATAAATAAATTTAAAGAAAATCAATTTAACGTAATCAAGATTATTAAAATCATACCAATAAGGCCATATCAAATTTGCATCTCTTATATTGTTTTTACTTCTTCTTTTATTTGCAGAGGCACTGCGTGAGTTTGTGAACTGAGCTGGGAGGTAGACGGAGGCAGGAAAAATGGATGCAGATGCTAAGGACGAAGGTTACAAACTTCCACCAGATTTTCAAGAAAATACTAAAGAAGCACTTGTCGATTTCACTGTGACCGACTCCACAGAGCTTTGGCTCATTGATTTGCCTAAAGATCAAGTATGTTTCTTTTTGGGTGGGGGGCTCTTTTCTAATACTTTGTATCAATGCCAGTTTATAAGTTTTCAGTACAAAGAGAGACGAAAAATATGCAAGCTTTAATAATCTGTCCAAGTCATTACAGTGTTGTGCTTTTCTCGCTTGAGAGGGGAGTGATTATGGAAAGTGCTTTTTTTAATCTGGGAAGAAGTTTTACACTGAACTAGTTCATGGAATCACAATGCGAACAACAAACTAAAAAGGAGAGAGATAGAGAGAGAATCTGACCTGCAACGACTGAGAGAGGCTAAGAGAAGAGCGGCGGCAGAGAGGGGTGTGACTGTGACGTGCTGGTTGAGAGAGAGGTTTGGAATCGGTGGCTGGTGGCTGGCGGCTGGCAGAGTATGAAACGAAATGGGAGGGAGGAGAGGAAAGAACGAAGAATGAAAAAACCTAATCTGAAATTGGTGTAATCCTGTGTGTGTGCTACCTATGGTAGCAGCATACACACCCAATCAAAATTTGACAGGTATGAAAATATATATAATTTCAAATATAAATATATATATAATATTTAAAAATATATATAAATTAATTCTATTGGACCGGTTCGGATTGGACCGGTTCCTTAGGATGGAAAACCGGAACCGAAACCGGTCTGAACCGGTTCGGTTTGGATTTTTCTCGGTTTTTGACTTTTTTGGTCAACACGATTTTTTTCGGTTTTTTTCGGATTGGTTTGGTTTGGTTTTACTGTTTTGCGGTTCAAATGCCCACCCCTACATTTGGCAGAAAAATTTAAAAGTGCTTTTGGGCCATAGAAGCTCTTTCTGGAGAAACACCTGTCATGTGCTTCTTCAGGAAGCACTCCCAAATGCTTTTCCAAGAAGCACTTCGGTTTCTTAAGAAAATTTCAACGTCTTTATCATAAAAGCGCTTTTGGTAGAAGCGCTTATAAGTATAAGTGCTTCTTAGAGAAGCAGTCTCAAACGAGCTTAAACAATTTCAATAGAAATTCGGAATCTAACTCCCCTTAATCCATATGATTTAGCAAACAACTTCAATAGGAATTCGAAATCTTATGCTCCTCAATTCATCTCCTTCTCAATTCAATTCATTCTCAATTCCAATTCCTCATAATCTAATTCTGAATTAGTAAACATACCATTATACCTCACAATGTTCCTTCAACCCAAGATTTTCCTAACATAATCTTGGTTTGGTTTGGTTTGACTAAAGGTAAACTCCTAAAAAAAATTAAAATGGTAAACTTTAAGAAATATAGTCTCTAATTTGACTAACGTTTTTCGTCAGTGACTAAAAAAAACCTCTTCTTTTCTTCCTTCCCTTCATCTTCTCTCATTTCATCTCACATTACAAGCAAATAGAATGCCTATTTATAGGCAAAGCAAATGGCTTGGTTTGGTGGGTGTGTGATTTGGTTTGGTAGGTATGAGGTTTGGTTTGATGGGTGTGTGGTTTGATTTGGTGGGTGTGTGGTTTGATTTTGTGTTCAACTTGAATGTTAGAGCATGTGTTCAACTTGAATGTTAGTTTGCAATGTGGGCTTCACCCATTTTACAACACTCCCCCTTGGAGACCACATGTCCCTAGATTGGTTGCCTCATTAAAACCTTGCTTGGAGAAAACCTAGTGAGGTAGAAAACTGATGGAAGGAAGAAAGAAGAGTATAACAATCTGTATAGCATACTTCTGGATGCTCCCCCTGATGTCTTTATGACTCTCTTTTGGAGTGAGAATCTTTTGGAGTGAGTGGAGGATGTAGCCATTAATAATTCTCGTAGTTGAGTAAGTAAATATATTTCCAGTGAGCTATCTCTATGTAAATCATAGAAATTTTCAGAGTCCGCGTTTCCAACAAAACTTGGGCTATTTGTAAGTTCACTTGAAAGAATATGCCCGTACATAGTGTTATGCGGAAATAGCATCAAATATACCTCACATCATCCCAAAATGATGGTGATGGAGTTGAGCTCTATCTGGAAAATATGATGTCCGGTCCAATATACTTCCGGAAAATCCTTAAAGTGTCCAACGGATAATCCTCATAAAAATGCTTCAATACTTTCTTAGTATAAGCAATAATCTCGTTGGCATAATGCTCGATCTTTAAGTCGAGACAAATATTTCTGGAACTCTTGAGAAGCTTTAATGTGTTTGCAAACATATTAATGTACTCACTGAGGCAATTTATGCATATTAGTATTGAGTACAGATTTTGTGCTTCAGGCACATGTCATTCAGGGACTTGCTTCATGCAATTTCAATCCTTTCAAGGATTTTGTTTAAAGGGATTAAACTTTATGACACATTATATAGCTTTAACCGAGCTATTTATACATCTTTAGGAAATCGCTTTTGGCAATATGCTCCATGCATTTAATAACTTTTAGAGATAACATGTTGGTCTCCATGTGCAATAAGGGGGGGCACAATTGAATTTTGAAAATATGGAGAAAACCCAACATTCCTTGTTTCTGCCAGAAACATTGTGTCATACAAAGTAAGTATATTCCCTTTTATTCCGAACACCCAAGTATAACTTTTAATATTAACATCTTTTGGGGTTCGTACTGTGGGTTTGTTCTTTCACGTTCATTCTCATCTATAATGGAATTGCCTCATTCCATTTTGGCCAATGATATTGTCGACATTTAATAATTGAGCGTGGTTCCAATCAACACAGCCCATTGATGATTTGAGTAGCTACTCCAAAATCAAAATTTGTCATTCATCAATTCATGATCCCATCATTCTCATTTGCATGCGCATGCATCAATTATAAGCATTTCTTTGCTTTTGGGTACCCAAGCCACTTCAGGGGGCTTTTATGATATGAGAATGTGGATTATAACCTCCAATGGAGCGTTATTTTGCAGTATGGCGTGGATAATCTCCATTTAGGGAGTTGGAACATTTAGAACCATATATATGGCATGCTGCAGGCATGCCACAGATTAATATATACATGTCAATTAATTTCTGGGACTTTAACCCATACAATTTGCTACGCATTTGGCGTGCACAATATCAATATTGACATGTCAAAGGATTGTCCTTTCGGGACTTCAATCCACATCATTTGCTACGCAATAGGCGTGCATCATATTGATCACTGCTATACCCATATTTTGTTCTTATGGGACTTTAATTTGTGCAGTGTATTATCAATGTATCCAACTTGCAATTTGTAAAATTTGCATTAATAATTCATGGATACATACAAGCCATTCTTTTGGAACGGACTTATCTCCCCATTTGGTTACCTTTCAAGATAAAATATCAAATAAGTATATAAGCATAAAATAACACAAGTATTGCTTACATCCTTAGGTGGGAGAAACTTTTCTCAAGTATCATTCAAGCTCGTATCGGCCCAGTAAATGTAGTGCTTGATGATCTAGTTATATCCTGCAAAAGCAAAAAATCACAATTCTTTTCTCTGTCAAAAACAAATAACCCTCAGAGTTAGGATCACTTCATGGATTCTTTCTTCAGATGTTCATTCTAAAGAAATAAAATCTCTTATGAACAGAGAGTTATAAAAAGAAAGAAAAGATACAAAAATTGTGATATTGATTGCAAGGTAAGGTAAGCAATCAGGGAAGGAAGCTGGTGGGGGCAGAAAACAAGCTCTCAATTCTCCTAGTCTAGAAGGACCTCAGGAGATTAGAGCACAAGGCCGCCTTCACAATTCCCTGATCTTGCAGAAACATGATCAGGGATAGTCTTGCTTCCTGAATGGATGATAGAGATAGTCTTGCTTCTCAGGCATATTAAGTGCTTAATGATAAGAAAAACAAGTAGATATAGCATCATTTTGTATGGGAAAACTGGATGTCTTCTGCAAAGAAAATTTCGTTAGTAACACATTTATACACAAATACAATGAATAGGTAGAACCGGTGAATTTCAAATTAACCATAGGAAAAATTGCGAGATTCTCGGGATACTTTTGAAAAAGGAGCTCCGTGAAATCCGTAAAGCAAGATCGGCTTTGAAAATAATACTTGAAAACGCCGAAAGTGCCGACAGGCATTATCAGAGGCCGCGTGAAGTTTTGGACTCTTGCGAAAGAAAAAGATAATGTGGGGATTCGAGAAGATATTGGAATCCTGAAAAGTTGCCACATTTTCGTCTATAGATATTGACTTCGCAAAACTTAGTTGAGCAACTGCGTTTCAACTCAACTTCCTTCATTTTCTGAAACTTTAGTTTTTTTAAAACTTCCTTTGAAACCTTCTTAAAATGGCTTCCTCTTCTTCCTGCCCAAATAATTTCAATTTAAATGATGCTCCCACAACAACCAGTGACGCCAAAGTTTGGCGTCCATCCTTTGTATCCCAAAATCATCATCTCACAGTTAATGATTCTGTGATGATGAATGATGCTACTGCTGTCATAGTAGCTAGGAATTTCATTATTCCAATGGATGAAATGTTGTTGACAGGGAGGTCTGAGGAAGAGGCTATTGAGGACTCAATGGCTTTTAGCATTCAGAGTGCTGCTTCTGTTTCTAACATGGCTGATCGTTTGCGTGTTAGAGCAAACGAGGTTCAGAAGCTGACAACTGAAAATTATTCTCTTCAAAGAATGCTTCATGAGTCTCAAAAAGAGGTTGAGAAACTTAAAGGAGAGAATAATTCCTTGTTGAAACTGGTGAGTTCGTACTCTGTTGATACACAGAGAAAGCTAGACATGCTGCAGGTCTCAAATGAAAGAATTTTGGGAGACCATGAGAGGCTCATGGCTAAGCTTAATAGGCGCCGTCCTCTTCCTTCAGAGGCTTCCAGAACATAATGTAATTTTATAGATTTTACAGGGCCTGCACCTTCATTGCAGGTGGAAAAAATCTATCTGTTATATGCTCATTTCATGTTATAATAATTGCGCACATTCTTAAACTTACACCTGTGGTTTTTACGTCTTTTCAAAATGACGGTTTGGAACCTTGTGCCTTATAGGTTCAAATAACCACATCAAATCTCTCATATTTCCATGCATGTGAGCCCAGAACTTTTGGTCTGGGTTAAACCCAAACTCATAATTTATTAGCCATTTTCAAATGGACATGAAATATGAATTGAATAAAAGCTACGATAATATCTCAATATAGTAGTGAAGAACATTAACTACTATATACCCACAACTTCAAGTTTTAGGATCTCTCATATATTTGGATCCATGGGCTTCCGGCCCAGATATAACAAAATATGTGGGGAGCCTCAATTCATTATTTGAGGTTTATACTGATATTATCCATTTCACGGTGTATTTTTAACAACCGGAATTCACAAAATATATTTCTTCCTTGAGGTGTCGATTATAACAAAATCGAACTTTATTAAATTCATCATTCTCTTATGCCAAAGAAATATGTGGTGTACCACAATTTGCAATAATACCTCAAGGGTTGTCCATTTAATTGTTGGAACTTTAGGTTCTCAACACTGTTAGATTTTGAACTTCAGGCCAAAATCACATATTCTCATGGTATGGATATTCAATCCCTTTAGATTTTGAACTTCGGGGCCAAAATCACATATTCTCATGGTATGGATATACAATCCCTTTAGATTTTGAACTTCGGGCCAAAATCACATATTCTCATGGTATGGATATTTTTACAATTTTCTATACATATTTCGGGACTTCAAGCCCTTACATAATTGTCCATATTTTGAGGAACTTCTGGCATCTCATTTAATTGCTCATCCATGAGTTTAAGGAACTGCAAGTTCCCTTTTGTATATAGTGACGGTTTACCCAAAATGGTTAATATTTATGCATACGTCACTATTCATGTGAATAGTACTATTCATCAAGTCATGAATACATATCTATTCATGTGTGCAGTACATTTGCCAGTACAGTTATTATTCATGTGTACGGCACTTTTAACCAATATGATACTGTTACATCATCAAGGAACTCTAGGTCCTTATTTACATGTCAAGGATCAAGGATCTTCAAGTCCGATCTCTTGTTTACATGTATAGTACTGGAGAGACTGCCAGTTCTCATATCAATATCATCATCAAGGATCTTCAAGTCCTGATGTAATTGTATGATGAGGATCAAGGAACTTCTGGTCCTGATCTGCATACTGTAAAAACTCATCATACAACACAATTAATCCATAAAATAAATTGCTAGTAAATAAATTACTGGTATGGACGATAAAACCGCACCATACTTTAAATAAAATTAAATGTGCGGTAAAGTAAATTCATAAAGTATGAGGGTTAATTCCACATCATACTTTTAAGTAGAATTAAATGTGCGGTAAAGTAAATTCATAAAGTATGAGGGTTAATTCCACGTCATACTTTAAATAAAATTAAATGTGCGGTAAAGTAAATTCATAAAGTATGAGGGTTAATTCCACATCATACTTTAAGTAAAAGTAAATTTGCGATAAAGTAAACGTGCTTGTATGGGCACTAATTCTGCCCCATACATTTAAATAAAAGTAAAAGCGTGGACGATAAACCCGCACCACCCTTTTAAATAGATACTGTTGTATGGGTAATAAACCTACACCATACAATAAATAAAATAAATGTGGGGATAAAAACCACCACTAAAAATATAGAGAAATAATAAAATAATAGAAAAAGTAAGAGGCATAGAGCTTATCCTTACAGTTGGTTTGCTCGTATATCTCTCTAGCAGACCACAACTTCTCCACTACTTTTCTTCCTTACATCAACATAATGGTTAGTAGTATAGATAATAGTGCAACACAAAAATTATACCTGAGAGCTTCTCGTGCTGATAACGTGTTATAAAATGAACGGGGATATGAGCGAATATTGAACTGCACGTAAAGTAGATGAGACATAGCACTTAACGAAGTTCGGCTATGCCTACGTCCTCGGAGAGCAGCAACAGTAACCTTTCATTCATAACATAATATGGTTACAACTCTAGTGTTTACAATATGTATGCTCACCTAATTTTCTCTCTAGGAGAATTTCTCTTTGCTCTCTTTCTCTTCACACACTCACCCTCTTTCTTCCTTCCCTTCATCTTCTCTCATTTCATCTCTCATTACAAGCAAATAGAATGCCTATTTATAGGCAAAGCAAATGGCTTGGTTTGGTGGGTGTGTGATTTGGTTTGGTGGGTGTGTGATTTGGTTTGGTGGGTGTGTGATTTGGTTTGGTGGGTGTGTGATTTGGTTTGATGGGTGTGTGGTTTGATTTGGTGTTGAATGTTAGAGCATGTGGGCTTCATCCACTCTTCTTTCTTTACAACATTAACCCAAATTTAAAATATTTGGAGATAAATCAAAGCAAGTCAAAGTCAAATCACTGTTCCAAAAAGCAAACAACCCCTCAAGGGAGGGAGGATGAGCACTGAGAGTAAAGAGAACATCCAATTGGAGATGACCTTCTTAGGCAAGTTTTGCTGTAAAAGCAATCCCACTTCCTATTATAATTGATTTTCATCAAAACTGCCCTGACAGTTTTTGAGATTAGAAGTGAGCAGCTAGGGTTTTGAATCATATTATGGCACAAGAATTAGCCTCTGGTAATCTTCATCTCAATGTTGACGATTTCTACTTCTCAGCACTATTTGATCAGAGTGATCATGAAGACGAAAATGACCCAGTCTCAGATTCCAAATATGCAGAAGAGTTGCAGTTACAGGAGGCTCTAATGTCTTCTTCGATCGCTTGCCAAACGACACTCAATGTTGGGTCGTCTTCCTCCTCTGCCACCGCCGCCGCCTCCTCCTCCTCCTCATCATCATCAACAACAATAATCCAAGCTTCCCAAGCAACCCAATCCACCCCAATTCATGAAACCCTAAACCCAAGTCAGCCACATATCTTCTGTGGGATTTGTGTTGAAATGAAGGAGGCTGCCCAGATGTTCAGAACTGAGAGCTGTGGTCACTCCTTTTGCTCTGACTGCATAGCCAAACATGCTGCCTCAAAAATCCAAGACAACATTCACATTGTTGTTTGCCCTGGCTTCGGCTGCAAGGCTGTGATTGAGCTTGATGCTTGCAGGCCAATGCTTCCCAGAGAGGTTCTTGAGAGGTGGAATGATGCCCTCTGTGAGGCTTTGGTTCTTGGGGCACAAAGACTTTACTGCCCTTTTAGTGATTGCTCACTAGTTTTGATGATTGATGATGAAGGTGAAGGCATAAGAGAGTCAGAGTGCCCTGCTTGCCATAGATTGTTCTGTGCAAGATGCCAAGTGCCATGGCACCCAGGGGTTGATTGTGAGGAGTTTCAGAGGCTTAATGAGGATGAGAGAGGGAGGGCTGATCTTATGGTGAAGGAGCTTGCAAAGCTGAAGAAGTGGAGGAGGTGCCCTAAGTGCAAATTTTATGTGGAGAAGACTCAAGGTTGTTTGCACATTTCTTGCAGGTAGTTTCTTTTGGTATATGCATATGATTGATTTGCTTTAGAATATTAGATTCTTATCTTTGAATAAAATGATTTTTGATCAAACCCAGAAGTTGGATTAGATTTTAATTTTGGTTTTCTTTAGGTATATTATTCAATTTAGTACTTTATGCATTCATAGGTACAATATATGTGTTTAATCATAGTAATGTATCTAATCAAAAGACCAAGATAAAAATCTAATCTTAAGTTCTTAACACATGGTATTAGTCAAAAAATCATCTTATGAAAAGATGAAAAATCTCCCATTGTTACTTCCATAATGTACGCTCGTCGTCTTCGTCTTTAGCATCACCATCGAGGCTTATGTATCATGTTATCCATAATAGGTTTTAGATGGTTATTATGCCCAATAAAACCTTGGGTGCACCTAAGTTTTGGCTGATGATGAAACAAATTAGATTATGGTTAATGCAGGTTTAATGCTTTTACTTAGTGGAAGTTTTATCTGCTGTATATTGTGTTTGCAGGTGCCAATTCCAGTTCTGCTATGGATGTGGAGGAGAATGGAATTCTGTTCATGATGGTAGTTGCGTGAGAGGTTAAATGATAAGGAGGCACTGAGAGGCTTCACCATTGTTACCTGTTATGGTACCTTGTGTTGCTTATAACAAGGCTTAAACTTTATTTACAGAATCATGAAAAAGTCCATATGCATGTATGCTTTTGCTAGTAGATTTGCTTCCTAGTTATTTTTCATCAGCAAGTTGATTGTATCATAGGGAGAAGCTTAGGATGCTTGCCTCCCATCCCTAAATTTGAGTGTTCTTAGGAACATTGCTTTGAAATCCCCAGCAAATGTATTTGAGGTTTCTGTTTTCTTTCTAAAAGTTGAATTAAAAAGTTTATTTTCCTTATCTGCATTCTGCATCAGGTAAGTTGTAAACTAATTGAACTTTAATAAAATAAAATTTCCAAGTCTGAGGTGTAAGCATGGCGACTTCTTCAGATTGAACCAATAAGCAATGGAAATTCCAGATAATGAAATTTCCCATTGTTTCAGAAGCAGTAGAGAGATGGTGGGCTGAAGTTATGTGAGCGGCACAGTATAAAAAGTGCAGAGTAATAATATGCTGTCAGCTCTCCAGTAGCAAACATCCCATTATCCTCTTCCTCTCCACTGGAATGTGTAAATTTTATTACCCCTAAATCATTCGCCGGGGTTCGATCAAAGGATTTGGAGTAGGTATTAGAATGTCAAAAACTCTAGAGGATGATTTTCCAAAAATTTGAAAAAGATAAATCCATAAGATGAAAGACGTTTTCAGGAATCTAGATTTTCTCTAGTTAATGCTCTTCTTTTTTTCTTCATGTATTTTCTTTTGAAGGCCTTTTTTGTGTGTTTTTGCTGCTAATCCCGACTGTAAGAGAAGAAATGATAGAAGAGAGAATCACACCTCCATAGAAAAAAAAAATTACAGAGGAAAGAAATCTACGTTCAAAATGGCAGTGATGAAGTCACAGAAGAGAATGAAAAGAAGAAAAAGAGCGAAGGGAAGAAGAGAAGAGCAAACGTTGCTTTAAGCAGCAAACGGGGGAGGCGGAGGCTTCGAAACCCATGGTTAAATTTCATTAAAACCACTGGTTAAATTTTTTTTAAAGCAGCTTTTAAAAGCTGGGTTGTTGCTGCTTTGAAAAAACAGCGGTCATTGACTGCTATTTTTTTTTAAAGCTGCTTCTTGATGTTTACCAAACGTCATAGTGTTGTAAAATTTTTATTAAAGTCGCTTTTTTGAAAATTTAAGCAATACTAAACGCTACCTTAATGGGGTTGTTGGAAGGTGGGGTTTTAGTGGTGTAAGTGTTATTTTGTTGTTGTTCAATGTGTTGGTGGGTGTGGTGATAGGAATTGCCATTGTTGCTGAAACTCATGTAGTTTCATTTGATCAGTAGGTTTTCGTTTAGGGTTTCACATTGAGAAAGTGAAGTTATCCAGTTTTAGTAACACTGAAGTTATCCAAATTTAGTATATGTATAATCTACAAATTTTCAATCAAAGGTTTTCACTTTTGATTTTGAAGAAGTTTGTAGTGTATGTGAGTAAGTAACTAAGTTTTTTTTTTTTTTTTTGGTCAACAAGTAACTAAGTATTGTTGTATTAGAATTTGAGTAAATTTTGTATCTCTCTCGTTGTGTTTGTGTGTGAATTACATATTGATTGTTTGCGTCCCAACATTTTTGTATAATGCCTCCTTCATTGAGGACCGAAAAGCAGTCCCTCATTCTATACACAGTTTGATGCGATGACCAAAGTGTCTAAAATACCCACACATGCACACAAAATCATTGTTAGCAGAATATTATTTGCAGGCCAAAAAATAAACCTTCGAAAATTATTTGAGTTAAAACTATAAGAAAATTTAAAGGGTTAAATAACTTTTCGGTATAATTGACAGGACCCTATCCAATTCCGCTTTGGAATTCAAGCCGAACCTTGTGTGTGTCCGACACTTGGCGAATGTCGGGCACAAAAGACCTATTTATCCTTCTAGTTACAAACTAAATTTCAAAATTTGCCTGGACTTCTACCGACAATTCGGCAGAGTCTCCCTTGTAATTTGTTCAAATCCCAAAATTTCACCTGTCAAAACGAGCAAATATATTTACAACCAACTGCCAGTATACGTCAACAACCTATCCAATAGTTCTGTTCTCAAACTATGGCCAAATATCAGAGCAGCTACTAAAAATATATAAAGGAGTTAATCGTTTTACAAAAGAAATCCTACATTACGAAGGGGCGCGGAAGCTAGGAGAAGGCCCGGTGGTGGATTCCTGTGCACGTCTAGTGCCTGGGGGCGCAAAACATTTGAAAATGTGAGTAGACAAAAATAAAGGTCTAGAAAACAGTATATGAACATATTAACCCCACTGTAAAAACAGTTATATAAAAACTAGATTTTTTCCCCTTCATTATATTCGTACTGAGATCAAAGCATTCACATAGTTATATATGTATATGCAAAACATGTTCAAGATCAATAAAACTCGCATAAAAGCACTGAAATCAATTTACAACTACCACCTAGGTGTACCCCTTTAATTCCGTCAATTCCTCTGGCAGGTCTCGGTGACACAAAGTCAACCCGAGCCGCAAACTGGCAGGATTCAGTGGACGGTAGTCAGCCTGATCCGCATTCCTGGCTCTCACGGTCTGGGCGTCCCCGAGACTCGTGAGGCAAATGTCAAGTGCACTGACAAAACTGAAGGTACACTGGATGTCCGTGGACATCGTCATATCCGAAGGCAACAAATACCGACGGCAAACTGTTTCTGTAACTGGGTACCCACGGTGGCTTAAAAAAAAAATAAGATTTCTGATAAATCTGATAAATAACTGAATTGTTTGTTAAATCTGAAACTCTGCTGCCATTTTATCTGATATAAAGCTCAATCTCTACTTTCCATAACTTTTTAGCACATTCAACTAAGCAGCATATAAATAAAGATATTTAAATTCAACAAATCATGCTAGGAAAATCATACTCAATAAAACTTATTCAAGATCAAATAATGAAATTCATTTGCATAAAATCATTTATAAAAGAAAAGTCCACTCACCTCTGGTCCGAGCTAACTGGACCTCTTGAAGGTCCCTCCTGCGGGTCTGCCTGGCCCCGGGTGCCTTACTCGACAAATTTGGAGAAGAATTGAGGGAGAACGAGCGAGTTGAAATTCTGTGAACACCGATCGGTTTTCTGTGATTTCCTGCCAGCGCCGGCGGCTTCACAGGCGGAGAATGGTCGGGGAAGGAAGAGGGGACGATGGCGGTTCGAACAAGACCGGTCTTGTGGCCGGTGGTGCTCCGTGGCGGCGACGGTAGCGCAGCGGGAGAGAAGGGAGAGAGAGAGAGAGAGAGAGAGAGAGAGAGAGAGAGAGAGAGAGAGAGAGAGAAGAGAGAGAAAAGGGATAAAAATCTGTTTTTTTTCTCAATTACCGTTTTGCCCCTCATGGTATTTTAACCGTATTTTCTTCGTTACAGATCCGATTCGAGTCCACTCCGTGTCTACGGACTCGTTTCGTCGCGCTCTACGCAATGGCATAAGTGGAATTGTCAAATTCCTTTTCGGTCAAAAAGTCAACTTTTTCTGAATAAAAAAATTTGAAGGGCAAAATTGTCTTTCCTCAAAATAAATTACTAATTAAATAAGAATTTTTGTTTTGGGTTATTACAATCTACCCCCCTTAAAAAAAATTTCATCCTCGAAACTTCCGTACCTGTTATTCGAAGAGGTAAGGGTACTGTTCCCGCATTTGGTCCTCAGGTTCCCATGTGGCCTCTTCCACATTATGACTTCTCCATAAGACCTTCACAAGTGGGATCTCCCTCGAACGCAATACTTGCATCTTCCAATCCAAAATCTGAACTGGTTGCTCTACATAAGTCAAATCTTCTTGAAATTCTATTGGTTGTTCTTCCAAAATATGAGAAGGATCAGAAATGTCCTTCCGGAGCATCGAAACATGGAATACATCGTGCAACCGGGAAAGATCTGAAGGCAAAGCAAGCCTGTAAGCTACTGGGCCTACACGCTCCACAATCTCATAAGGCCCAATATAGAGAGGACTTAGTTTTCCTCGCCTCCCAAATCTCACTACACCCTTCCAAGGCGATAACTTCAGAAATACCCAATCACCAATCTCAAACTGGAGGTCTTTCCTTCTATTGTCTGCATAGCTCTTTTGTCAGTCTTGGGCCGTCTTGAGTCGTTCTCTAATTATTTTCACATGTTCCTTCGTCCGTTCAACATCATCTGCCACTTCCAATCTGTGCTCACCTACTTCATCCCAATAGAATGGAGTTCTACACTGTTTCCCATATAAGGCATCAAATTGGGACATCTTGATACTCGCCTGATAGCTGTTATTATAGGCAAACTCCATAAGTGGCAACTTCTCATCACAGTCACCCCGAAACTGCAGTGCACAAGCTCTCAACATATCTTCTAAAGTCTGAATTGTCCTATCAGACTGACCATCTGTCTAGGGGTGAAAGGCAGTACTAAACCGCAACTGGGTTCCGAAGGCTTCATTTAACTTCGTCCAAAAAAGGGAAGTAAACCGTGGATCTCTATCAGAAGTAATAGATACTGGCACCCCATGAAGTCTCACTATCTCATCTATGAAGAGCTTAGCCAACTTATTTAGCGTGTAGTTTGCTCTCACCGGTAAGAAATGGGCGGATTTGGTGAGTCGAAACACGATTACCCAAACTCCATCATGCTTATTCTGTGTTCGAGGAAGCTTGAATACGAAATCCATAGTAAGATGTTCCCACTTCCATTCAGGAATTGGAAGTGGTTGCAATAGCCCTGATGGTTTCTGCCGTTCTGCTTTCACTTGCTGACAAATTAAGCACTTCCTGACATATTTTGCTATTTCTTTCTTCATAAAAGGCCACCAGTAGTGCTCTCTCAAAGTATGATACATTTTAGTACTTCCAGGGTGCATTGCAAAAGCTGAACCATGGGCCTCCTCAAGAATTTCCCTCTTTAGAGCTTTATCATTAGGAACATATAACCTGGTACCCACCATTAAAGCTCCATCATTTCTTACTGAACAGTCAGTTCTGTCACCATTTTCCACCTTTGCTCGTAGCGTGCAAATCAAAGGATCCTATGATTGAGCGGCGAGTATTCATTCCACTAGCACTGGTCTCACCTGGAGAGTAGCTAACAGTGCTCCTTGCTTATCTACACCCAGTTCAACTCTAAGCTTCCTCATTTCTACCATCAATGGCACATACCTCCCTCCGAGGTAAGCCACTGATCCTAAGGATTTCCTGCTGAGTACATCAACTACAACATTAGCTCTTCCCGGATGGTGCTCAATAGTACAATCGTAGTCCTTAATCAACTCTAGCCATCTTCTTTGCCTCAGATTCAACTCCTTCTGAGTGAACAAATACTTTAAGCTTTTGTGATCCGTAAAAATCTGACATGTTGCCCCGTAAAGGTAGTGCCGCCAAATCTTCAAGGTAAAAACCACTGCAGCCTAGTCCAAATCATGAACAGGATAATTCA
>NC_047652.1:8111930-8149481 GCF_902201215.1 Prunus dulcis | reverse complement strand
ACATAATATGGTTACAACTCTAGTGTTTACAATATGTATGCTCACCTAATTTTCTCTCTAGGAGAATTTCTCTTTGCTCTCTTTCTCTTCACACACTCACCCTCTTTCTTTCTTCCCTTCATCTTCTCTCATTTCATCTTACATTACAAGCAAATAGAATGCCTATTTATAGGCAAAGCAAATGGCTTGGTTTGGTGGGTGTGTGATTTGGTTTGGTGGGTGTGTGATTTGGTTTGATGGGTGTGTGGTTTGATTTGGTGTTGAATGTTAGAGCATGTGGGCTTCATCCACTCTTCTTTCTTTACAACATTAACCCAAATTTAAAATATTTGGAGATAAATCAAAGCAAGTCAAAGTCAAATCACTGTTCCAAAAAGCAAACAACCCCTCAAGGGAGGGAGGATGAGCACTGAGAGTAAAGAGAACATCCAATTGGAGATGACCTTCTTAGGCAAGTTTTGCTGTAAAAGCAATCCCACTTCCTATTATAATTGATTTTCATCAAAACTGCCCTGACAGTTTTTGAGATTAGAAGTGAGCAGCTAGGGTTTTGAATCATATTATGGCACAAGAATTAGCCTCTGGTAATCTTCATCTCAATGTTGACGATTTCTACTTCTCAGCACTATTTGATCAGAGTGATCATGAAGACGAAAATGACCCAGTCTCAGATTCCAAATATGCAGAAGAGTTGCAGTTACAGGAGGCTCTAATGTCTTCTTCGATCGCTTGCCAAACGACACTCAATGTTGGGTCGTCTTCCTCCTCTGCCACCGCCGCCGCCTCCTCCTCCTCCTCATCATCATCAACAACAATAATCCAAGCTTCCCAAGCAACCCAATCCACCCCAATTCATGAAACCCTAAACCCAAGTCAGCCACATATCTTCTGTGGGATTTGTGTTGAAATGAAGGAGGCTGCCCAGATGTTCAGAACTGAGAGCTGTGGTCACTCCTTTTGCTCTGACTGCATAGCCAAACATGCTGCCTCAAAAATCCAAGACAACATTCACATTGTTGTTTGCCCTGGCTTCGGCTGCAAGGCTGTGATTGAGCTTGATGCTTGCAGGCCAATGCTTCCCAGAGAGGTTCTTGAGAGGTGGAATGATGCCCTCTGTGAGGCTTTGGTTCTTGGGGCACAAAGACTTTACTGCCCTTTTAGTGATTGCTCACTAGTTTTGATGATTGATGATGAAGGTGAAGGCATAAGAGAGTCAGAGTGCCCTGCTTGCCATAGATTGTTCTGTGCAAGATGCCAAGTGCCATGGCACCCAGGGGTTGATTGTGAGGAGTTTCAGAGGCTTAATGAGGATGAGAGAGGGAGGGCTGATCTTATGGTGAAGGAGCTTGCAAAGCTGAAGAAGTGGAGGAGGTGCCCTAAGTGCAAATTTTATGTGGAGAAGACTCAAGGTTGTTTGCACATTTCTTGCAGGTAGTTTCTTTTGGTATATGCATATGATTGATTTGCTTTAGAATATTAGATTCTTATCTTTGAATAAAATGATTTTTGATCAAACCCAGAAGTTGGATTAGATTTTAATTTTGGTTTTCTTTAGGTATATTATTCAATTTAGTACTTTATGCATTCATAGGTACAATATATGTGTTTAATCATAGTAATGTATCTAATCAAAAGACCAAGATAAAAATCTAATCTTAAGTTCTTAACACATGGTATTAGTCAAAAAATCATCTTATGAAAAGATGAAAAATCTCCCATTGTTACTTCCATAATGTACGCTCGTCGTCTTCGTCTTTAGCATCACCATCGAGGCTTATGTATCATGTTATCCATAATAGGTTTTAGATGGTTATTATGCCCAATAAAACCTTGGGTGCACCTAAGTTTTGGCTGATGATGAAACAAATTAGATTATGGTTAATGCAGGTTTAATGCTTTTACTTAGTGGAAGTTTTATCTGCTGTATATTGTGTTTGCAGGTGCCAATTCCAGTTCTGCTATGGATGTGGAGGAGAATGGAATTCTGTTCATGATGGTAGTTGCGTGAGAGATTAAATGATAAGGAGGCACTGAGAGGCTTCACCATTGTTACCTGTTATGGTACCTTGTGATGCTTATAACAAGGCTTAAACTTTATTTACAGAATCATGAAAAAGTCCATATGCATGTATGCTTTTGCTAGTAGATTTGCTTCCTAGTTATTTTTCATCAGCAAGTTGATTGTATCATAGGGAGAAGCTTAGGATGCTTGCCTCCCATCCCTAAATTTGAGTGTTCTTAGGAACATTGCTTTGAAATCCCCAGCAAATGTATTTGAGGTTTCTGTTTTCTTTCTAAAAGTTGAATTAAAAAGTTTATTTTCCTTATCTGCATTCTGCATCAGGTAAGTTGTAAACTAATTGAACTTTAATAAAATAAAATTTCCAAGTCTGAGGTGTAAGCATGGTGACTTCTTCAGATTGAACCAATAAGCAATGGAAATTCCAGATAATGAAATTTCCCATTGTTTCAGAAGCAGTAGAGAGATGGTGGGCTGAAGTTATGTGAGCGGCACAGTATAAAAAGTGCAGAGTAATAATATGCTGTCAGCTCTCCAGTAGCAAACATCCCATTATCCTCTTCCTCTCCACTGGAATGTGTAAATTTTATTACCCCTAAATCATTCGCCGGGGTTCGATCAAAGGATTTGGAGTAGGTATTAGAATGTCAAAAACTCTAGAGGATGATTTTCCAAAAATTTGAAAAAGATAAATCCATAAGATGAAAGACGTTTTCAGGAATCTAGATTTTCTCTAGTTAATGCTCTTCTTTTTTTCTTCATGTATTTTCTTTTGAAGGCCTTTTTTGTGTGTTTTTGCTGCTAATCCCGACTGTAAGAGAAGAAATGATAGAAGAGAGAATCACACCTCCATAGAAAAAAAAAATTACAGAGGAAAGAAATCTACGTTCAAAATGGCAGTGATGAAGTCACAGAAGAGAATGAAAAGAAGAAAAAGAGCGAAGGGAAGAAGAGAAGAGCAAACGTTGCTTTAAGCAGCAAACGGGGGAGGCGGAGGCTTCGAAACCCATGGTTAAATTTCATTAAAACCACTGGTTAAATTTTTTTTAAAGCAGCTTTTAAAAGCTGGGTTGTTGCTGCTTTGAAAAAACAGCGGTCATTGACTGCTATTTTTTTTTAAAGCTGCTTCTTGATGTTTACCAAACGTCATAGTGTTGTAAAATTTTTATTAAAGTCGCTTATTTGAAAATTTAAGCAATACTAAACGCTACCTTAATGGGGTTGTTGAAAGGTGGGGTTTTAGTGGTGTAAGTGTTATTTTGTTGTTGTTCAATGTGTTGGTGGGTGTGGTGATAGGAATTGCCATTGTTGCTGAAACTCATGTAGTTTCATTTGATCAGTAGGTTTTCGTTTAGGGTTTCACATTGAGAAAGTGAAGTTATCCAGTTTTAGTAACACTGAAGTTATCCAAATTTAGTATATGTATAATCTACAAATTTTCAATCAAAGGTTTTCACTTTTGATTTTGAAGAAGTTTGTAGTGTATGTGAGTAAGTAACTAAGTTTTTTTTTTTTTTTTTGGTCAACAAGTAACTAAGTATTGTTGTATTAGAATTTGAGTAAATTTTGTATCTCTCTCGTTGTGTTTGTGTGTGAATTACATATTGATTGTTTGCGTCCCAACATTTTTGTATAATGCCTCCTTCATTGAGGACCGAAAAGCAGTCCCTCATTCTATACACAGTTTGATGCGATGACCAAAGTGTCTAAAATACCCACACATGCACACAAAATCATTGTTAGCAGAATATTATTTGCAGGCCAAAAAATAAACCTTCGAAAATTATTTGAGTTAAAACTATAAGAAAATTTAAAGGGTTAAATAACTTTTCGGTATAATTGACAGGACCCTATCCAATTCCGCTTTGGAATTCAAGCCGAACCTTGTGTGTGTCCGACACTTGGCGAATGTCGGGCACAAAAGACCTATTTATCCTTCTAGTTACAAACTAAATTTCAAAATTTGCCTGGACTTCTACCGACAATTCGGCAGAGTCTCCCTTGTAATTTGTTCAAATCCCAAAATTTCACCTGTCAAAACGAGCAAATATATTTACAACCAACTGCCAGTATACGTCAACAACCTATCCAATAGTTCTGTTCTCAAACTATGGCCAAATATCAGAGCAGCTACTAAAAATATATAAAGGAGTTAATCGTTTTACAAAAGAAATCCTACATTACGAAGGGGCGCGGAAGCTAGGAGAAGGCCCGGTGGTGGATTCCTGTGCACGTCTAGTGCCTGGGGGCGCAAAACATTTGAAAATGTGAGTAGACAAAAATAAAGGTCTAGAAAACAGTATATGAACATATTAACCCCACTGTAAAAACAGTTATATAAAAACTAGATTTTTTCCCCTTCATTATATTCGTACTGAGATCAAAGCATTCACATAGTTATATATGTATATGCAAAACATGTTCAAGATCAATAAAACTCGCATAAAAGCACTGAAATCAATTTACAACTACCACCTAGGTGTACCCCTTTAATTCCGTCAATTCCTCTGGCAGGTCTCGGTGACACAAAGTCAACCCGAGCCGCAAACTGGCAGGATTCAGTGGACGGTAGTCAGCCTGATCCGCATTCCTGGCTCTCACGGTCTGGGCGTCCCCGAGACTCGTGAGGCAAATGTCAAGTGCACTGACAAAACTGAAGGTACACTGGATGTCCGTGGACATCGTCATATCCGAAGGCAACAAATACCGACGGCAAACTGTTTCTGTAACTGGGTACCCACGGTGGCTTAAAAAAAAAAAAAGATTTCTGATAAATCTGATAAATAACTGAATTGTTTGTTAAATCTGAAACTCTGCTGCCATTTTATCTGATATAAAGCTCAATCTCTACTTTCCATAACTTTTTAGCACATTCAACTAAGCAGCATATAAATAAAGATATTTAAATTCAACAAATCATGCTAGGAAAATCATACTCAATAAAACTTATTCAAGATCAAATAATGAAATTCATTTGCATAAAATCATTTATAAAAGAAAAGTCCACTCACCTCTGGTCCGAGCTAACTGGACCTCTTGAAGGTCCCTCCTGCGGGTCTGCCTGGCCCCGGGTGCCTTACTCGACAAATTTGGAGAAGAATTGAGGGAGAACGAGCGAGTTGAAATTCTGTGAACACCGATCGGTTTTCTGTGATTTCCTGCCAGCGCCGGCGGCTTCACAGGCGGAGAATGGTCGGGGAAGGAAGAGGGGACGATGGCGGTTCGAACAAGACCGGTCTTGTGGCCGGTGGTGCTCCGTGGCGGCGACGGTAGCGCAGCGGGAGAGAAGGGAGAGAGAGAGAGAGAGAGAGAGAGAGAGAGAGAGAGAGAGAGAGAGAGAGAGAAGAGAGAGAAAAGGGATAAAAATCTGTTTTTTTTCTCAATTACCGTTTTGCCCCTCATGGTATTTTAACCGTATTTTCTTCGTTACAGCTCCGATTCGAGTCCACTCCGTGTCTACGGACTCGTTTCGTCGCGCTCTACGCAATGGCATAAGTGGAATTGTCAAATTCCTTTTCGGTCAAAAAGTCAACTTTTTCTGAATAAAAAAATTTGAAGGGCAAAATTGTCTTTCCTCAAAATAAATTACTAATTAAATAAGAATTTTTGTTTTGGGTTATTACAATCTACCCCCCTTAAAAAAAATTTCATCCTCGAAACTTCCGTACCTGTTATTCGAAGAGGTAAGGGTACTGTTCCCGCATTTGGTCCTCAGGTTCCCATGTGGCCTCTTCCACATTATGACTTCTCCATAAGACCTTCACAAGTGGGATCTCCCTCGAACGCAATACTTGCATCTTCCAATCCAAAATCTGAACTGGTTGCTCTACATAAGTCAAATCTTCTTGAAATTCTATTGGTTGTTCTTCCAAAATATGAGAAGGATCAGAAATGTCCTTCCGGAGCATCGAAACATGGAATACATCGTGCAACCGGGAAAGATCTGAAGGCAAAGCAAGCCTGTAAGCTACTGGGCCTACACGCTCCACAATCTCATAAGGCCCAATATAGAGAGGACTTAGTTTTCCTCGCCTCCCAAATCTCACTACACCCTTCCAAGGCGATAACTTCAGAAATACCCAATCACCAATCTCAAACTGGAGGTCTTTCCTTCTATTGTCTGCATAGCTCTTTTGTCAGTCTTGGGCCGTCTTGAGTCGTTCTCTAATTATTTTCACATGTTCCTTCGTCCGTTCAACATCATCTGCCACTTCCAATCTGTGCTCACCTACTTCATCCCAATAGAATGGAGTTCTACACTGTTTCCCATATAAGGCATCAAATTGGGACATCTTGATACTCGCCTGATAGCTGTTATTATAGGCAAACTCCATAAGTGGCAACTTCTCATCACAGTCACCCCGAAACTGCAGTGCACAAGCTCTCAACATATCTTCTAAAGTCTGAATTGTCCTCTCAGACTGACCATCTGTCTAGGGGTGAAAGGCAGTACTAAACCGCAACTGGGTTCCGAAGGCTTCATTTAACTTCGTCCAAAAAAGGGAAGTAAACCGTGGATCTCTATCAGAAGTAATAGATACTGGCACCCCATGAAGTCTCACTATCTCATCTATGAAGAGCTTAGCCAACTTATTTAGCGTGTAGTTTGCTCTCACCGGTAAGAAATGGGCGGATTTGGTGAGTCGAAACACGATTACCCAAACTCCATCATGCTTATTCTGTGTTCGAGGAAGCTTGAATACGAAATCCATAGTAAGATGTTCCCACTTCCATTCAGGAATTGGAAGTGGTTGCAATAGCCCTGATGGTTTCTGCCGTTCTGCTTTCACTTGCTGACAAATTAAGCACTTCCTGACATATTTTGCTATTTCTTTCTTCATAAAAGGCCACCAGTAGTGCTCTCTCAAAGTATGATACATTTTAGTACTTCCAGGGTGCATTGCAAAAGCTGAACCATGGGCCTCCTCAAGAATTTCCCTCTTTAGAGCTTTATCATTAGGAACATATAACCTGGTACCCACCATTAAAGCTCCATCATTTCTTACTGAACAGTCAGTTCTGTCACCATTTTCCACCTTTGCTCGTAGCGTGCAAATCAAAGGATCCTATGATTGAGCGGCGAGTATTCATTCCACTAGCACTGGTCTCACCTGGAGAGTAGCTAACAGTGCTCCTTGCTTATCTACACCCAGTTCAACTCTAAGCTTCCTCATTTCTACCATCAATGGCACATACCTCCCTCCGAGGTAAGCCACTGATCCTAAGGATTTCCTGCTGAGTACATCAACTACAACATTAGCTCTTCCCGGATGGTGCTCAATAGTACAATCGTAGTCCTTAATCAACTCTAGCCATCTTCTTTGCCTCAGATTCAACTCCTTCTGAGTGAACAAATACTTTAAGCTTTTGTGATCCGTAAAAATCTGACATGTTGCCCCGTAAAGGTAGTGCCGCCAAATCTTCAAGGTAAAAACCACTGCAGCCTAGTCCAAATCATGAACATGATAATTCATCTCATGCTTCTTTAGTTGCCTAGAAGCATAAGCAATCACCCGACCATGCTGCATTAGCACACAACCAAGTCCCTGTTGGGATGCATCACTGTAGATAACAAAATTTCCGCTATCATCTGGAAGGGTCAAAACCGGAGCGGTGGTTAACCTGATTTTAAGTTCGTTAAAACTCTTCTCACACTCATCTAACCATTCAAACTTAACTCCTTTCTTTGTCAGACGAGTGAGAGGCGCCGCTATAGTAGAAAAACCTTCCACGAAGCGACGATAATACCCTGCTAACCCAAGAAAACTCCGTACCTCAGTAACACTGCTTGGTTGTGGCCAGTTCATCACTGCCTCAATCTTCTGGGGATCAACATAAACACCCTCTGCAGAAATTACATGCCCCAAGAAACTAACTCTGTCCAGCCAGAATTGACACTTACACCAGAATCTTCACCAACAATTTTCTCCTCCTCAGAGTCTTCAGCACAATTTCCAAATGCTTCATGTACGCCTTATGACTCTTAGAATACACCAGAATGTCGTCTATGAATACAATCACAAAGCGATCCAAGTAACGTTGGAACACTCTGTTCATGAGATCCATAAACGCAGCTGGCGCATTTGTCAACCCAAATGGCATCACTAGGAACTCATAGTGCCCATACCTCGTTCGGAAAGCTGTCTTAGGCACATCCTCTTCTCTAATCTATAACTGATGATACCCAGATCTCAAATCAATCTTGGAAAATACCTTGGCACCCTTCAGTTGGTCAAATAAATCATCAATACAAGGCAACGGATACCTATTCTGAACCGTGACTTTGTTCAGCTGTCTGTAGTCAATGCATAATCGCATGGTGCCATCCTTCTTCTTAACAAACAGCACTGGAGCACCCCAAGGGGAAAAATTAGGTCGGATAAAGCCCTTATCTACTAGCTCCTGCAACTGAACCTTTAATTTCTTTAACTCTGCTGGTGCCATTATGTATGGTGCTTGAGATGACAGGACCCAAACCAAATTCCGCTTTGGAATTCGAGTCGACCCCTGTGCGTGTCCGACACTTGGCGGATGTAGGGCACAATTGACTTAATTGCCCTTCTAATTGAAATTTCAACCTTGACTCCTGCCGAAAATTCGGCAGAGTCTCCCCTAAAATTTGCTCAAATCCAAAATTTTCACCTGCCAGAACGAGCAAAAATATCCACACAACCAACTGCCAGCACTTCAATAAACATGCCAATAGTTCCATTCTCACTCTAGGGCAATATATCAGAGCAATTCTGATAGTTTGCAGATAAGTTAATCGTTTTACATACCATCACTTTTGAACAAGAAGGCGCAGAAGTCAAGATGGCCCGATGATGGATGTCCTATGCACGCTACAGCCTGGGGGCGCAAAACATTTGAAAATTGTGAGTGGACAAAAATATGGGTTCATAAAATATCTAAGAATATACTAACCCCCATTGTAAAAATAGTTAAGTGAACGGAGTATATACTCTGCATTTGAAGTATACTAAACTCACGGCATTCACATGCTGAAATCAAGGTATCTATATATTTGAATAAATATATATAATCGTATTCAAGATAAAATTTTCATGAAGCACTGAAATCAAAACTTACATAAAAACACTGTGATCAAACCTGCATAAAAGCAATGTACTCAAACCTTGAATCAAAGCACTGCAATCAATCAAAACTACCACTCGGATGTACCCCTGTAATTCGTCAATTCCCCTGGCAGGTCTCGGCGACACACAGTCTATCCGAGCCGCAAATCCTGGCAGGATTCAGGGGACCGCAGTCAGCCTGATCCGCTGGCAGGTCTCGGTGACACAAAGTCAACTCGAGCCGCAACTGGCAGGATTCAGGGGACCGTAGTCAGCCTGATCCGCAATCATGGCAGACCTCGACGACACTAAGTCAAACCGAGCTGCAAATCCTGGCAGACCTCGGCGACACCAAGTCAAACCGAGCTGCAAATCCTGGCAGACCTCGGCGACACCAAGTCAAACCGAGCTGCAAATCCTGGCAGACCTCAGCGACACCAAGTCAAACCGAGCTGCAAAGCCTGGCAGACCTCGGCGACACCAAGTCAAACCGAGCTGCAAATCCTGGCAAACCTCGGCGACACCAAGTCAAACCGAGCTGCAAAGCCTGGCACTTACGGTCCGAGCGTCCCTGAAACTCGTAAGGCAAATGTCAAGTGCACTGACAGAACTGAGAATAAACTGGATGTCCGTAGACATCGGTATAACTGAGGGTAATAACCATAGTTGGGTACATAGTGGTTTTTAAGAAAAATATAACATTTCTGAGAAAGTATAACATGTCTGGAAAATCTGCTGAATAACTGAATTTTCATTAAATCAAAAACTCTGCTGCCATAGGAAAATAAAAAGCTCCTGAAAAATCTGCTAAATAGCTGACTTTTGTTAAATCAGAAACTATGCTGCTATTTTATCTGATGTAAATCTCAAACTCTGCTTTTTGTAACTCTTTAGCACATCAACTAAGCAGCATATAAATAAGGTATGAAACTTCACAAAGCATACTAGGAAAAATGACAATTAATAAAACGTATTCAAGATCAAATAATAAAACTCATTATATAAAATCATTTATGAAAGAAAGTCCACTCACTCCTGGTCCGAGCTAGCTAGACCTCCTGAAGGTCTCTCCTGCGGGCCTGCCTGGTCTCGAGTGCCTGGATAAACCATCATGGTTATTTAATTAATAAAACTGCTCGGTATAAGTTTTTATGTAAAACCCTGACCCCCGACTTCTAAGAGTGTGTGCACTAACTTTAAAGTCATTTTTCTGCCCACTTAGGCATTTCAGATGTTTAAAATCGTTCGAAAAGACTCGAGACTTCACTAAGCGATAAACTTCAATATTGGTCGATACGGAAACCCGTGGGGTCCACGACCTCCAATGACCAATCTGAGAGTTCCTTTAAGTTCCTCACATTTAAGGAACCATATCCTGCAAGTTTGGTCTGAAACTGACGATCGGATTGACCACGATCGTGAAATCATAAAATTTCCAAACCCTAACCCCAGGGTTCGTGATTTCGGAGTATCCGAGACTCCGATTCACAATCCGTCGAATCCTACACAATCCTGAAATTATTTGGAACAACATATCCGAAATTGAGCGCGATCCAAAGGTTCAGCAGTATCGAACCCGAAAATCGCACAATATGGAAAATCCGTTCGGGGCTCAAACGGTATCCAAATTGAGATCCGCGAAATCCTACGCGCTCGTGACAACATAAGGATCACAACAAGACACAGTGCCCCTGCACTACACTCACCCACACGCCGCAGCACTCGCCGGCAGCGATGGGTGTCTAAAGCGATTTCGCCTCGCCAGAAAAACTTCAAACCACGGCTCCAAACTCCTACCCTAGGTAAAACACCATATTTGGAGCCACTTTTGTTCTTGGACCTACCCCAAAAAGTGGCTGGAAGTGGCCGAAAAGCGGAGGCCGAAAATCGGCTGAAACTTCAAACTCAAAAATGCAATAGCTACACTACGAATCGATCTAATCCTACCCAATAGGCAGCTAGAACAGCTCGAGAGGTTCAAGATCCATACATGGGCCGACAAAAATGGTGGCCGGAGGAGGGAGATCGACGGTGTTGAAGTTTCGGTGACCTCCCGGCAGTTTTCTGCATTTTTCGGCCAGCACCGGCGGGAAGGGTCGGGAAAGGAAGGGGACACGATGGCGGTTCGAACGCCACCGGTCCCGTGGCCGGTGGTGCCCTGTGGCGGCGCTGGTGATCTCTGGAAGGCGACGGGCCGTCTGAGTGGGAGAGGAGAGAGAGAGGGTCGCGCGAGGAGAGAGAGCTGAGCTGGTTTTATAAATCCAACTTCAAAATATTTACGGTTGTGCCACTGAGACTCTTTTGACCATAACTCTCTCGTTATAACTCCGATTCGGGCCCACTACGTGTTTACGAACTCATTTCACCGTGCTCTACGCAACGGTGTAAGTGGAATTGTCAAATTCCTTCTCGATCAAAAAGTCACCTTTTTCTTAATAAAATATTCCGATGGCAAAATTGTCTTTTCGCAAAATAAAATATTTCTTAATTATGAAATTTAGGTTTGGGTTATTACATGAGATATAGGGTTCGTTCCTGGAACGAGCTCAATGTCTCCCGATGAGGAGGTAACCCATGAAGATCCACGGGAAATACATCCGGAAATTCCCGTGCCACTGGAATTTCTTCCGATTTCAGCCCATGATCTCTGGTATCGATCACATGGGCTAAATATCCTGAGCACCCTTTTCTGAGCAACCGTTTTGCCGTCATAGCTGAAATGAGGTAAGATGGAAGCACTCTGCGCTCGCCATAAAATGTCATTTCAGGTCGTCCAGGACTACGGAATACAACCTCTTTCCTGAAACAATCCAGTGAGGCATGATGTTTGGCTAACCAATCCATGCCTAAAATGACATCCAAACCAACCATTTCCAACGGAATTAGATCTGCCTCCAAACATACATCTCCTACCAACACTGTACTATCTCGATACACCGTACCTACGTGAAAAATCTCTCCCGTAGGTACAGAGATCGCTAGTTCGTTTCGTAGGGCTGAAAGTCTTACATTAGCATTGTGGGCAAAACTAGGTGTGACAAATGAGTGCGTAGCCCCAGGGTCAATCAAAACTCTAGCAGGGGTTCCAAAAACTGATAAAACACCTGTGACTAAGTCAGGTGACGCATGTGCTTGCTGCTGGGACATATTGTACACTCTGCCCGTGGCTCTGGCGCGTCCACCCCGTCCATGTTGCTGACTACTACCACGGCTGGCAACACTGGTCTGGGCCCCACCACTGGACGAGGCCCCTATAAACTGCGATCTGCCCTAAGTGCCTATCCCCTTAGGCAATGCGACTGTCGCCTCTCCACCCTGAAGCAATACCGGGCACTTCCTCAGAAAATGTCCAGACTGACCACAATGGAAACATCCGGTGGTACCCTGTCGGCAAGTCCCGGTATGATACCTACCACACTCAGCACACTGCGGATTCCTCCTCCTACTAGATGCTGACTGTAGCTGTCTCCCAGAACCTCTAGCTGTACTACCTCCGGGACGGTTCCCAGAACTGCCACTCTAGTTGGAACCTCCACTAGAACTGACTCCAGGTTGAAAACCTCCATAACTGCGGCCACTAGATGACCCAGAACGGTAGCTGCCTCTCTTGGATGACCCCTGACTGGGACCACCCATATCAAACTGTCTCCTCCGAGGTTCACCCCGCGCTCTGACCATCATCTGACTGCTCTCTATCAGCGAAGCAGACATCACCAAATCCCCAAAATTAGTCAACCGCTGACTGATCACAATATCTCTAATGGAGGCCTTCAACCCTCCAGTAAACAACTGACATTTCTTATTCTCATCCTCAACTAATGGAACACAGTATTTAGACAATTCATTGAACTTTTTCTCGTATTCAAGTACGGTCATTGTCCCCTGTTCCAGCTGCAGAAATTCCTCCATTTTCAAATTCTGATAGGCTTGTGGGTAGTACTGGTTGTCAAATGCAGCTCGAAAGACTTGCCATGTGATGGCTGACGGATCCCGATATCTGCTTTTAATAGACTTCCATAAATGTCTAGCATTCTTGATCAAAAAGAAAGTGGCCATAGTTACTCTACGGTTCTGTGGAACGGCCATCACCTCCCTGATCCGCTCCATCCTCTCTATCCACTCTTCAGCCACTGCTGGGTCGCCATCACCATCAAAATCTGTGGCCCCAATCCTCTTTGCTTGGTCAGCATATGCTAGGGAGGGATCTCTGGACTGCCCAGTCCTGGATAGGGCCTGTGTTAACAACTCCAAGGTCTGCTGAAAATTTGGATCTCCCAGAACAGTGGGCATGGGAGGTGCGGCCCCTGATGGGCCTCCAACAAAAGACTACTTTACCGGTTTCCGGTATCGGTGTAGAAATGGGAAAATCCTCTTGTTCGGGAGGGGGATTCTGTCCCCTGACTCAAACTGTCACAAGAAACAATTGTTCAGTAACACTAGAAGGCACAAAGTGCGGAGTCAACAGGAAGTGAAACCTAATGCTCTGATACCAAGTTGACAGGACTCGATCCAAATTTTGCTTTGGAATTCGAGCCGAACCCTGTGTGTGTCCGACACTTGGCGAATGTCGGGCACAAAAGACCTATTTACCCTTCTAGTTACAAACTAAATTTCAAAATTTGCCTGGACTTCTATCGACAATTCGGCAGAGTCTCCCCTGTAATTTGTTCAAATCCCAGAATTTCACCTGTTAAAACGAGCAAATATATTTACAACCAACTGCCAGTATACGTAAACAAACTATCCAATAGTTATGTTCTCCAACTATGGCCAAATATCAGAGCAGCTACTAAAAATATACAAAGGAGTTAATCGTTTTACAAACGAAATCCTACATTACGAAGGGGCGCGGAAGCTAGGAGAAGGCCCAGTGGTGGATTCCTGTGCACATCTACTGCCTGGGGGCGCAAAACATTTGAAAATGTGAGTGGACAAAAATAAAGGTCTAGAAAACAGTATATGAACATATTAACCCCACTGTAAAATCAGTTATATAAAAACTAGATTTTTTCCTCTTCATTATATTCGTACTGAGATCAAAGCATTCACATAGTTATATATGTATATGCAAAACATGTTCAAGATCAATAAAACTCACATAAAAGCACTGAAATCAATTTACAACTACCACCTAGGTGTACCCCTTTAATTCCGTCAATTCCCCTGGCAGGTCTCGGTGACACAAAGTCAGCCCGAGCAGCAAACTGGCAGGATTCAGGGGACCGTAGTCAGCATGATTCGCATTCCTGGCTCTCACGGTCCGGGCGTCCCCGAGACTCGTGAGGCAAATGTCAAGTGCACTGACAAAACTGAACGTAAACTGGATGTCCGTGGACATCGTCATATCCGAAGGCAACAAATACCGACGGCAAACTGTTTCTGTAACTGGGTACCCACGGTGGCTTTAAAAAAAAAATAAGATTTCTGATAAATCTGATAAATAACTGAATTGTTTGTTAAATCTGAAACTCTGATGCCATTTTATCTGATATAAAGCTCAATCTCTACTTTCCATAACTTTTTAGCACATTCAACTAAGCAGCATATAAATAAAGATATTTAAATTCAACAAATCATGCTAGGAAAATCATACTCAATAAAACTTATTCAAGATCAAATAATGAAATTCATTTGCATAAAATCATTTATAAAAGAAAAGTCCACTCACCTCTGGTCCGAGCTAACTGGACCTCTTGAAGGTCCCTCCTGCGGGTCTGCCTGGCCCCGGGTGCCTTACTCGACAAATTTGGAGAAGAATTGAGGGAGAACGAGCGAGTTGAAATTCTGTGAACACCAATTGGTTTTCTGTGATTTCCGGCCAGCGCAGGCGGCTTCACAGGCGGGGAATGGTCGGGAAAGGAAGAGGGGACGATGGCGGTTCGAACAAAACCGGTCTCGTGGCTGGTGGTGCTCCGTGGCGACGGCAGCGCAGCGGGAGAGAAAGGAGAGAGAGAGAGAAGAAAACTGAGGGAGAAGAGAGAGAGAAGGGATAAAAATCTGATTTTTTTTTCCCAATTACCATTTTGCCCCTCATGGTATTTTAACCGTATTTTCTTCGTTACAGCTCCGATTCGAGTCCACTCCGTGTCTACGGACTCGTTTCGTCGCGCTCTACGCAATGGCGTAAGTGGAATTATCAAATTCCTTTTCGGTCAAAAAGTCAACTTTTTTTTAATAAAAAAATTTCAAGGGCAAAATTATTTTTCCTCAAAATAAATTACTAGTTAAATAAGAATTTTTGTTTTGGGTTATTACAATAATCAACCAGATAATAATCTAAAGAGGGTCGCTCTCTCATTCACGCGAGGAGAGCCTTGACGGCTAGGATTAGGGTTTCTTCCGTTTTCTTTACTCATTCTCTGCACCATCTCTCTTAGTCTTCTCTGATTATCTCTTTGGGTTCGTTTTGGTGAATTGGGTATGACGTTTTTTTTTGCTCTTTTATTCTCCGTGAGGTGGCTGCGTTGGCTTCCTTTCTGGGTTCCCAAGGAGCCAGTTGCTAGTGAGGGGTCTCCATCTGAACTTTATGGAGATGGCCACCGGTTCTTCTGCTCAAGGGGATGACAAGTATGCAGCACCCAGCAGGAATCAGAAGCGTGCAAAAATTGGTGTTGGGCATCTGATTGTTAATGGCACAGATTTTTCTGGTAAGCATAGTTTTTGTATCGAGGATTTTGTTGACAAGGCCAAGGAGACCAGCCTCAAAGGGTCTCCAAGATCTCCCTAATAATTCTCCTATGGAACGTTTGTGGGCTTGGCAACCGATGAACGTTCCTACTACGAAGATCTTTCTTCAAAATTTTCTTCAGGCTAAAAGGCCAATCTTGGTCTCCCTTGCAGGTCAGCTGGGTTCTAGATCAAGAAAATTGGAGGTGGCGGTTGGTATTTTGCTGGATCTGTTATGATGCTCATATTACATTTTTAACTCCGTACAAAGAACTATGATGTTTTCTTTAGATCATAGGAAGTTTTCTCTGACAGTATCAGCGTAGTGATGGGATGTGTTTCAACGATTTTGCGGTTGGGTGATTGGCTGGATCTATTCTGATACCAATGTATGTTTTTGACTATGTACGAAGAACTATGATGCTTTTTCTAGATCATAGGAGGATTTATTTGACAGTACCTACGTAGTGATGGGATGTTGTTTTAATGGTTTTGTGGTTGGGTTTTAGGTTGGTTTGTTTCGTATATGTTGTTTGACTCTTCTGTTTAGTCAATAGCATAGGTGGTACTCTTTCCTACCCCAGGATTTTGTTTCTCTAGGAAGGTTTTAATGAGGCCGCCGTTAACATGCTAGTTCTTACCATGTAATGTTCCTTTTCGTTTAATGAAATAACATCTTTTCTCAACAACAACAACAAAAACAAAAAAAACTTTTCTGTCACTAGGTTTTACACGAAAATTCAATTTGGTCACTGAAAAAAAAATTTAGCAAAATTGGTCACTGTGTTCCCCAAAATTTACAATTTTATTTTTAGTTTTCTAGGAAGCACGTTCCATCTTCTTCCTTTATTATATTTTGGTGCAATCAAATTTCCATATTTTGGTGCTCTATATTAAAGCCTGAATCAATTGAGTGAGAATTGTATTGCGACTTCGGATGGCAAGGAGACGTAATCCAAGTGATGGAGAACTATATTGGTAAGTTGTTGATTTCATTTTAATTAAAAATTTTTTTTTTGCCAAGTTGATTTCATTTTTAATTTGACTTGGCTTTTTTTATTTTACTTATGGTGTGTTTACTAATCAGGAATTGAATTCCACCTATAAAGGATTCATGCGTTTACTTCATATGAAGGAATTGAAAAGTAAGTGGGACCCACACAAAATTAAGAATTGAATTCCTAATTTTGGAGAAATTCAATTCTTGGGTAGGAGGTGGTATTCTATTTTCTGGAGAACTAACCCATTAGGAATTCATCTTTTTTACCCATTATATCCTCACACAATTTTCAAATTTCAAAAAATTTGTCATTTACTTGAACCCAAAAAAGAGGACATTTTAGTAATTAGTACCACTAATATCTCAATTCCATATGATTTAGTAAATAATTTCAATGGGAATTCGGAATCTAACTCCCGTCAATCCATATGGTTTAGTAAACAACTTCAATAGAAATTCGAAATCTTATTCTCCTCAATTCATCTCCTCCTCAATTCAATTCATTCTCAATTCCAATTCCTCATAATCCAATTATGGATTAGTAAACATGTCATTATACCTCACAATGTTCCTTCAACACAAGATTTTCCTAACATAATCTTGGTTTGGTTTGGTTTGACTGAAGGTAAGCTCCTAAAAAAAATTAAAATTATAAACTATGGGAAACACAGTCATTAATTTGGCTTCTTTTTTATTTTTTTTTTTCAGTGACTGAAAAAATATTTAACCCAAATTTAAAATATTTGGAGATAAATCAAAGCAAGTCAAAGTCAAATCACTGTTCCAAAAAGCAAACAACCCCTCAAGGAAGGGAGGATGAGCACTGAGAGTAAAGAGAACATCCGATTGGAGATGACCTTCTTAGGCAAGTTTTGCTGTAAAAGCAATCCCACTTCCTATTATAATTGATTTTCATCATAAAACTGCCCTGACAGTTTTTGAGATTAGAAGTGAGCAGCTGGGGTTTTGAATCATATTATGGCACAAGAATTAGCCTCTGGTAATCTACTTCTCCATGTTGACGATTTCTACTTCTCAGCACTATTTGATCAGAGTGATCATGAAGACGAAAATGACCCAGTCTCAGATTCCAAATATGCAGAAGAGTTGCAGTTACAGGAGGCTCTAATGTCTTCTTCGATCGCTTGCCAAACGACACTCAATGTTGGGTCGTCTTCCTCCTCTGCCACCGCCGCCGCCTCCTCCTCCTCCTCATCATCATCAACAACAATAATCCAAGCTTCCCAAGCAACCCAATCCACCCCAATTCATGAAACCCTAAACCCAAGTCAGCCACATATCTTCTGTGGGATTTGTGTTGAAATGAAGGAGGCTGCCCAGATGTTCAGAACTGAGAGCTGTGGTCACTCCTTTTGCTCTGACTGCATAGCCAAACATGCTGCCTCAAAAATCCAAGACAACATTCACATTGTTGTTTGCCCTGGCTTCGGCTGCAAGGCTGTGATTGAGCTTGATGCTTGCAGGCCAATGCTTCCCAGAGAGGTTCTTGAGAGGTGGAATGATGCCCTCTGTGAGGCTTTGGTTCTTGGGGCACAAAGACTTTACTGCCCTTTTAGTGATTGCTCACTAGTTTTGATGATTGATGATGAAGGTGAAGGCATAAGAGAGTCAGAGTGCCCTGCTTGCCATAGATTGTTCTGTGCAAGATGCCAAGTGCCATGGCACCCAGGGGTTGATTGTGAGGAGTTTCAGAGGCTTAATGAGGATGAGAGAGGGAGGGCTGATCTTATGGTGAAGGAGCTTGCAAAGCTGAAGAAGTGGAGGAGGTGCCCTAAGTGCAAATTTTATGTGGAGAAGACTCAAGGTTGTTTGCACATTTCTTGCAGGTAGTTTCTTTTGGTATATGCATATGATTGATTTGCTTTAGAATATTAGATTCTTATCTTTGAATAAAATGATTTTTGATCAAACCCAGAAGTTGGATTAGATTTTAATTTTGGTTTTCTTTAGGTATATTATTCAATTTAGTACTTTATGCATTCATAGGTACAATATATGTGTTTAATCATAGTAATGTATCTAATCAAAAGACCAAGATAAAAATCTAATCTTAAGTTCTTAACACATGGTATTAGTCAAAAAATCATCTTATGAAAAGATGAAAAATCTCCCATTGTTACTTCCATAATGTACGCTCGTCGTCTTCGTCTTTAGCATCACCATCGAGGCTTATGTATCATGTTATCCATAATAGGTTTTAGATGGTTATTATGCCCAATAAAACCTTGGGTGCACCTAAGTTTTGGCTGATGATGAAACAAATTAGATTATGGTTAATGCAGGTTTAATGCTTTTACTTAGTGGAAGTTTTATCTGCTGTATATTGTGTTTGCAGGTGCCAATTCCAGTTCTGCTATGGATGTGGAGGAGAATGGAATTCTGTTCATGATGGTAGTTGCGTGAGAGATTAAATGATAAGGAGGCACTGAGAGGCTTCACCATTGTTACCTGTTATGGTACCTTGTGATGCTTATAACAAGGCTTAAACTTTATTTACAGAATCATGAAAAAGTCCATATGCATGTATGCTTTTGCTAGTAGATTTGCTTCCTAGTTATTTTTCATCAGCAAGTTGATTGTATCATAGGGAGAAGCTTAGGATGCTTGCCTCCCATCCCTAAATTTGAGTGTTCTTAGGAACATTGCTTTGAAATCCCCAGCAAATGTATTTGAGGTTTCTGTTTTCTTTCTAAAAGTTGAATTAAAAAGTTTATTTTCCTTATCTGCATTCTGCATCAGGTAAGTTGTAAACTAATTGAACTTTAATAAAATAAAATTTCCAAGTCTGAGGTGTAAGCATGGTGACTTGCTCAGATTGAACCAATAAGCAATGGAAATTCCAGATAATGAAATTTCCCATTGTTTCAGAAGCAGTAGAGAGATGGTGGGCTGAAGTTATGTGAGCGGCACAGTATAAAAAGTGCAGAGTAATAATATGCTGTCAGCTCTCCAGTAGCAAACATCCCATTATCCTCTTCCTCTCCACTGGAATGTGTAAATTTTATTACCCCTAAATCATTCGCCGGGGTTCGATCAAAGGATTTGGAGTAGGTATTAGAATGTCAAAAACTCTAGAGGATGATTTTCCAAAAATTTGAAAAAGATAAATCCATAAGATGAAAGACGTTTTCAGGAATCTAGATTTTCTCTAGTTAGTGCTCTTCTTTTTTTCTTCATGTATTTTCTTTTGAAGGCCTTTTTTGAGTGTTTTTGCTGCTATTCCCGACTGTAAGAGAAGAAATGATAGAAGAGAGAATCACACCTCCATAGAAAAGAAAAAAATTACAGAGGAAAGAAATCTACGTTCAAAATGGCAGTGATGAAGTCACAGAAGAGAATGAAAACAAGAAAAAGAGCAAAGGGAAGAAGAGGAGCAAACGTTGCTTTAAGCAGCGAACGGGGGAGGCGGAGGCTTCGAAACCCACGGTTTTTCTTGGGTTTATAATACCACCATTTGCTGGATTGGTATCCCAAGCGAAATATCAAGCCCAACCAATCCAAGAGTGCATTTAGGCCCACCAAACAACGGATAGGATTTTAGTCCATTTTAATTGGAGAAGTCTGGTCAAGTCCAACTTATCAAACAGGGCCTAAGAGGCTTACTAGCCGAAGCTGATACCATAAAACTATTATTCAAAATTTGTACCAAAATATCAGGGCCTGTTTGGAATTCTATCCAAGAATGGAACTCAAAAACTGTTATTTTTCTTTAAAACAATGAGTTTTCAAATTCATTTTTTAAGATCCAAAAAGTTGTTTGGTATGCAACTTAAAAACAACTTTTGAATATTTAAAATTTGAAGACTTGTTTGGTTGAATTCTTGAAAACAATTTTTTTTTCTTCATTTTTTATAATTAAGATATTTTAATAAACATTATCAAAATTATATTAAACACACTATTTTAACATCCATATTTTAATACCATACATATATGATCGACAAACTCAATTGGTCTTCAAGTCTTAAATAATACATATTAAAGACAGCATTCTAATACTCAGTTCGCACAGAGCTTACAATTCATTGTTACAGAAAATATCAAATTTGGGGATCACCTGACAAATTGTATTAAACACCTCCTGAGTTACCAAACATATTCTAAAATGCTTCAGTTAGGCAACATCTGTAGATGTTCATTTAGTTGGACAGTAAGAACCAGGCACTTAGAGAAACACAAAATTACAGCATATCCTGCAAACTATTCAAACAAGATGTAAAAAGAGAACTACTCCCTCTCCTCCTACCTAATATAAGAACTAAAAACAGAGATATTATGATGCAATCAAATTTGAAACTTTGTGAATGCCACCAATACAATTTGTCATGTTTGGTAACTCAAAGAGCAGCATTGTTAAATTCAAGAGTCTTAAGATGTGAGGCAGATTATAAAGACAGCATTCTAATACTCAAAAAGTGTCAACTGTCAGCTTCACAACATCAATTACCAAAGCAAGTCTCTTCTTGTCTCAAATTCTCTACTTTCAGGCTTCTTAGATAGCACTGCTCGTAACGATGATATTTCGTCACTCCATAACTTAACCCTTCCCTATGATAAGTTCGAGTTGGCTTCAAACCAAGCTGACTTCTTTTTGCTCTACAATTGCAACTCTTATGTGGTTGAGTAATGTACTGAAGTATCCTCCCCATCAGTAGTAGTACATACAGCTTAAAGATTGAAATAAGACCAACATAATTCTCAAGTTGAGAGGCTAAGATGTAAGCAAAGACCCAGAGAGTGAGTTAACACAGCCAAGACCCAGGCATAGAATGTTATTATGCAGACATAATAAAAAAAGCCTGCTGGTAAGTTGTAACTTGTAGCAGTCTCAAATTGATTGTGCTTGCTTACCCTTAATCTATGGCACCTTAACTTCTAATCATCTACACCAACATTTATAACAGAAAAGGGATTAGTCCCAGACTGTTGTTGTTCACTATCAATGCCTAAATAGCGTATGTATCAAGCATAATCCCAAATTAAATCTCACAAACCCAGATGCATATTAATCCGAACCAATCTACAGGATAACTAGTTGGATATATAAGCAGCACATACCCTAAAACTCAAAGATCGATAACACATCATTATATGGAAAATTTCCACAAATTCACACACAAATCCTTAATTTCCAAATTCGCAGACACATAGCAAAAAAAATTTCAAACTCCGAATAAAAAGGAACGTAGTTAACCCAATAATATCTCCACCACAAACACAAAATAATATCCCCACGGCCGAGATCTTTAGATCCACTAGAATCTCTCCTTTCAGCTTCAACTCCAGAGATTTCTTTGTCTTTGTACCTCTCAGCCTACCAGACCCATTATCAAATTTAAACAGAAACTCACATTACCAACAAACAAAACCTAGTCATCCAAAAAGATTCGAGAAATCAAAAGACAAAAGGAATAGAAAAAGCAAACTGACCTTTAATATTGGAAATTGTTGGCGCTAAAACTAAACAGATAGAGATAAGAGCAACTTAAAGGCAGCGTGGACGGCCTGAGGGTTGAATGTGCCTTCGGTAGGCGAGTTCTTCCTTGGCAAATGATGTTGGACCTGAACCAAGGAAAGAGAACAGCGAATGAGGCCTAAGGCATCGGTGTGGTACCGGCCGAAGACCCTCCGATGCTAAAGTTAGTTTTAAGAAGATGAGCATAGAAGTCAAGCTGAGAGTCTTACCCTTGTGTCTAGGGCAAGGGGCCCTATTTATAGAGAGCGCTGGGTATTCTCTTGATATTTAGTTTCGATGTGGGACTCGTAAGAGTGCCTTCTGAGGTCGACACGAGTCTCAGCAAATATCCTAGTGGGAAGTTCGAGGTTGTCCCGCAAGATGCCCTTCAAGGAATAGAATCAGCAAGGCGTGACGAACTCATGTTCGACGAACAATGGGGAGCGCCAGCCGTTTGCATGACTAACCTCGCCAGCTTGTCGCTGGGCTATGTTGGGCACTGAATTGGTCGTGGGTACTGAAGGTACCTACCTATCCATACCACTTGGTTTGCATGTGAGCCATAGGGTCTTCCTTAGTGTCGTACTCTTTCCACGTGTCGTGACGTGAGTGGCGGGTCAGGTATGGTACAAATAGAAATCCCCAATTCTAGGGTTTGAACTGATGAAAGAGAGGAGGAGAGAGGTAGACAGAGAAAGGGACGAAGAGAGAGGGAGCAAGAGAGCTTCGAGCTTCTCCCATGGAAGCTTGAGCGAGAACCAGAGTGAGCTCGAACGAACCAACAGAGCGAACGACGCAAGAAAAAAAATTCAAGAAAAACGCATTTGTTTTGTTTTCAATAATAGGGGTCTTTTTGAGTTTGTTTTGGGTTTGGGTATTTAAAAATGAGCCTACTAAACGAGCTTTTCAGCCTTTGGACTTAAAATCTGTTTTGAATTTATAAAATCGGACTCAAATCAAATACGAAACAGGCCCTCAATTTCTAATCTCTTTTTTTGTTTTAAGTTATGTTACATCAAGTCATTAACACAAGTCTCGAACAAACGAAAAACAATACAAAAATATATTCCAGGTCATTTGATGACTTTAATTTTTTCAACCTTGACTATCCATCTCAATTGTGCTACGTCCAGCTTCCTCTATCAGGTTTTCTTCTTTTCCAACTGGCCTGAATTTCTCTCCTCTCACTATCTTTTCATCCTCCGTTTCCTGTGTTCTTCTCGTATGATCTGGCAACCTTCCAGCAATCGCATAAGCACTTGATAGTAGCATTGAATTGGTGGGATGATCATCATTAAGATTTATTAATACTCTTTACAGTTTTCCCAAGAGCAACGTACCCATAAACCCTGCAAGCTGAAAGCAATGCACGCCATGCCGTAACGTCACTCTTGATGGGCAAGGTTTCAATCAATTAGTGTATGTGCTTCCTCCAGCAACCCTGCACAACCCAAAATATCTACCATACAACCGTGGTGTTCAACTTTTGGCACAAAGCCGTACTTGCAAACCATTATCTCAAAACATCTAACTCCCTCTGTCACCATCTCTCCATGGCTGCAAGCACTTAACACTGTCAAGAAAGTGACTTCATTAGGTTGGCAACCCTCCTCCTCCATTGTATAGAACGGCCTTATGGCATTGCCTGCCTGCCCGTGAACACCGTAACCCGAAATCATGGCTGTCCATGATTTCACATCTTTACTTTCCATGCTTTCAAAGATGTCAAGTGCCTTCTCCAAAAACACACATTTAGCATACATGTCAACCAGAGCTGTACCAAGAACCGCATCCATAACCAAGTTCTCCTCTCCCACATAATCCTTAATGCAACTCCCTACACTTAGAGACCCAGAAGCAGCACCGAAAGCAGTCCTGCCAAAGTGGATGAATTGGGTTTCATTCTTTCAAGTCTCATCAACCGCAACAAAGCTACTGCTTCTTGTACCAGGCCACATTTTGCGTACCTATCTACCAAACAATTCCATAATACAACATCCTTCACAGCAACTCCATCGAAAATCCGATGTCCAAAATCAATTTGCCCATTCTTTGCATACATATCAATCAAAGCAGTAAGCACTTGTAAATACAAACAAAAGCCAATGTTAATGCAGTACCCTTGAAGAGACTCTCCTCCAAGGTAACTTCCTAAATCACCCTGGCAGACAAAAGGTTCAAAACGGTGGTAACACTAGCTTCAAAACAGCTCCTACACATTTTCTTAAACAAATCTACAATCACTTGAGGCTGAGACACATGAAGATAACCCATCAAAGTATTCCATGAAATCAAGTCATTTCCTTGAGGAAACTCATCAAACAACTTATGTGCATCTTCTATTTTCCTAGAAATACAGTAAAAATGCAAAAGGGTATTCTTTACATTGAAACCATATTGAAGGCTTATAAGTTAATATGCCATTCAGAAGTTGGAACAGCGGGTTTGAAGGAAACGCATACATTCTTTCGCTTACATTAATTGCATTTTCAGTTGCCTACAGGATGGTACGATCATACATTGAGAACGCCAGAGATCAAAATTACCAGAATGAATTGATATGGTAGCTATGAATACTTTCGACACTGGTATCTCTAAAGAAAGGAAGGTCATTACTGCCCAATCTCTGAAATCTCCAAGCACACGGGAATATATGAACATAATCCAAAAGCAAACTACCTCTCCTTAAAGGGCATAATGCTGCTGCCACTCATTGCACTGTTTTCCTCCTTAAAGGGTTGGGTTGATGCATCTGATAGACTCGGTAATCTTGTAACAGAACCCTTCCCTTTCCTCGCATTTGGCCCTAGCTCCTCTATCATGTATTTCCACCCATCAATTGGTCTCCTCCGGCTAAATATGTGAGTCTTGATAAAACTAGCAATCTGCACGTCAATGTCAGATAACCAACAGTAAGAAAGGACGAGTAAATGAGGAAGACGGTGGCAATAAGATTAAGATAAATGTAATGAAAGAGTACATTCAAACTTTTTTCAGTAGAAAAACTGTAGGAGGTGTGGTGCCATTATGCAGAAAATACAGTCAACCCGAAATACTAGGAGACACAGTAGCATCATTCCATACATAAGAGACAAATTTCAAAAGTTCTCTTTTACCAAGTCTGATGCACCACAGCCATGTGCAACACTGTACACCCTTGTCTAAGATTTGATGAAGATTTATACAGACAATTCTAAACTTGGGATTAATCTTACGAGTTGCGCTCTTCATTTATATTATGCTTGCACTCGGAACAAACTGTATAATGGAAGAAGGAAAATACAAGTCTGTTTGAGTGTATTTACACACCTGAAATTTATTGTACGCAATTCGACGCTCAAACTCTTGGAGAAGAATATCTTCCTCTCTCTGTGTCATCTCCCATACATTTCCATCCTTAGCCTTGGATGTCGTTTCCCAACCATCCGGTTTGTTTTTGAAGTCCGAAGCAGTCGGGGCTTTAGAGTTTTCCAAATCATTGTTGGCAGAATCAAAAATACTGCAAGTATCCCGATAGTACACCCAACAAGTAAATTAAAAAGCACCCTTCAAAACTTTTTTTATGAACATTAACACATGCATATTTAATCTAGTAACGTCAAGAAAAAATTCAAGACTTGGAAAACAATCAATCAGACTCAGAGCATTAAAACATAACAAATGAAATAACTATTGGGTATGTGTGCAAGTGAAATTTCTCAATTTGACATAGAACCCACATCAATTGGACGACAGGGCATTCATATCAAATACAAGAACGAGAACCCAATCCACATACCGAACACATTCAAAATGGATACACAAACTGCATACATACACGCATACAAAACAGAGTAAAACAATGAGAAAAAGAAAAAAGAAAACAGAAGGAGAGCATACTCGGAGCAGCTATCGAGCAATCGCTCGATATCGTCCCCACCACCAAAAGAATTCGAGTCGGCCAACTTAGCCTCCTCTTGCTTCTCAATCTCCTTCATCCAAAGGCCAGCATGAATCCTTTGTTTCTTGATCCTATAATCCTTCTTAATACTATCCAAGCTATAAAGCGACGACCCATTCTCACTCTGCTGCTTTTCCTCTTTGGGTTTTCTTCTCTCATTCCAATTCTCATTCATGTCCTCCACGAACGCCTTGGTCTCTAGGTCCGCGTCCGAGGAAAGCACTACGCTCGACTCTGAAGACGAGAAATTGACATCGGCCTCCCATGGAGCTCTGCTACTACTTCCCGAGAGGTCGGGCGGGAGCCACGCGGTCTCCCAGGCGTCATTCCAGTCATCGTCGCCTTTCTTTGAGTTGGAGGAGAAGGGTCTGAAATTGGTGCTGGATATGAAATGGGTTTTGGTGATTGTGGATGAGAGTCTCTGGAACTCGGTCTTTGTCGCTATGCGTTTAAGGGCTTGCATAGCTTTTGTGGCCAGCGAAGAAAACCAGAGAATAGAAGAAAATGAAAGCTTAAACTAGCGCTACCAGTTTTCTCGTGAAACCGGAACCTGAACCGGAAATGAAGACCAGTTCCGTGGCAAGACCAAACCAACCCGGACCTGCCTGCACCGGTTCGGTTCTTGTGGTTCCTGGTTCTGAAGCTTCAAAAATTCATATACCTTCTCTGCATAGTTATGAAAACAAAATCAACAACAGCAAACCCTATAGGGCCAAAAAATTTCTTCAGAACAAAGAAAATTTATATTGCGTCCTTTTAAAAGGACAGCAATCTCCTATAACAAGTTTGAATCAAAATAACTCACATTCTTCTGAGAAGTTTACCATCTTCCTGAACTTTCTTCTGCAATTCATAACAAAAATTCATCTCAAAATCAATTACAATTAGAGTGGTCACTGTAATAATATATGCAACTAAACTTAACCCAAACCCTTATCTTATCCAACTTCATTAGTTTTTCAAGAAAAAGAAGATCTCTTTCACGAAATGGTCGCACGAAAAAGTCTTCATTTTCAGAAACCAAATTTCGCCGAGAGGAAAGGAAATATAAATAAATAAATAAATAACACCAAAAATAAAGAAGGAAAAGGGAAAAAAAAGAGTAAGAACGTGAAGTTCTGCCAAAATTCAAAAGGCAACCTCTTTAAGCAGCAAAGCTTCAGGGAAAGGGCCAGTGGCCTCATCCGGTTTTAAGGTACAAACAAAAGTACAATTTATATTTTGTAATTCTGTAAATTGAAAATTTATAATCACAGTTTGAAAAACTACAAACCATAATAGCTACTATTTTGCCTAAATCATAAAATCTTTGGAGTGAAGGCTGAAGCCACAAATTGCCTAAATCATTGCGTGAGGCCACAAAATAACAAAACAGATTCTTTACAGCGGGTCAGAGAATCAAAGAAGAACTGAGAGAGAGAGAGAGAGAGAGAGAGAGAGAGAGAAAGAGAGAGAGCTAGCTGAGATGAAGAGGAGAAACAATGTGGAAGCTGCGAAGTGATGGAGGACAGAGAGAGTTAGCGGGTCATAGAATCGAAGGGGGAAAAGAAAAACAGAAGAGAGAAAGAGAATCTGACCTGAGTGACGGCGGCGACTGAGAGAGTGGCACGGCGGCTGAGAGAGAGGTTTCGCGGCGCGATGGCTGAAGGAGAAACAGAGAGGGGAAATAGGAAGGGATATAGTATGGTGATGATCCTGTGTGCGCGCCTATTGTAACCTCCTACAAAACCAATAAAACATGGCCACATGTTAAAAATATATATATAATATAGAATATAAATATTTAAATTAAGAGTGCTGCTAAACGAACCCTAAAATTAACTGAGTACACCCTACTACCAAACTATTTATTGAATTACTAATGTACCCTAATATAAAATGACAAAAAAGAATATATTGAATTGTGAAACAAATAAAATTTTAATAAGTACACTTTACTCACTATATTCAACCCTTATCATACGTAGAAAAGTCTTCGTATTGCTTGGTGCTCACGAATAATGCAACGAGTATTAGTTTAGTTTAGGATTGATATTACGAAATTAAGGATTTAATGAAATCCAAAATTTGAAAAGATGGCACAATTAGTAAAAAGAGAAACCTTGTTTAGGATTGATAATAGAGTGTTGTACTAGGGCTATTTTTGGCAGTTAAATAGGGTGTACTTAGTTAATTTTACATTTTGATTAAAATATTAGGCTTACCTTAGATTATAGGGTGTACTCAGTTAATTTTAGGATTTGTTTAGCAACACTCTTAAATTAATTGTATTGGACTGGTTTCTTGTGGTGGAAAACTAATATCGAAACCGATCTAAACTGATCTGGTTATGTTTTTGTTCGGATTTTTGACTTTTGTGATCAACATTAGGGATGGCAAAAATTCCCGTAGGGTTGGTCCCCGACCTTAACGAGGGGAGATTTCGGGGCTAAATGGGTATCGGGTACGGGAATCCCTGAACTTGAAAAATCCCTGACAGGTATGGGGAGGGGATGGTATTGACGTCCCCATCCCCAAACTCGACCCGAAAATATATGTTTATATTTAAATAAATAAATAAATATTTATAATATTTATGTTTAACCATAAGTTAACTTCCCTCTCCTAATTCTTCCTAATTTTCCATGGAATTTCATATTGATGTGATTTTAAATAGTTAAGTTGAACTTTATAGTTAATTTGGATGTGTTGAATGATAATTTAATATGAAACTTAATGTGTATGATAAATATTTTTTATGCAAAAAAATAGGGGATTCGAGGCGGGTATGGGGAATAATCCCCCGACGGGGACGGGGACGGAGATTCCCAGAAACCTAATAAACGGGAATGGGTTCGGGGACGGGGGCGGGAATGGAGAGCGGAGATGGGGATGGTATTGTCATACCCGGCCCCTACCCGACCCGTTGCCATCCCTAATCAACATGGTATTCAATTATGATTTTTAAGTAATCAATAAAAATATGATAGTATTAAATTAGAATTTTAAAAGCATCAATGCAAGTCTGGTTGTATTCAATTAGGACTTTCAAAAGATTAGAAAAAGTACGATAGTATTCAAAAACTTACCGATTTTGAGGTATTTCATTAATTGATGTATTCTGTGAGACTTTTTAGTGGGTGATATAAATACCAAACCCCATAAAAAAATCACACCCTATTACATCTGATTCTCACGTTGGTTTGTTTTGGGAGAAGATGAACAGACTTGAGAAGTGAACAAGGTTCTCATCTTTTTGCTTTATCTCTTCACATGCTATCATATATGTTGTCATACCTTTTTTTGTCTTTATTTGTATTATATGTGTTGCTTTGCTGTGGGTACAAGCCTACATATATCCGTGTATATCTGTATTGCTTTGCTATGGAACAGACACAGAAGAAGAAACCAATCTGTAAAGATGGATAGTTGGTGTTTTTGGTTTGTTGCGCACTGCCTCATTCTTTAGGAAAGATTTTTTTTAATTTATTTATTATTTCATAAAATAATATTTTATTACTTTGGTAAAAACTTGAGAATGACTATAGAGCTTACAAACCTAAAATAACTATAGAGCTTTGTTTTGATCTAAACTAGTCTTTCTTATCTTTGTTTTTATATAATACTAATAAATAGTGGACAGTGGAATGACTAGAAGAAGTCCATCACTAGGAAATTTCCTTGTGTTAGGATGCTTTTATTTCTTGGTTTGAATGCACAGTGTTTGGGTCTTCTAGTCCCACTTGGGAGAAAATGACCACTGTACTATGATTTTTATTTTATTTTAAATTTTTGGTAAAGAAGAACTTTCATCAATAAAGACCAAAGATAGGTCATAGAACCACCGAGATTACACAACATGAAAGTTTATTTATGAAAGTTTATGAAAAATAATTCTTTGGGCCTCTAGAACATGAAAAATAATCAAGGGTTTGCATACCAATCAATTAATGAAAGTTTATCAAGTTATATATGCAATGATATTTATTACATACTAATAAAAGTCTAATCTTTACTTTTATTTGCTCAAATTGGTGTATCATTATAAGAAGATTGAAGTATATTTCATTTGCTCAAGAGTATGGCGTGATAGTAATGGGTCAATAAGTCGAGCAAACAATAGAAAAAGAGTGCTTCCTCGCCTAAATGAGAAAACCGTGTCTCCTAAATCATATAATAATTACGTGACTCGAATGAGATGGTATAAGAAGCAGTTTGACAAAATGACTACTCTTATGCGTAACAACTCTGGATTTGGGTGGAACCCAATTACAAAGAAGTTCACGGCTAGTGATGAAGTATGGGAAAATTACTTGAAGGTGAGCTTCATATTATATGCTATGTCACTTACTAGCTTGCTCTAATATTTTATTCATAATATATTAACAATCATCATTTTTTTTTCCCTTTGCTAGTCCCACCCAAGTCACAAGAACCTTCAGACATAAAGTGTTGCTAATTATGATGATTTAAAAATTGTGGTTGGGGGTGCAACTGCTACTAGGAATAGCTCACTTGCATTAGGTGTCGATGATACCGATGCAATTTTGATTTGGAATTCATATATGTCCTTAGCGGATGGGAGGGTTCGGCTCATGATTAAAAAGTGTTAAGTGATGCTCTATCAAGGAGGAATGGTCTTAAAGTTCCTCAAGGTAAATACTTATCTTTTTGGTGTTTTTGGTGGGAAATACGTTTTTATTTCTATGTTGCATACTTATATATATAATTAGGTAAATATTTCTTAGTGGATTGTGGATTTGCCAACCGATGCCAATTTTTAGCTCCGTTTCGAGGTGTGCGGTATCATCTCCAAGATTTTGCAGGTCATGGTCGTGATCTTGAAAATGAAAATGAGTTGTTCAACCTTCGCCATGCGTCCTTAAGGAATGTGGTCGAGAGGATATTTGGTATTTTTAAATCGCGATTCACAATTTTAAGTCAGCTCCTCCATTTCTATTTAAAACACAAGCAGAGCTAGTGTTGGCATGTGCAGCATTACATAACTTTCTTCGTAAGGAGTGTCGTTCCGATGAATTTCCCATTGAGCCAACTGATGAATCTTCATTATCTTCATCCTCATCAATACCAGTTGATGAAGAGGACAATTTTTATCTGATTTATCAAACCCAAGACCAACAAAGAAAGGATGCTAGCACATGGAGAGCTAGCATAGCTTCAGCTATGTGGAGAGATGCTATCTAGGTCATATGAGGAGATGAAGCTCCAACAAATGTTTATTACGTCTTGAATAACTTTCGTTTTCCTTAAGCCATGTCTAGTTGCTACATAACGTTATTGTTATTACTTTTATCATTTGGTTATTTATCCATGTGACATAATTAATTCATGTTATTATATAATTTTAATTTCATATGAAATCCTAGAGAAAATCTTTTGATTCTTTGGAGAATACAAAAAAGTCCTAAGTGAATCATAAGAGAATCGTGTAATTACAATCTATTAAAATCATAAGTAAAATCTTGTAATTACAAATCCTGCTGAAATTTATTACATTAAAATCATGTGATTATAATATATTAAAATCCTAATTGAATACACCCACCATATGGGCCGAAGGAAAGCCCAAAATGCTCAATGGACTCGAATTCTTCATATTGGGCCATATAAAATTAAACCAAATTTTATTTTCAACCACAAGAAAACTCTAGCTTTTTGTAAAAGACCACAAACAAATCAAACATTTTGAAAAAGACACAAAAATCCCTCATCTTTAGACCTAAAGACATGCAAGTCTCTTCTACTAAAAAAACCAACAAATAGCATGTGAAGGAATCTGTGCCATCAAACAAGCCATGCAAAGAGTGTCTTGTCCGTTTGTTGCACATGTGAAGACTTCGTTTGATTGTTTTTATTTTTATTTTTATATATCCATGTGAAGTGTAGAGTGCATAGAGAAGAGTGTGTGTACAGAGTGTATACAGAGAAGGAAGGTATCTCTTCTCATACTTAGCACAAAGAATAGAGTCGGTGAAATAGTGTATACAGCTTGTGGCTCCGAAGAAGAGAAGTACGACACAAGAGAAGAAAAAATCTCAGTACTCTCCTTTAGAAATAAACTCCTTTTGTTCATATACTTTCTCTTATTTCCCATACACTTTATTATTTCAAATACCGTTAAACACCACCAACCAGTGAATTATATTTCCAGCAAAAGTAATTAAGTAAGTTTTTTTCTCTTTAATTTTCTTGGTTTTCTCAGATTTCTTGTCCAAAATAGGGAAACACTTTTTATAATTATGTTATTATCTTGCTAAACTGACGATCAATATATACTTTGTTTGAGCACTTGATCATGTTTTATATTTGCCATAAAGATAATTGGATGTCTGTCAGGGAACCTCTGAGTTCAGAGGACCTCTGAGTTCTGCTCCATAGCCCTTTAAGTTGGCGTCTTTGTAGTTCCATATTCTAGGCATGGTATCTAGTTGTTATTTTGGCCTTTAGAAAACTTGACCGAGACCTATGAAAAGTAATGGTATCAGAGCATTAGTTTAACACCCTAATAATATAATTATACCAGTAAAGTAACTTGAGGACAGAAGTCAATCAACACAACTAATAAAAACCAATGTTTTATAACCTGTTAAAATTTTGTTAATTACTAGAATCACCAGTTAGGAACAATAAACCCTTTGCTGGTGGACACCTATTAGAATAAAAGAAAGGTTACAAAAATTAAAGAGACAGAAAGCTGAATACCAAATAGAAATTAGGAATCTAGAAGAATTGATAAAATCACCATAAGTAAATAATTATCCAACAAGAAAATTAGAAGTACACAATAGCATAATAAGAAACCAGTATCATTTACAAGTTTGACAAGAATCCATAGAAACATTTCAAGAGTATTTAGGTATTTTAAAAGAAAAAGTAGACTTAGATAAATTTTAATTATATGATAGAGTATCTTAATCTAGAAATTAGTGAACAACAAAAAAGAAAATTAACTTTAGATAATAATACATTAGTCTGTTATTTTCCACAAAAAGAACACAAACATCTTTTACACTGCAATAATAATCACTTAGAAAATAATATTGTTGATCTTTTAATTAGTCAAGCAGGAAGTGTAAAATTTGAACATAACAAACATAATAGAATAATTCAACAGTTATTAGAATATTTTCAGAAAAATTCCCTAAAGACAACTTGGATTATATAACATCTCAAGTAGAAGATAATAATAAAAATATTCAAAGATTTCCTAGCAAGAAAGAAATAAAAAACCTCATAGATCTTATAGATAGTAAGCCAAAACAAACAGAATCAGTCATTAGAAATTATTGAGCAATTAAAAATAGAAGTGCAAAAAATTCAATTAGTACAAAAAACATTAACTGAACAAGTAGAAAAATTACATAATAAAATAGATAGACTTTGAGTTTAATGATATATTCTAAAATTAATAATAAATATATCAAAGCATTAGAAGAAGTTGGTAAACTAGATAACGAACAAGTAGGTCTTACGGAATTCACAACATCTATAGTAAGTAGTAATATCCCTATAAGACAAAATAATTTAATTATCCAACTAATTTTAATTCTAACTGAAAATGTAGATCAAACAAATAAACAGAAATCAATCAAGTAGTGCACAATACTACTTCCACACTACCCAAAGAATTAATTTAACCTTAGGAAATAATCCTCATAAAAGAAAAAGTAGAACAAAATCCATTTGATAATAGTAAATGGAACTCTTTAGGAGAAAAAAAATTTATTTTTTTTTCCAAAGGAAAAGAAATAGTTAGAACAGAAGATATATACCCTAGTGAACAAGAAGCACAAGAATTTCTTAGAAAAGGTTTTGAAAAATTTCAAAAAATAAATATAATTTATATCAATTATGAAGATTTGAAAATAAACATAGTATTGTAAGTAGAGCATTAGTCACATGAAGTAAGCTATATAGATAAAGAAGTAACTCTTAATTTACTTAGTAACACAGCAATAGAACATCTTACAAAGTCACACTATCAACAAATTAATATAAGAAAAATTATGATAAGAATAGCTAGACTCACAAAAGCACAATTAGGAACTAAAGCATTAGTATACATTTATGATGATAGATTGGATAACCATCAGCAAGCAGCTATAACTACAGCAGAAGTAGATCTTAGCACAAACCTAGCAGTCATAGGATGTATTCCTAAGTATATCATGAATATTAAAGAATTTAGTAAACATATTAAAATTAGTATAAGAACAAAAAATTATAATATGAAAGGAGAATACAAAAATTTAAGTATTAGTCTTATGTATGTAGGAAAAGTTTCATACAACTATAATTATAAATTTAATGTAGAATTTCAAAATTTAGTACAAACTTTAGGTGGAAAACATGTTCATATGACATAGGCAAAACCAGTAGATAATAGCTTTTTAGAAGGAACACAATGGATTTTACCCAATTTACAAGTATCAAAAAATAGACAACTTGATAAAACACATTTTTGAAAACCGTATAGGTGAAGCAATAGTAAGATTTACTAATTATAAACAAATAAATGATATAGAAGACTTAGAAAGTGAATTAGAAGAAGAAATACAAATGACATTTGATAATTTAGAAATAAATATGATTGAGCATAATTTTGATAATATAGTTGATAAACTTATAGATGATATATATAATTTAAATGAAGAAAAATATATAGAAAAATATAAAACTTATGATTTAGGATTATATAGATTATTAGATAAAGAAATGAAAGACTTAATTTTAAATATAGGATTATAACATATTTTAGGAGAAAAAGAATATCAAACTATGTTAATTGAAGTAGAATGCATGCTAGCAGAAGACCAATATAGTTCAACTGGACTATCTGTAGTTCATTCAAGTAGAACAGACCAGCAAAATCTTAGGAAAACTAATGAACCATATAGAGAAAATAATGAAGAAACCAGTAGGAGTGCCTTTCAACAAGAAACATTTGGACGAAGAAAAAAATAGAATCCTTTATAAAGGAATTGAACAAATTAGTTTAGCAGTAAAAATATTAAACTTAGATCATGTAGACCCACAAGATTGGGAAAAAACTATAGAAAAATGGGAAAAAGGATGTGTACATGCAGCATTAATGTTAGATTTTAGTAATATAAGGAGCATACTTTAGATGGAATGGTTTTTTATTATTTCCAAGCATGGAAAATTAAAAATTCAAGAGAACATCAAGTAACAAAAGAAATGTTTAATATAGATGCTTTTGTTAAATTAATTAAATATGAATTTTTAGATCATAATAGATTAGATGGTAGAAAGGAATGAGAACAAATTAGAGCCATAAGAAATTTAGAACAACTACAAATTTGTGATTTACAATATATAAGTGAATATACTTCAGACTTTTTCAAGTATTTAGGTAGAATATGCAGAATTGATTATTGTAATTTATTAGATACGTATATGATAAAAATTAAAGGACCAATAGGAGAAAAAATTTGGAATGAATGGCAAAAACACCCTAGGAAACTAGATGTATCCATAGGAGCAAGAATACAACATGTATATGATATATTACGATCAGAATGTAGTCAAATAAAAGCAAAAAGACAAATTAGAAAATAGTTTTACATGAGCCGTAAAAATATAGATTTACCTAAACAATATGGATGTCATAGAAAATTTAAGCAGAAAAAGCCATATAGAAAGAGTTATAGAAAATATAGACCTTATAAACAACAAAATAAAAATTTTAAAATTCAACCTTCAAAAACTTTTAGAAGAAGAAAATATATCCCTAAACAATTTAGGAAAAGAACAAATAAACCATGGATTAGAAAATATAAAGCACCCAATAAAAGCACATGTAAATGTTATCTTTGTGGTGAAGTAGGACATATTAGACCTAAGCGTCCCAAATTAGGAAAGCAACCTAGAGAAAAAATACAATTAATTGAGCAATTTCAATTAGAAGATGATGAAGACTTAGTGCCATAACAATTGAGCACAAAAAAATGTAATAAATGAAGAGTTAGTGCCATAACAATTTAGGCAAAAATTAGCTAGACCAATAAGAATTATACAGTTTTGATACAAGACCTGTATACTTAAGGGAACTTTAGTTTTCACGCACAATATAGTTTACTATTTAGGTAAATAGGAATTCAATTTCAACTAATTAGGATCATAGTCTAAAATATCGATAATATCGACATTTTTTCGAATAACGGATATTTCGAAACGTATCCATGCACATATCGTATAAATATCAAGAATATCGACGTCGATAATTTCGCTCACACTTCAGCAATATTTTGTTACAACATCGCTATAATATCGCTAAAATATCGAAAATATTGATGTAATGAAAAAAAAAAAAAAGGGAAAAAAAAGGGAAAAAAAAAAAGAAGGGGAAAAAACACAAAGGGGATTCAAGGTATTTCCTCTTGTAAAATTAGTCATCCTTGGTTTGCTTTGTATTGTGGCGTCCAAGTGGTAAGTTCTTTTTTCTTCTGAATATTAAGACATGGACAGGCAAGGAATGATGGACCTTACATTTCTTACTTTGACAAAGTTCATACACATGTATATCATTATTTTTATTTTTTTTTGGGGACGTATAAAAATGAGACTCTTGAAACCAATTTCTTCTTAATTTGTATAAAAATGGGGGCCATTCTGCACTATTTACCCTTGCTGCTTTCAAAGTGAGGTCCTAAGAGGGAAGAATGTCATTTCTAGTATTAAGTCAAACACTTTTTGCAAGTATAAATTTTTTACATGATAATGAATCTTTGACCTTCTCTTTTCAAGTTTCAACTTTTCAACTATTCACCACGTTTCAATTTACATCACCTACCCCACCATTCAACCACTCACCTAACTATGATTATACTCATAACCAACCATTTTCCTACCCTTCATATCCCATTCCTTTTGGGAAGGAATCGAGCAGCTCATGGAAAGAATCAGATACTCAATCTTCAAATGATTTTGCTCATGGACAACATCAACCAATCTCGAATCCATATGGGTGGCATGTTAACAATTACATGCAAAACTATTTTGGGGATTTATCATTTGATGACTACTCTTCACAATACACTTACTCTACACATAGAGATGATGAAGATAGTGAAAAATTTGAACCTCATAGGAACTCTATGTGGTACTAAGTCACTTATGTATCTTACCATGCAATGTATAAAATGTAAAATATTATAGTAAATCATTATATATAAATGATTGTGGTGTGTTTAATCTTCTTTCATTAATTACTACATATTTTCTACACTCACAGTGTTTGTCAGCTCGCTATATAATCAACTTAAATTAGTTAAATCCATCATTCAATGCATTTCCTTCCAATTTTTTGTGATAAACTAATAGATAATTGACTAAATAAGCATCCTCCAGAAA